>NC_060149.1:954144210-954457960 GCF_021461385.2 Schistocerca piceifrons | reverse complement strand
AGGTCCTTACACAATCATTGATATACCACACCCTGGAGCATATCTGTTACAAAACCCCAAGAATATAAGAATTTTATGTTTGTACCCTCACAAAGATTTGAAAACTTTTAGCCCTTAGCAGAGTATGCTGATACAAAAACAACGTAAGTCACATCTGGTACTTCAAGCTGGAAGAAGAAGAACATATAAGCTATAATCTTAACTATCTACATTTTACAGCATCAGCAGTAACAGCAGCAGCAGCAGCAAGAAGATAAGACACAGGAAGAACTAACAATTTTCATGCAAAGCACAGTTACTGATTATATTTGTTAATACCTTGCAGACAAGCTGACAGACTAAATGACCGGAGACAATTGCTGCTCTGAACCTGATATATTAATTGGCATGATAGACACTTGATTTGCTATTCACACTCACACCACAATCCACATGAACACAACATGCACAAAAAAAAAAAAAAAAACACTCTACAGGAAATGACAAATGAGATTAATTGAGCAAGGCTATATAATTTATTTTATTTGTAAATGATACTTTGTGCATGTGCTAATTTGGAATTGATTGTGGATGTGACGTGTCGTGTCTTATTGTAATCATGACTTTTCAGGACAGATCATCTCAAGGATGTTTTCTAACCTATTATGAAAGTTTATGTTGCAGGAAACATTTAATGAGGAAGAACACTTATTGTGTAGTACTGATGTAAAGGAAAATATACTTAAAAGGAAAACTTTATTAAAAAGGGGAAGAGACCTATAAAAGAAAATGGATTTTCTGAATGTATCACAATACACTGAACCTATTAGATAATTTTTTTTATGTCTGACCCGTATGTATTTGTAAATATCTAGTTTAATGCAATTGAAAAATATAAAATATGTATATGTATTACGAAACAATGTAGTGTAAATGTATAGATACATGTTTCACAGAAAATTTTTATATCTATGTAAATATGTAACAGAAAACTGTACTCAAAGTGAAGTGATATTTGTTATGTTTTGTGCTCTCTGTTGTGAACGAACATTTTGTTTTGCAACGAACAATGTATGAACAAGTTGTGTGCAAATATTAAAAAAAACGGTTCACTGCGCTCATGATGGAACACTATAGGTGACGTGAGTAGCAAAACCACGGCACACTTTTCCACGAAACGACGACACAATATCCAGGAGACGACATACGCTTTTTGGAAGACGAAATATGGAGGTTACTGAGTAGATGTAACACGGACTGGTCAGTATGGAACCACTGGCACCATGAACTCCTACCAAGTCGAAACCACATTTTAACTATGTCTTCCAAAGGACGCTTCGTTGCGAGATTCTTGATCTCCAACTTGTTTCTTCAAGAACTTTCGTCTCAATGTAAACAAAACGTGTGACACGTGACATTTATTTTAAAGTGCAAAGACTTTAGCACAGTATAAACCTTTACTACCAAGTGACATTCTAAATAGAATATGTTCACATATCTCTGAATATGCACAAAACCATTAATTAATTTTATTTATTGAATGAACATGTGTAATAACATTTTGAAGTGAAAGAGAACAACGGACTATATGCCCAACAAAATTTTTACAAAGTAACAGCACAAGTGAATACGAACTATGAAATTCGTTACAGTCTGTGTAGAACTGTTACATAATATTGAGAACTGTATGCACGCTAGCAGTGATAGCACTGAGCCACTTCGCTAGTCTCTGATACTGCAGTTCCTGGGTTCAATACTGCTCAGAATCGAATATTTTTATTTTTTCTTTTCACTTTCATTGATCTTGTATGTAATTATTATTTATGTACTTTTGTGGATGTATGACATTTTATCATATTTTAAGTATGTTGAATCTGTGAAAAAAGATACGTAATAACTTATGATTCATGACATGACAAATAAAGAAAATACGTCAACAAATTGCTCAGCTGCAGGTGGTACACCTTTGCTCTCGCAATTTGGGGGGCAGTTTAAGGAACCATTTGCACTCGAGCACAGACAATATTTAATTTAGTTAACTTAGATTATATGTATCGATTTTTTAAGACAAGAGAATGAAAAATAAAGCAATTAACACCGCTCTCTTGTCACAGCGTGTAGGCATCAACACTCTCATGTCATTCGTTGTCCTAGAAGGACTTAATATTTTATGCGGCTCCACAGTTAGCCATATTGATATTTATTAGCAGAAAAGAGGAGCAGAATTAATAAGTCGCTCTCATTTGTGAATGATCTGCCATTATTTATCTAGAATTTTACTTAAGTGTAATTTATATCGTAATGTATATGTTGAAATGAATATATGTTTATTTAATCTTATGCTTTGCTTTGTTTTAGTAGTTCTAGTCGCTCCATTTTCATGATTGATGCTGAGGTCAGATATCAGACTCTGTCTACAAAAAAAAATATATAATGAGCCCTGGCTACGTTCCGTATATCTTCGGACGTGCGAAGTTCGATAAATTCACGGCGTAAAATTTTAATCCTCAATTACTTATCCAAACAAACTATCGTTATAATTACAAATTATTATTATTATATTTTATTATCATTTTATTTTATATGTTTTATTTGTTACATTGGCGACTATGTGCCAGGACTCATTATTGTATCTGTACTACAACTAATTGTTCTTTTTCATGTACATCCTGACCGGGCAACAACCTATGTGATGAGAATATTGAAGAAAACGAATAAAATCTGGAGACAATTTGGACTGGAAATGCAATCAAGACGACATGTACGGTAAGACGCAGCACTTGCTCATCCACAATTGATTCCAAGCACATTTTTCATTCAAAATTATTTTTCTCATCATTAAATTCAGTATTCAGTTTCCATTCAGTAATTTTTTCCAAATTCCGCGAAATCTCATTATTCAGACGATTACATTCCGATCCAACAATACGCAAGTTACATTGCACAATATGGCCGACATTGTACAGGATTCAAGCAACATGGCTAGTCACCATTAACACGTATGCTACTTTCGATCTTTAAAGTCATCTCTCAATCATTCTCAGTCATTTAAACACACACATAGGCAGTACATTTTCACACTACGCGTTTAAACGATTTTTTTTCTTGCACACAATTTATTCACGATATGGTAAAAACTCGACACCAGTACACAATGGAACAACAATCAAGTAATGCAAACATGGATACACAGACACAGTCAGACACAGAAATTAATACAGACACGCAAACGCATCAAAATAACCTGATACACATACACACAAACGCCGAAAGGAGCAACTCCGAACCAAACCTGAGAGACCACGTCACGTCTAATGATGCGGCGGGGGCAAACTCATTTTGCAATCAAAATTTTGGCGCTATACTGAATTCAATTTTGGAAGGCATATCCAATATTAAGCAAGATAATGACGAAAAATTCTCACAATTAATGACAGACAATGCAGCCTTCAGGAATGACATAAAATCAGACTTCGCCACACTGACTCCAAAGGTAGATGAAATTAATACACGTCTTTCCAAACAGGTCGACGATCTTACGGAAAAATTCGAAAATTTAGAGTTACGACAAAGCGACAATGCCAATCACATCCATGACTTGACAAAAACCTGTGAAACTATTAATTGCAAACTAGAATCAAACACGCACGCATGTGACGAAATTAATTTAAAGGTGAATACAATAGAAACAAACGTAGCTGACATTCACAAACAGATTCACACAACAATACAGATAGAGGCTGAACCCCATTTGTCTCCCATTAATTCACAATTTAAAGAATGGACGGCACACAAAGACGAAATTTTTGAAGGATGTATACAAAACAAATTGCCACATATTGTGCACGATTCTGTAGTGGAATACATGAACAACAATAGACAAGTAATCGATGACGATATGCAAACAAAGACAACTCAATGCCAAGCACAACAGAATGGTACACCCACTACACATTTTTACACACACAGAAGAAAATCTCGATTCGGAAATGAACACATGTACACACACGAATTTCCACACTCAAATACACAATACACTGACACGCATAGCAACAGATACCCATCACCTGAAATACAATACAATTATTCTGATGAAGAACCATGTACACACAGGGAAGAATTCAATGATTGCACGGAAAGAAACAGACGAACACGTAACAAAGAAGAAGAAAGTCTATTCAAGCACCGTAAATTCCAACCTTTTATACCAGGCAAAAACACTGTACACCCTGTCATCTTCTTAAAAGCTTTTAGGAACGCATTCCCACGTTCGTGGAGCGACCACAAACGCATTGCGTACGTTGTGGATTACATTCAAGGGGACGCTGCTGTCTGGGCTTACCATGAAAGCGACAGATGTGTAACATACGAGCAGTTTGAACGCGCCTTCTTGAATAAGTTTTGGTCACCCACTGTGCAGGAACGCATCCGCAAACAAGTCACTGAACCCGAACACTTCAATCCTAAAAACGGCAACCTGCGCAGATATTTCGAGAAGTACCTAAACATGACACACTTCCTTAATGAACCAGTGAAACCAAAAGATGTGATCCGATCACTGAAAGCAAGACTTCCTTTTAATATTAAAGAGAAATTACTGTACTTACCGGACGACGATCCTGAATATTTTTTGGAAAAGTTAGATGCTGTTGATTTACTATATGAAGAACAAGAACCAACACACAACTCACGCAGTAGGAATCAACATGTCTACATTGCTACATTACCAAACACACAGCAAAATTCACAACACACAGTAAACATGAAAAACAGTCACCACAACTCACAGCTGCACACAAACAACAACTACGACTATACACAGGGAGATAACCCGTACAAAAAACGAAGAAACAACAATTTTAATTCAAGAAGGAATAGTGGAAACAACAACACACACAAAGCAAAACAGAAACACTGGCAAAGAAACAACAACACAGATTACACAAGAAATGGAACATTTACACCGCACTTTAATCAGAACGACAACCAGTATTATGTGAGACAGTGGCAAACACCGCAACCGCCACCACAAAATCATGTTCAGATGCCACAAGGGAACTTTGTGCAAACAAGCAACACAAACCAACAAGTGACTTCAGCCAACCGAAAACAGACAGGTGATTGGCAAAGACAATATCCAAATGTAAATATTATTGAGGTAGCTAATGAAACTACAACTACACTTACCAATGATCAGACAAACCAGGTAAACTAGAACCAGTCATTACTGAGCCCCAGGTCGTGACTGAGGAACATTTGGGGGGCAACTTCAATTTAGAAACTATGTTTGAATACACACTTGCTAGCGAAACTGTGAAACAAGAAAAATTAACATTTACACAACAAGAGTTGCCTACACTATTCTTAAGATATAATGAAAGTGGAAACTTAGCTGATGATCTGATAAATGACAACACACAATGTCACAATGTAAAGAAAAGATTTGTACTGTCTTCCACCTCAGGCATTGTAGGAGGTATACCTACTAACATAATTATTGATACAGGAGCTGCTGTCAGTGTGATTTCTCACAATTTTTATACTATGATGAAGAAAACTTCTAAGATACCAGAGTTCCCAGTTCAGAACTGTTTAATATTAACTGCATTAGGTAATAAGTCAAGTAGAGTTAATAAGCAGGTATTTGTGACTGTTAATATGGGAAATGGAATCGTACAATGGCCTTTCCTAGTTGTCCAAAACCTTGCTGCCAATTGTATATTGGGTATTGATTTTCTTTGCGAGAAGGACTGTACTATAGACTTCTCCGAAGGCATTTGTTGTTTTAAGTATGAAGGCAGAGACATACTTTTGAACTTGGATACTCGACTAGTAGACCATAACAAGCACTGTTCTGGCTACAAGATACAGATTATACGTGAGACTGACATAGATTCCACACAACAACCTGTATCACACGGCGAGGGAGTGAATGATGTACTTACACAAATTAATTCTAAGTTATCAGAATGTGATGCTATTAATGAAGAGGAGAGATCCCAGCTTAAAGATATTTTACTTAAGAATAAGGACGTTTTCACTAGTAAGCCAGGTAGGATCAACACATATATGTATACGATTGAAGTCAAGCCTCACCAAATCTATTACCACAAGTCATACAATGTACCTCTAGCTCTGCGACCTGCAGTTTGGGAAGAACTAAAGAAAATGATTACATGGAATATTATAGAACCATCAACATCTCCATATTGTAGCCCTTTGCATGTAGTGAAAAGACACAATGGAAGTATCAGGTTAGTATTAGATGCAAGAGCTATCAACCAAATTATCTTACCTGTGAGGACACAACCAGAAAATCTTGACGAACAACTTCAGAAGTTCTTGGATGCAAAATATTTCTCTACAATAGACCTTAAAAATTCGTTTTGGCAGGTGCCAATAAGCAAAGAATCCAGAAAATATACAGCCTTTATGTTTGGTGGCAGAACTTATCAATTTTGTGTATTACCATTTGGCCTAAATGTAAGCTCAGGAGTATTCATTACTGCACTAAACTCTGTACTCGGTGATGATTTACTAGAAACTGTTACACACTATGTAGATGACATACTGATTGCCTCAAAAACCTGGAAGGATCACACTGATACCCTGAACACTTTACTATGCAGATTCACACAAGCTGGTATCACTGACAATATTTGTAAATCTAGATTTGCTTGTTGTGAGATCAAATACCTAGGACACATCATCAACACACAAGGCATTAAACCTGACCCTTCAAAGTTAGATGCTATCAGACATTTCCCCAGTCCCACTAATAAGAAACAGTTAAAATCATTTCTCGGTCTATGCTCATTTTTCAGACGATTCATACCTAAACAGTTACTCAATAGCAGATACTTACTAAACTTATTAAAGAAGAACCAGGTATGGATTAGGAACCAAGACTGTGAAAATGACTTTACTAAAATCAAAGAAGCCTTAGTAAATTCTAACATGCTGGAACATCCAGAC
This sequence comes from Schistocerca piceifrons, assembly GCF_021461385.2. Taxonomy (NCBI): domain Eukaryota; kingdom Metazoa; phylum Arthropoda; class Insecta; order Orthoptera; family Acrididae; genus Schistocerca; species Schistocerca piceifrons. The sequence continues at coordinate 954,451,006 of NC_060149.1, read as the reverse complement.
TTCAATTTGAACTTTTGTATTGCTTGTGATGCATCAAACATTGGTTTGGGATGTTGTTTATTTCAACTTGTTAATACAGAAACTTCAGAACATATTAAGATCATTGGTTTTGCCAGTCGTACTTTAACGGAATGTGAAAGATCTTACTCCACCACAGAATTGGAAACATTATCTATTATATGGGCATTTAAAAAGTTTAATTATTATCTGTATGGAAGACACGCCATTATATACACTGACCATCAAGCACTTACATTCCTTTTGTCATGTAAACTCATTCATCCCAGACTTACACGATGGGCACTTGCATTACAGAATTACTCTTTTGAAATCAAGCACATCAAGGGAAAAGCTGACACACTTTCAAGACTACCGCAAGGATTACACCATAACAATACAGACTTTGAGAACACACACGATTACAGAATACTACTCATGCAAGACAAACAGTTTACACAATACGACGTAGACCTATGCAAGAACATGGCAACACTACAAGATTCAGATCCACACTGGTACAAAATAAAACAAATCATAGTACAACAACACAATGACACTTTACAAGACAGATACATGTTACACAACAACATACTTTTCTACAAAAGACACACAGATGCTACTAACTGGTGCGTTTGCATACCACAAGATTCTGTACACAATCTCGTTGCACACACTCACACAGTTTGGGGACACTACGGAACAAAGAAATGTCTAAACAAGTTACATACATATTGCTATTTTCCAAACATGAGAAGAAAAATACATGATGTTATCAGCAAATGTCTCATATGTCAAAAATCCAAGCCACAAAATCAATCCACCAAAACAGATTTGCACTCTATCTTACCTACTGGACCTAGAGAGATACTTTGTACAGATGTTAGCGGACCTCATCCAACTAGCATCGGAGGTTGCAAATACATTCTAGCATTTTATGACATATTTTCTAAGCACATCAAACTTTTTGCCATTAAGTCACCCACAGCAAACACCATCATCAGAAGATTCACAAATGATTACATGCCATACTGTGGAAAACCTAAAGCCATTCTATCAGATAACGCCAAGTATTATGCAGGATTCACCGGGAGAAAATTTCTAAAGGACAATACCATTAAGAACATCTTTATTTCAAAGTTTCATGCATCAGCCAACCCTTGTGAGAGAGTTTTTAGAGAATTAAATAGATTCATGAGAACTTATACCTCAACACAGCACACAAACTGGATACATTACCTAGCACTTTTTGAGGAAATACACAACAATTTAAATATATACAACACACCCTACACTCCCAGAGAAATCATGTTTGACACAAAGGAAACTAATGAATGGAGCAACCCACTACCAAAATTTTCTGACACCAAACCTTCACACGAGGAAAAGGTAAGGGAAGTACTCATTGCAATTACTGAACAAGCTGACATTAGAAATAAGAACTATGGTGCTAATCTGAAAAGAAGGCAAAACTTTACAATAGGCATGCAAGTTTTACTTAAGACCCACTACAAATCGTCATTACCTATAAACGTAATGTTAAGTGGCGTCCATTATATGAAGGTCCTTACACAATCATTGATATACCACACCCTGGAGCATATCTGTTACAAAACCCCAAGAATATAAGAATTTTATGTTTGTACCCTCACAAAGATTTGAAAACTTTTAGCCCTTAGCAGAGTATGCTGATACAAAAACAACGTAAGTCACATCTGGTACTTCAAGCTGGAAGAAGAAGAACATATAAGCTATAATCTTAACTATCTACATTTTACAGCATCAGCAGTAACAGCAGCAGCAGCAAGAAGATAAGACACAGGAAGAACTAACAATTTTCATGCAAAGCACAGTTACTGATTATATTTGTTAATACCTTGCAGACAAGCTGACAGACTAAATGACCGGAGACAATTGCTGCTCTGAACCTGATATATTAATTGGCATGATAGACACTTGATTTGCTATTCACACTCACACCACAATCCACATGAACACAACATGCACAAAAAAAAAACACTCTACAGGAAATGACAAATGAGATTAATTGAGCAAGGCTATATAATTTATTTTATTTGTAAATGATACTTTGTGCATGTGCTAATTTGGAATTGATTGTGGATGTGACGTGCCGTGTCTTATTGTAATCATGACTTTTCAGGACAGATCATCTCAAGGATGTTTTCTAACCTATTATGAAAGTTTATGTTGCAGGAAACATTTAATGAGGAAGAACACTTATTGTGTAGTACTGATGTAAAGGAAAATATACTTAAAAGGAAAACTTTATTAAAAAGGGGAAGAGACCTATAAAAGAAAATGGATTTTCTGAATGTATCACAATACACTGAACCTATTAGATAATTTTATTTATGTCTGACCCGTATGTATTTGTAAATATCTAGTTTAATGCAATTGAAAAATATGAAATATGTATATATATTACGAAACAATGTAGTGTAAATGTATAGATACATGTTTCACAGAAAATTTTTATATCTATGTAAATATGTAACAGAAAACTGTACTCAAAGTGAAGTGATATTTGTTATGTTTTGTGCTCTCTGCTGTGAACGAACATTTTGTTTTGCAACGAACAATGTATGAACAAGTTGTGTGCAAATATTAAAAAAAACGGTTCACTGCGCTCATGATGGAACACTATAGGTGACGTGAGTAGCAAAACCACGGCACACTTTTCCACGAAACGACGACACAATATCCAGGAGACGACATACGCTCTTTGGAAGACGAAATATGGAGGTTACTGAGTAGATGTAACACGGACTGGTCAGTATGGAACCACTGGCACCATGAACTCCTACCAAGACGAAACCACATTTTAACTATGTCTTCCAAAGCACGCTTCGTTGCGAGATTCTTGATCTCCAACTTGTATCTTCAAGAACTTTCGTCTCAATGTAAACAAAACGTGTGACACGTGACATTTATTTTAAAGTGCAAAGACTTTAGCACAGTATAAACCTTTACTACCAAGTGACATTCTAAAGAGAATATGTTCACATATCTCTGAATATGCACAAAACCATTAATTAATTTTATTTATTGAATGAACATGTGTAATAACATTTTGAAGTGAAAGAGAACAACGGACTATATGCCCAACAAAATTTTTACAAAGTAACAGCACAAGTGAATACGAACTATGAAATTCGTTACAGTCTGTGTAGAACTGTTACATAATATTGAGAACTGTATGCACGCTAGCAGTGATAGCACTGAGCCACTTCGCTAGTCTATGATACTGCAGTTCCCGGGTTCAATACTGCTCAGAATCGAATATTTTTATTTTTTCTTTTCACTCTCATTGATCTTGTATGTAATTATTATTTATGTACTTTTGTGGATGTATGACATTTTATGATATTTTAAGTATGTTGAATCTGTGAAAAAAGATACGTAATAACTTATGATTCATGACATGACAAATAAAGAAAATACGTCAACAAATTGCTCAGCTGCAGGTGGTACACCTTTGCTCTCGCAATTTGGGGGGCAGTTTAAGGAACCATTTGCACTCGAGCACAGACAATATTTAATTTAGTTAACTTAGATTATATGTATCGATTTTATAAGACAAGAGAATGCAAAATAAAGCAATTAACACCGCTCTCTTGTCACAGCGAGTAGGCATCAACACTCTCATGTCATTCGTTGTCCTAGAAGGACTTAATACTTTGTGCGGCTCCACAGTTAGCCATATTGATATTTATTAGCAGAAAAGAGGCGCAGAACTAATAAGTCGCTCTCATTTGTGAATGATCTGCCATTATTTATCTAGAATTTTACGTAAGTGTAATTTATATCGTAATGTATATGTTGAAATGAATATATGTTTATTTAATCTTATGCTTTGCTTTGTTTTAGTAGTTTTAGTCGCTCCATTTTCATGATTGATGCTGAGGTCAGATATCAGACTCTGTCTACAAAAAAAATATATAATGAGCCCTGGCTGCGTTCCGTACATCTACGGACGTGCGAAGCTCGATAAATTCACGGCGTAAAATTTTAATCCTCAATTACTTATCCAAACAAACAATCATTATTATTACAAATTATTATTATTATATTTTATTATTATTTTATTTTATATTTTTTATTTGTTACAGGATTTAAAACAAAAAGCACAATGCAGACTAAGTACAAGAAGAGTAAATCATCTCATTGTTTGTGGTTTGGTTTGAGCGTCTCCTGGGAGATCAGTACTAGATTCCATTGCACTACTGAAGCTATACTCTATCCCTTGGATCTTCACATTGACGATGAAACACAGAAATTGCGTCGGGATTCAATACAAAAGGCACAATGCCGACATAAGTAGAAGATGAGTAAATCTACTCACTGTTTGTGGTTTGTTTTTAGCGTTTCGTGGGAGATTACCAATAGATTCCGATGCACTACTGCAGCTTTACTCTATCCCTTGGACCTTCACATTGACGATGAAACACAGAAATTGCGTCGGGATTTTATATAAAAGGCTCAATGCCGTCATAAGTACAATAAGAGTAAATCTTCTCATTGTTTGTGGTTTGCTTTGAGCGTTTTCTGGGAGATCAGTATTATTTTCCGATGCACTACTGCAGCTTTACTCTATTCTTAGGACCTTCACATCGACGATGAAACGCAGAAATTGCGTCGGGATTTAATACAAAAGGCACAATGCCGACTTAAGTACAAAAAGAGTATATGTTCTCATTGTTTGTGGTTTGCTTTGAGCGTTTCCTGGGAGATCAGTATTAGTTTCCGATGCACTACTGCAGCTTTATTCTATCCCTTGGACCTCCACAATGACGATGAAACACAGAAATTGCCTCGAGATTTAATACAAAAGGCACAATGCCGACTTAAGTACAAAAAGAGTCAATCTTCTCATTGTGTGTGGTTTCTTTTAAGCGTTTCCTGGGAGATGAGCATTAGTTACCGATGCACTACAGCAGCATTACTTTATCCATTGGACCTTCACATTGACGATGAAACACAGACATTGCGTCGGGATTTAATACAAAAGGCTCAATTCCGACTTAATTACAAGAAGAGTAAATCTTCTCATTGTTTGTGGTTTGGTTAGAGCGTTTTCTGGGAGATCAGTATTAGATTCCGATGCACTACTGCAGCTTTACCCTATCCCTTGGACCGTCACATTGACGATGAAACACAGAAATTGCGTTGGGATTTAATACAAAAGGCACAATGCTGAGTTAAGTACAAGATGAGTAAATCTTCTCATTGTCCGTGGTTTGCTTTGAGCGTTTCCTGGGAGATCAGTACTAGATTCCTATGCACTACTGCACCTTCACTCCATCCCTTGGACGTTCACATTGACGATGAAACACAGAAATTGCGTCGGGATTTAATGTAAAAGGCACAATGCCGACTTAAGTACAAGAAGAGTAAATCTTCTCTCTTTCGTGGTTTGCTTTGAGCGTTTCCTGGGAGATCAGTATTAGCTTCCGATGCACTACTGCAGATTCACTCTATCCCTAGGACTTTTAAATTGATGATGAAACACAGAAATTGCGTCGGGATGTAGAACAAAAGGCGCAATGCCACCTTAAGTACAAGAAGAGTAAACCTTTTAATTGTTTGTGGTTTGCTTTGAGTGATTCCTGGGAGATCAGTATTAGATTCCGATGTGCTACTGCAGCTTTACTCTATCCCTTGGATATTCACATTGACAATGAAACACAGAAATTGCGTCGGGATTTAAAACAAAAAGCACAATGCAGACTTAAGTACAAGAAGAGTAAATCATCTCATTGTTTGTGGTTTGGTTTGAGCATATCCTGGGAGAACAGCACTAGATTCCATTGCACTACTGGAGCTTTACTGTAAGCCCTGGATCTTCACATTGACGATGAAACACAGATATTGCGTCGGGATTTAATACAAAAGGCACAATGCCAACTTAAGCACAATCAGGTTAAATCTTCTCATTGTTTATGGTTTGCTTTGAGCGTTTCCTGGTAGATCAGTATTAGATTCCGATGCCCTTCTGCAGCTTTACTCTAACTCTTGGACCTTCACAATGACGATGAAACACAGATATTGCGTCTTGATTTAATACAAAAGGCACAATGCCGACATAAGTACAAGAAGAGTAAATCTTGTCATTGTTTGTGGTTTGCTTTGAGAGTTTCCTGGGAGATCAGTATTAGATTCCGATGCACTACAGCAGCTTTACTCTATCCCTTGGACCTTCAGATTGACGATGAAACACAGAAATTGCTTCGGGATTTAAAACAAAAGGCACAATGCCAACCTAAGTACAAGAAGGGTATATCTTTTCATTGTTTGTGGTTTGCTTTGAGCGTTTCCTGGTAGAACAGTATTGGATTCCGATGCACTACTGCAGGTTTACTCTGTCCCTTGGACCTTCACTTTGACGAAGAAACACAGAAATTGCGTCGGAATTAAATACAAAAGACACAATGCCGACATAAGTACAAGAAGAGTAAATCTTCTCATTGTTTGTGGTTTGCTTTGAGCGTTTCCTGAGATCAGTATTAGATTCCGACGCACTACTGCAGCTTTTCTCTATCCTTAGGACCTTCACATCGACGATGAAACGCAGAAATTGCGTCGGGATTTAATAGAAAAGGCACAATGCCGACTTAAATACAAAAAGAGTAAGTCTTCTCATTGTTTGTGTTTTGCTTTGAGCGTTTCCTGGGAGATCAGTATTAGATTCCGATGCACCACTGCCGCTTTACTCTATCCTTTGGACCTTCAGATTGACGATGAAACACAGAAATTGTGTCGGGAATTAATACAAAAGGCACAATGCCGACTTAAGTACAATAAGAGTAAATCTTCTCATTGTTCGTGGTTTGTTTTGAGCGTTTCCTGGGAGATCAGTATTCGTTTCCGATGCACTACTGCAGCTTTCTTCTATCCCTTGTCCTCCACATTGACCATGAAACACAGAAATTTCCTCCAGATTTAATACAAAAGGCACAATGCCGACTTAAGTACAAAAAGAGTCAATCTTCTCATTGTTTGTGGTTTCTTTTAAGCGTTTCCTGGGAGATCAGTATTTGTTTCCGATGCAGTACTGCAGCATTACTCTATCCCTTGGACCTTCACAAAGACGATGAAACACAGAAACTGCGTTGGGATTTAATACAAAAGGCACAATGCCGAGTTAAGTACAAGGTGAGTAAATCTTCTCATTGTCCGTGGTTTGCTTATGAGCGTTTCCTGGAAGATCAGTACTAGATTCCTATGCACTACTGCAGCCTTACTCTATCCTTTATACCTTCACATTGACGATGAAACACAGATATGAGTCGGGATTTAATACATATAGCACAATGTTGACTTAAGTACAAGAAGAGTAAATATTCTTTTTGTTTGTGGTTTCCTTTGAGCATTTCCTGGGAGATCAGTATTAGATTGCTATGCACTAATGCATCTTTACTCCATCCCTTGGACGTTCACATTGACGATGAAACACAGAAATTGCGTCGGGATTTAATACAAAAGGAACAATGAAGACTTAAGTACAAGAAGAGTATATATTCTCATTGTTTGTCGTTTGCTTTGAGCGTTTCATGGGAGATCAGTATTAGATTCCGATGCACTACTGCAGGTTTACCCTATCCCCTGGATACTCACATTGACGATGAAACACGGAAATTGCGTCGGGATTTAATACAAAAGGCACAATGCCGACTTAAGTAAGAGAAGAGTATATCTTCTCATTGTTTGTAGTTTGCTTTGAGCGTTTAATGGGAGATCAGTATTAGATTCCGATTGCACTACTGCAGCTTGATTCAATCCCATGGACCTTCACATTGACGATGAGACACAGAAATTGCTTCGGGATTTAATACAAAAGGAACAATGAAGACTTAAGTACAAGAAGAGTACATATTCTCATTGTTTGTGGTTCGCTTTGAGCGATTCATGGGAGATCAGTATTGGATTCCGATGTACTACTGCAGATTTGCTCAATGCCTTGGACATTTAGATAGACGACGAAACACAGGAATTGCATCCGGATTTAATACAAAAGGCACAATGCCAACTTCAGTACAAGAAGAGCAAATCATCTCATTGTTAGTTGTTTGCTTTGAGCGTTTCCTGGGAGATCAGTATTACCATCCGATGCACTACTGCAGCTTTACTTTATCCCAGGACTTTCACATTATCGATGAAACACAGATATTCCGTCGGGATTTAATACAAAAGGCTCAATTCCGACTTAATTACAAGAAGAGTAAATCTTCTCATTGTTTGTGGTTTGGTTAGAGCGTTTTCTGGGAGATCAGTATTAGATTCCGATGCACTACTGCAGCTTTACCCTATCCCTTGGACCGTCACATTGACGATGAATAACAGAAATTGCGTTGGGATTTAATACAAATTGCACAATGCTGAGTTAAGTACAAGATGAGTAAATCTTCTCATTGTCCGTGGTTTGCTTTGAGCGTTTCCTGGGAGATCTGTACTAGATTCCTATGCACTACTGCAGCTATACTCTATCCTTTGGACCTTCACATTCACGATGAAACACAGATATTGCGTCGGGATTTAATACATAAGGCACAGTGTCGACTTAAGTACAAGAAGTGTAAATATTCTTTTTGTTTGTGGTTTGCTTTGAGCGTTTCCTGGGAGATCAGTATTAGATTGCGATGCACTACTGCACCTTCACTCCATCCCTTGGACGTTCACATTGACGATGAAACACAGAAATTGCGTCGGGATTTAATGTAAAAGGCACAATGCCGACTTAAGTACAAGAAGAGTAAATCTTCTCTCTTTCGTGGTTTGCTTTGAGCGTTTCCTGGGAGATCAGTATTAGCTTCCGATGCACTACTGCAGATTCACTCTATCCCTAGGACTTTTAGATTGATGATGAAACACAGAAATTGCGTCGGGATTTAGAACAAAAGGCACAATGCCGCCTTAAGTACAAGAAGAGTAAATCTTCTCATTGTTTGTGGTTTGGTTTGAACGTTTCCTGGGAGATCAGTATTAGATTCCGATGCACAATTGCAGCTTTACTCTATCCCTTGGACCTTCACATTGACGACGAAACACAGAAATTGGGTCGGGTTCAATACAAAAGGCACTATGCCGACTTAAGTACAAGAAGAGTAAACCTTTTAATTGTTTGTGGTTTGCTTTGAGTGATTCCTGGGAGATCAGTATTAGATTCCGATGCGCTACTGCAGCTTTACTCTATCCATTGGATATTCACATTGACAATGAAACACAGAAATTGCGTCGGGATTTAAAACAAAAAGCACAATGCAGACTTAAGTACAAGAAGAGTAAATCATCTCATTGTTTGTGGTTTGGTTTGAGCATATCCTGGAAGAACAGCACTAGATTCCATTGCACTACTGGAGCTTTACTCTAACCCATGGATCTTCACATTGACGATGAAACACAGATATTGCGTCGGGATTTAATACAAAAGGCACAATGCCAACATAAGCACAATCAGGTTAAATCTTCTCATTGTTTATGGTTTGCTTTGAGCGTTTCTTGGGAGATCAGTATTAGATTCCGATGCCTTCTGCAGCTTTACTCTAACTCTTGGACCTTCACAATGACGATGAAACACAGATATTGCGTCAGGATTTAATACAAAAGGCACAATGCCGACATAAGTAGAAGAAGAGTAAATCTTCTCATTGTTTGTGGTTTGCTTTTAGCGTTTCGTGAGAGATGACCAATAGATTCCGATGAACTACTGCAGCTTTACTCTATCGCTTGAAGCTTCAAATTGAAGATGAAACACAGAAATTGCGTCTAGATTTAATACGAAAGGCACAATGCCGACATAAGTACAAGAAGAGTAAATCTTGTCATTGTTTGTGGTTTGCTTTGGGAGTTTCCTGGGAGATCAGTATTAGATTCCGATGCACTACAGCAGCTTTACTCTATCCCTTGGACCTTCAGATTGACGATGAAACACAGAAATTGCTTCGGGATTTAAAACAAAAGGCACAATGCCGACCTAAGTACAAGAAGGGTATATCTTCTCATTGTATGTGGTTTGCTTTGAGCGTTTCCTGGTAGAACAGTATTGGATTCCGATGCACTACTGCAGGTTTACTCTGTCCCTTCGACCTTCACTTTGACGAAGAAACACAGAAATTGCGCCGGAATTAAATACAAAAGACACAATGCTAACATAAGTACAAGAAGAGTAAATCTTCTCATTGTTTGTGGTTTGCTTTGAGCGTTTCCTGAGATCAGTATTAGATTCCGACGCACTACTGCAGCTTTTCTCTATCCTTAGGACCTTCACATCGACGATGAAACGCAGAAATTGCGTCGGGATTTAATACAAAAGGCACAATGCCGACTTAAGTACAAAAAGAGGAAGTCTTCTCATTGTTTGTGTTTTGCTTTGAGCGTTTCCTGGGAGATCAGTATTAGATTCCGATGCACCACTGCCGCTTTACTCTATCCCTTGGACCTTCAGATTGACGATGAAACACAGAAATTGTGTCGGGAATTAATACAATAGGCACAATGCCGACTTAAGTACAATAAGAGTAAATCTTCTCATTGTTCGTGGTTTGTTTTGAGCGTTTCCTGGGAGATCAGTATTCGTTTCCGATGCACTACTGGAGCTTTCTTCTATCCCTTGTCCTCCACATTGACGATGAAACACAGAAATTGCCTCGAGATTTAATATAAAAGGCACAATGCCGACTTAAGTACAAAAAGAGTCAATCTTCGCATTGTTTGTGGTTTCTTTTAAGCGTTTCCTGGGAGATCAGTATTTGTTTCCGATGCAGTACTGCAGCATTACTCTATCCCTTGGACCTTCACATTGACGATGAAAGACAGAAACTGCGTTGGGATTTAATACAAAAGGCACAATGCCGAGTTAAGTACAAGGTGAGTAAATCTTCTCATTGTCCGTGGTTTGCTTTGAGCGTTTCCTGTGAGATCAGTACTAGATTCCTATGCACTACTGCAGCTTTACTCTATCCTTTAGACCTTCACATTGACGATGAACACAGATATGCGTCGGGATTTATTACATATGGCACAATGTAGACTTAAGTACAAGAAGAGTAAATATTCTTTTTGTTTGTGTTTTCCTTTGAGCGTTTCCTGGGAGATCAGTATTAGATTGCTATGCACTAATGCTTCTTTACTCCATCCCTTGGACGTTCAAATTGACGATGAAACACAGAAATTGCGTCGGGATTTAATGTAAAAAGCACAATGCCGACTTAAGAACAAGAAAGGTAAATCTTCTCTCTTTCGTGGTTAGCTTTGAGCGTTTCCTGAGAGATCAGTATTACCTTCCGATGCACTACTGCAGCTTCACTCTATCCCTAGGACTTTTAGATTGATGATGAAACACAGAAATTGCGTCGGGATTTAAAACAAAAGGCACAGTGCCGCCTTACATACAAGAAGAGTAAATCTTCTCATTGTTTGTGGTTTGCTTTGAGCGTTTTTTGGGAGATCAGTATTAGATTCCGATGCACTGTTGCAGCTTTACTCTATCCTTTGGACCTTCACATTGACAATGAAACACAGAAATTGGGTCAGGATGTAATACAAAAGGCACAATGCCGACTTAAGTACAAAAAGAGTAAACCTTTTAATTGTTTGTGGTTTGCATTGAGCGTCTCCAGGGAGATCAGTTTTAGATTCCGATGCACTACTGCAGCTTTACTCTATCCCTTGGACCTTCACATTGACGATGAAACACAGAAATTGCGTCGGGATTTAATACAAAAGGAACAATGAAGACTTAAGTACAAGAAGAGTATATATTCTCACCGTTTGTCGTTTGTTTTGAGCGTTTCATGCGAGATCAGTATTAGATTCCGATGCACTACTGCAGGTTTACCCTATCCCCTGGATACTCAGATTGACGATGAAACACAGAAATTGCGTCGGGATTTAATACAAAAGGCACTATGCCGACTTAAGTAAGAGAAGAGTATATCTTCTCATTGTTTGTAGTTTGCTTTGAGCATTTAATGGGAGATCAGTATTAGATTCCGATGCACTACTGCAGCTTGAATCAATCCCATGGACCTTCACATTGACGATGAGACACAGAATTTGCGTCGGGATTTAATACAAAAGGAACAATGAAGACTTAAGTACAAGAAGAGTATATATTCTCATTGTTTGTGGTTCGCTTTGAGCGTTTCATGGGAGATCAGTATTGGATTCCGATGCACTACTGCAGATTTGCTGATTGCCTTGGACATTTAGATAGACGACGAAACACAGGAATGGCATCCGGATTTAATACAAAAGGCACAATGCCAACTTAAGTACAAGAAGAGCAAATCATCTCATTGTTAGTTGTTTGCTTTGAGCGTTTCCTGGGAGATCAGTATTACCATCCGATGCACTACTGCAGCTTTACTGTATCCCAGGACTTTCACATTATCGATGAAACACAGATATTCCGTCGGGATTTAATACAAAAGGCACAATGCCGACTTAAGTACAAAAAGAGTAAACCTTTTAATTGTTTGTGGTTTGCATTTAGCGTCTCTTGGGAGATCAGTTTTAGATTCCGATGCACTACTGCAGCTTTACTCTATCCCCTGGACCTTCACATTGACGACGAAACACTGAAATTGCGTCGGGATTTAATACAAGAGGCACAATGCCGATTTAACTACAAGAAAAGTATATCTTCCCATTGTTTGTGGTTTGCTTTGAGCGTTTCCTGTGAGATCAGTATTAGATTCCGATACACTACTTTAGATTTACTCTATCCCTTGGACAATCACATTGACGATGAAACACAGAAATTGCGTCGGGATTTAATACAGAAGGAACAATGAAGACTTAAGTACAAGAAGAATATATATTCTCATTGTTTGTGGTTTGCTTTGAGCGTTTCATGGGAGATCAGTATTAGATTCCGATGCACTACTGCAGCTTTACTCCATCCCTTGGACCATCACATTGACGATGAAACACAGAAATTGCGTCGGGATTTAATACAAAAGGCACAATGCCGACTTAAGTACAAGAAGAGTAGATCTTTCCATTGTTTTTGGTTTGCTTTGAGCTTCTTTATGTGAGATCAGTATTAGATTCCGATGCACTACTGCAGCTTTACTCTATCCCTTGGACCTTCACATTGACAACGAAACACAGAAATTGCGTCGGGATTTAATACAAAATGCACAATGCCGACTTAAGTAAGAGAAGAGTAAATCTTCTCATTGTTTGTGGTTTGCTTTGAGCGTTTCATGGGAGATCAGTATTAGATTCCGATGCACTACTGCAGCTTTACTCTATCCCTTGGACCTTCACTTTGACGATGAAACACAGAGAATGCGTCGGGATTTAAAACAAAAGGCACTATGAAGACTTAAGTACAAGAGGAGTATATATTCTCACTGCTTGTCGTATGCTTTGAGCGTTTCCTGGGAGATCAGTAATAGATTACGATGCACTATTGCCGCTTTACTCTATGCCTTGGACCTTCACATTGTCGATGAAACATAGATATGGCGTCGGGATTTGATATAAAAGACACAATGCCGACATAAGTACAAGTAGAGTAAAACTTGCCATTGTTTCTGGTTTGCTTTGAGCGTTTGATGGGGGATCAGTATTAGATTCCGTTGCACTACTGCAACTCTACTCTATCCCATGGACCTTCACATTGACGATGAAATATATAAATGGCGTAGGGATTTAATACAAAAGGCACACTGCCCAATTAAGTACAAGAAGGTCAATCTTCTCATTGTTTCTGTTTGTTTTGAACGTTTCCTGTGAGCTCAGTATTAGATTCCGTTGCACTACTGCAGCTTTACTCTATCTCTTCAGCCTTCGCATTGACTATGAAAAACAGAAATAGTGTCGGAATTCAATACAAAAGGAACAATGCCGACATAAGTACAAGAAGAGTAATTCTTCTGATTGTTTGTGATTTGCTTTGACCGTTTCCTGGGAGATAAGTTTTAGATTCCGACGCACATCTGCAGCTTTGCCCTATCCCTTGGACCTTCACATTTACGATGACACACAGAAATTTCGTCTTGATTTAAAAGAAAAGGCACAATGCCGTCATAATTACAAGTAGAGTAAATCTTCACGTTATTTATGGTTAGATTTGAGCGTTTCCTGGGAGATCAGTATTAGATTCCGACGCACTACTGCAGCTTTACTCTATGCCTTGAACAATCACATTGACGATGAAACTCAGAAATTGCGTCGGGATTTAATACAAAAGGCACAATGCCGACTTAAGTACAAAAAGGTTAAATCTTCTCATTGTTGCTGGTTTGCTTGGAGCGTTTTCTGGGAGATCGGTATTACTTTCCGATGCACTACTGCAGCTTTACTCTATACCTTGGACCTTTCACATTGACGATGAAACACAGAAATTGCGTCTTGATTTAATACCAAAGGCACAATGCCGACTTAAACACAAGATGAGTAAATCTTCTCATTGTTTGTGGTTTGTTCTTGCGTTTCCTGGGAGATCAGTATTAGATTCCGATGCACTACTGCAGCTTTACTCTATCCCTTGGACCTTCACATTGACGATGAAACACAGAAATTGCGTCTTGATTTAATACAAGAGGCACAATGCCGACTTAAGTACAAGAAGAGTAAATCTCCTCATTGTTTGTGGTTTGCTTTGATCGTTTCCTGGGAGATCAGTATTAGATTCCGATGCACTTCTGCAGCTTTACTATATCCCTTGGACCTTCACATTGACGATGAAACACAGAAATTGCGTCGGGATTTAATGCAAATGGCACAATGCCGACTTACGTTCAAGAAGAGTAAAGCTTCTCATTGTTCACTGTTTGCTTTGAGCGTTTCCTGGGAGATCAGTATTAGATTCCGATGCACTACTGCAGCTTTACTCTATCCCTTGGACCAACACATTGACGATGAAACACAGAAATTGCGTCGGGATTTTATGCAAAAGGCACAATGAAGACTTCAGTACTAGAAGAGTAAATCTTCTCATAGTTTGTGGTTTGCATTGAGCGTTTCCTGGGATATCACTATTAGATTCCGATGCATTACTGCAGCTTTACTCTATCCCTTGGACTTCCACATTGACGATGAAACACAGAAATTGCGTCTTGATATAATACAAAAGGTTCAATGCAGACTTCAGTACAATAAGAGTAAATGATGTCATTGTTCATTATTTGCTTTGAGCGTTTCCTGGGAGATCAGTATTAGATTCCGATGCACTTCTGAAGCTTTACTATATCCCTTGGACCTTCTCATTGACGATGAAACACAGAAATTGCGTCTTGATTTAATACAAAAGGCACAATGCCGACTTAAATACAAGAAGAGTGAATCTTCTCATTGTTTGTGGTTTGTTTTTGCGTTTGCTGGGAGATCAGTATTAGATTCCGATGCACTACTGCTTCTTTACTCTATCCCTTGGACCTTCACATTGACGATGAAACACAGAAGTTGCGTCTTGATTTAATACAAAAGGCACAATGCCGACTTAAGTACAAGAAGAGTAAACCTTATTGTTTGTGGTTTGCTTTGAGAGTTTCCTGGGAGATCAGTATTAGATTCCGATGCACTACATCAGCGTTACTTTATCCCATGGTCCTTCACATTGACGATGAAACACAGATATTGCGTCGAGATTTACTACAAAAGGCACAATGCCGACGTAAGTACAAGAAGAGTATATATTCTCTTTGCTTGTGGTTTGCTTTGAGAATTTCCTGGGAGACCAGTACTACATTCCGATGCACTAGTGCAGCTTTACTCTATCCCTTTGACCTTCACATTGACGATGAAACACAGATATTGCGTCGAGATTTACTACAAAATGCACGATGCCGACGTAAGTACAAGAAGAGTATATTTTCTCATTGCTTGTGGTTTGCTTTGAGAATTTCCTGGGAGACCAGTACTACATTCCGATGCACTACTGCAGCTTTACTCTATCCCTTTGACCTTCACATTGACGATGAAACACAAAAATTAATACGGAACTTAATACAAAAGGCACAGTGCCGACTTAAGTACAAGAAGAGTAAATGTTCTCATTGTTTATGGTTTGCTTTGAGCGTTTCCTTGGAGATCAGTATTAGATTCCGGTGCACTACTCCAGCTTTACTCTATCCCTTGGACCTTCACTTTGACGACGTAAGACAGATATGGCGTCTGGATTTAACACAAAAATGCACAATGACGACTTAAGTACAAGAAGAGTAAATCTTGGCATTGTTTGTGGTTTGCTTTGAGCGTTTCCTGGGAGATCAGTATTAGATTCCGATGACCTTCTGCAGCTTTACTCTAACTATTGGACCTTCACAATGACGATGAAACACAGATATTGCGTCGGGATTTAATACAAAAGGCACAATGCCAACATAAGTAGAAGAAGAGTAAATCTTCTCATTGTTTGTGGTTTGCTTTTAGCGTTTCGTGAGAGATGACCAATAGATTCCGATGAACTACTGCAGCTTTACTCTATCGCTTGAACCTTCAAATTGAAGATGAAACACAGAAATTGCGTCTTGATTTAATACAAAAGGCACAATGCCGACATAAGTACAAGAAGAGTAAATCTTGTCATTGTTTGTGGTTTGCTTTGGGAGTTTCCTGGGAGATCAGTATTAGATTCCGATGCACTACAGCAGCTTTACTCTATCCCTTGGACCTACAGATTGACGATGAAACACAGAAATTGCTTCGGGATTTAAAACAAAAGGCACAATGCCGACCTAAGTTCAAGAAGGGTATATCTTCTCATTGTTTGTGGATTGCTTTGAGCGTTTCCTGGTAGAACAGTATTGGATTCCGATGCACTACTGCAGGTTTACTCTGTCCCTTGGACCTTCACTTTGACGAAGAAACACAGAAATTGCGTCGGAATTAAATACAAAAGACACAATGCCGACATAAGTACAAGAAGAGTAAATCTTCTCATTGTTTGTGGTTTGCTTTGAGCGTTTCCTGAGATCAGTATTAGATTCCGACGCACTACTGCTGCTTTTCTCTATCCTTAGGACCTTCACATCGACGATGAAACGCAGAAATTGCGTCGGGATTTAATACAAAAGGCACAATGCCGACTTAAGTATTAAAAGAGTAAGTCTTCACATTGTTTGTGTTTTGCTTTGAGCGTTTCCTGGGAGATCAGTATTAGATTCCGATGCACCACTGCCGCTTTACTCTATCCCTTGGACCTTCAGATTGACGATGAAACACAGAAATTGTGTCGGGAATTAATACAAAAGGCACAATGCCGACTTAAGTACAATAAGAGTCAATCTTCTCATTGTTTGTGGTTTCTTTTAAGCGTTTCCTGGGAGATCAGTATTTGTTTCCGATGCAGTACTGCAGCATTTCTCTATCCCTTGGACCTTCACATTGACGATGAAACACAGAAATTGCGTTGGGATTTAATACAAAAGGCACAATGCCGAGTTAAGTACAAGGTGAGTAAATCTTCTCATGTCCGTGGTTTGCTTTGAGCGTTTCCAGGGAGATCAGTACTAGATTCCTATGCACTACTGCAGCTTTACTCTATCCTTTAGACCTTCACATTGACGATGAAACACAGATATGCGTCGGGATTTAATTCATATAGCACAATGTAGACTTAAGTACAAGAAGAGTAAATATTCTTTTTGTTTGTGGTTTCCTTTGAGCATTTCCTGGGAGATCAGTATTAGATTGCTATGCACTAATGCATCTTTACTCCATCCCTTGGACGTTCACATTGACGATGAAACACAGAAATTGCGTCGGGATTTAATGCAAAAAGCACAATGCCGACTTAAGTACAAGAAAGGTAAATCTTCTCTCTTTCGTGGTTAGCTTTGAGCGTTTCCTGGGTGATCAGTATTAGCTTCCGATGCACTACTGCAGCTTCACTCTATCCCTAGGACTTTTAGATTGATGATGAAACACAGAAATTGCGTTCGGGATTTAAAACAAAAGGCACAATGCCGCCTTAAGTACAAGAAGAGTAAATCTTCTCATTGTTTGTGGTTTGCTTTGAGCGTTTTTTGGGAGATCAGTATTAGATTCCGATGCACTGTTGCAGCTTTACTCTATCCCTTGGACCTTCACATTGACAATGAAACACAGAAATTGGGTCGGGATTTAATACAAAAGGCACAATGCCGACTTAAGTACAAAAAGAGTAAACCTTTAAATTGTTTGTGGTTTGCATTGAGCGTCTCCAGGGAGATCAGTTTTAGATTCCGATGCACTACTGCAGCTTTACTCTATCCCTTGGACCTTCACATTGACGATGAAACACAGAAATTGCGTCGGGATTTAATACAAAAGGAAGAATGCCGACTTAAGTAAGAGAAGAGTATATCTTCTCATTGTTTGTAGTTTGCTTTGAGCGTTTAATGGGAGATCAGTATTAGATTCCGATGCACTACTGCAGCTTGATTCAATCCCATGGACCTTCACATTGACGATGAGACGCAGTATTTGCGTCGGTATTTAATACAAAAGGAACAGTGAAGACTAAGTACAAGAAGGGTATATATTCTCATTGTGTGTGGTCCGCTTTGAGCGTTTCATGAGAGATCAGTATAGGATTCCGATGCACTACTGCAGCTTTACACTATCCGTTGGACATTTACATTGACGACGAAACACAGGAACTGTGTCGGGATTTAATGCAAAAGGCACAATGCCAACTTAAGTACAAGAGGAGTATATCTTCTCATTGTTTGTGGTTTGCTTTGAACGTTCATGGGAGATCAGTATTAGATTTCGATTCACTATTTCAGCTTTACTATTTCCCTTGGACATTCACATTGACGATGAAACACAGAAATTACGTCGGGATTTAGTACAAAAGGCACAATGAAGACGTAAGTACAAGAAGAGTATATATTCTCATTGTTTGTGATTCGCTTTGAGCGTTTCATGGGAGATCAATATTGGATTCCGATGCACTACTGCAGATTTGCTTAATGCCTTGGAGCTTTACATTGACGACGAAGCATAGGAATTGCATCCGGATTTAATACAAAAGGCACAATGCCGACTTAAGCACAAGAAGAGCAAATCATCTCATTGTTAGATGTTTGCTTTGAGCGTTTCCTGGGAGATCAGTATTACAACCTGATGCACTACTGCAGCTTTACTGTATCCCAGGACTTTCACAATATCGATGAAACACAGAAATTCCGCCGGGATTTAATACAAAATGCACAATGCCGACGTAAGTACAAGAAGAGTAGATCTTCCCATTGTTTTTGGTTTGCTTTGAGCTTTTTTATGGGAAATCAGTATTAGATTCCGATGCACTACTGCAGCTTTACTCTATCCCTTTGACCTTCACATTGACGACGAAACACAGAAATTGCGTCGGGATTTAATACAAAAGACACAATGCCGACTTAAGTACAAGAAAAGGATATCTTCTCATTGTTTGTGGTTTGCTTTGAGCGTTTCATGGGAGATCAGTATTAGATTCCGATGCACTACTGCAGCTTTACTCTATCCCTTGGACTTTCACATTGACGATGAAACACAGAAATTGCGTCGGGATTTAATACAAAATGCACAATGCCGACTTAAGTAAGAGAAGAGTAAATCTTCTCATTGTTTGTGGTTTGCTTTGAGCGTTTCATGGGAGATCAGTATTAGATTCCGATGCACTACTGCAGCTTTACTCTATCCCTTGGACCTTTACTTTGACGATGAAACACAGAGAATGCGTCGGGATTTAATACAAAAGGCACTATGAAGACTTAAGTACAAGAATAGTATATATTCTCACTGCTTGTCATATGCTTTGAGCGTTTCCTGGGAAATCAGTAATAGATTACGATGCACTATTGCCGCTTTACTCTATGCCTTGGACCTTCACATTGACGATGAAACATAGATATGGCGTAGGGATTTGATATAAAAGACACAATGCCGACATAAGTACAAGTAGAGTAAAACTTGCCATTGTTTCTGGTTTGCTTTGTGCGTTTGATGGGGGATCAGTATTAGATTCCGTTGCTCTACTGCAACTCTACTCTATCCCATGGACCTTCACATTGACGATGAAATATATAAACGGCGTAGGGATTTAATACAAAAGGCACACTGCCCAATTAAGAACAAGAAGGTCAATCTTCTCATTGTTTCTGTTTGTTTTGAACGTTTCCTGGGAGCTCAGTGTTAGATTCCGATGCACTACTGCAGCTTTACTCTATCTCTTCGACCTTCGCATTGACTATGAAACACAGAAATAGTGTCGGAATTCAATACAAAAGGAACAATGCCGACATAAGTACAAGAAGAGTAATTCTTCTGATTGTTTGTGATTTGCTTTGACCGTTTCCTGGGAGATCAGTTTTAGATTCCGACGCACATCTGCAGCTTTGCCCTATCCCTTGGACCTTCACATTTACGATGACACACAGAAATTTCGTCTTGATTTAAAACAAAAGGCACAATGCCGTCATAATTACAAGTAGAGTAAATCTTCACATTATTTATGGTTAGCTTTGAGCGTTTCCTGGGAGATCAGTATTAGATTCCGACGCACTACTGCAGCTTTACTCTGTGCCTTGAACATTCACATTGACGATGAAACTCAGAAATTGCGTCGGGATTTAATACAAAAGGCACAATGCCGACTTAAGTACAAAAAGGTTAAATCTTCTCATTGTTGCTGGTTTGCTTGGAGCGTTTTCTGGGAGATCGGTATTACTTTCCGATGCACTACTGCAGCTTTACTCTATACCTTGGACCTTTCACATTGACGATGAAACACAGAAATTGCGTCTTGATTTAATACAAAAGGCACAATGCCGACTTAAGTACAAGAAGAGTAAATCTCCTCATTGTTTGTGGTTTGCTTTGATCGTTTCCTGGGAGATCAGTATTAGATTCCGATGCACTTCTGCAGCTTTACTATATCCCTTGGACCTTCACATTGACGATGAAACACAGAAATTGCGTCGGGATTTAATGCAAATGGCACAATGCCTACTTACGTTCAAGAAGAGTAAAGCTTCTCATTGTTCGCTGTTTGCTTTGAGCGTTTCCTGGGAGATCAGTATTAGATTCCGATGCACTACTGCAGCTTTACTCTATCCCTTGGACCAACACATTGACGATGAAACACAGAAATTGCGTCGGGATTTAATGCAAAAGGCACAATGAAGACTTCAGTACTAGAAGAGTAAATCTTCTCATAGTTTGTGGTTTGCTTTGAGCGTTTCCTGGGATATCACTATTGGTTTCCGATGCATCACTGCAGCTGTACTCTATCCCTTGGACTTCCACATTGACGATGAAACACAGAAATTGCGTCTTGATATAATACAAAAGGTTCAATGCAGACTTCAGTACAACAAGAGTAAATGATGTCATTGTTTATGATTTGCTTTGAGCGTTTCCTGGGAGATCAGTATTAGATTCCGATGCACTTCTGTAGCTTTACTATATCCCTTGGACCTTCTCATTGACGATGAAACACAGAAATTGCGTCTTGATTTAATACAAAAGGCACAATGCCGACTTAAATACAAGAAGAGTGAATCTTCACATTGTTTGTGGTTTGTTTTTGCGTTTGCTGGGAGATCAGTATTAGATTCCGATACACTACTGCTGCTTTACTCTATCCCTTGGACCTTCACATTGACGATGAAACACAGAAATTGCGTCTTGATTTAATACAAAAGGCACAATGCCGACTTAAGTACAAGAAGAGTAAATCTTGTCATTGTTTGTGTTTTGCTTTGAGAGTTTCCTGGGAGATCAGTATTAGATTCCGATGCACTACAGCAGCGTTACTTTATCCCATGGTCCTTCACATTGACGATGAAACACAGAAATTGCGTCGGGATTTAATACAAAAGGCACAAAGCCGACTTAAGTTCAAGATGAGTATATCTTCTCATTGTTCGTTGTTTGCTTTGAGCGTTTCCTGGGAGAGCAGTGTTAGATTCCGATGCACTACTGCAGCTTTACTCTATCCCTTGGACCTTCACTTTGACGATGTAAGACAGTTATGGCGTCTGGATTTAACACAAAAATGCACAATGACGACTTAAGTACAAGAAGAGTAAATCTTGTCATTGTTTGTGGTTTGCTTTGAGCGTTTCCTGGGAGATCAGTATTAGATTCCGATGCACTACAGCAGCTTTACTCTATCCCTTGGACCTTCACATTGACGATGAAACACAGAAATTGCGTCGGGATTTAATACAAAAGGCACAATGCCGACTTAAGTTCAAGAAGAGTAAATTGACTCATTGTTCGTTGGTTGCTTTGAGCGTTTCCTGGGAGATCAGTATTAGATTCCGATGCACTACTGCAGCTTTATTCAATCCCTTGGACCTCCACATTGACGATGAAACACAGATAATGCGTCGCGATTTACTACAAAAGTCACAATGCCGACGTAAGTACAAGAAGAGAATATATCCTCATTGCTTGTGGTTTGCTTTGAGAATTTCCTGGGACATCAGTACTACATTCCGATGCACTGCTGCAGCTTTACTCTATCCCTTGGACCTTCACATTGACGATGAAACACAAAAATTGCGACGGAAATGAACACAAAAGGCACAGTGCCGACATAAGTACAAGAAGAGTAAATCTTCTCATTGTTTCTGGTTTGCTTTGAGCGTTTCCTGGGAGATCAGTATTAGATTCCGATGCACTAATGCAGCTTTAATCTGTCTCTTGGACCTTCACATTGACGATAAAACACAGAAATTGCGTCGGGATTTAGTACAAGAGGCACAATTCCACTTAAGTACAAAAAGAGTAAATATCCTTATTGTTTGTTGTTTGCATCGGGCGTTTCCTGGAAGATCAATATCAGATTCCGATGCACTACTGCAGCTTTAATCTACCGCATTGTTTATGATTTGCTTTGAGCGTTTCCTGGGACGATGACTCCCACAAATTGCGTCGGGATTTAACACAAAATGCACAACACCAACTTATGTAGCAGAAGTGTAAATCTTCTCAATGTTCGCGGTTTGTTTGAACGTTTCCTGGGAGATTAGTATTAGATTCCGATGCACTCTTGCAGCTCTACTCCATCTCTTGGACCCTGACGATGAAATGCAGAAATGGCGTCGGGATTTAAAACAAAAGGCATAATGCCGTCTTAAGTACAAGAAGAGTTAATCTTCTCATTGTTTGTCGTTTGCTTCGAGCGTCTCCTGGGTGATAGGTATTAGATTCCGATGCACTACTGCAGCTTTATTGTATCCCTTGGACCTTCACATTGACGATGAAACACAGAAATTGCGTCGGGATTTAATAGAAAAGGCAGAAACCCGACTTAAATCCAAGGACAGTAAATCTTCTCATTGTATGTGATTTGCTTTGATCGTTTCCGGGGAGCTCAGAATTAGATTCGGTTGCACTACTGTAGCTATACTCTATCCCTTGGACCACCACACTGACGATGTAACACAAAAATTGCGTCGGGATTTAATAGAAAAGGCACAATGCCGACTTAAGTACAAGAAGAGCAAATCTTCTCATTGTTTGTGGTTTGCTTTGCGCGTTTCCTGGGAGTTCAGTGTTAGATTCCGATGCACTACTGCAGCTTTACTCTATCCCTTTGACCTTCACATTGACGATGAAACACAGAAATTGCGTCGGAATTTAAAACAAAAGGCACATTGCCGACTTAAGTAGAAGAAGAGTAAATCTCCACATTGTTTGTGGTTTGATCTTAGCGTTTCCTGGGAGATCAGTACTAGATTCCATTGCACTACTGAAGATTTACTCTATCCCTTGGATCTTCACATTGACGATGAAACACAGAAATTGCGTCGGGATTTAATACAAAAGGCACAATGCCGACTTAAGCACAATCAGGTTAAATCCTCTCATTGTTTGTGGTTTGCTTTGAGCGTTTCCTGGGAGATCAGTATTAGATTCCGATTCACTTCTGCAGCTTTACTCTAACTCTTGGACCTTCACAATGACGATGAAACACAGATATTGCGTCGGGATTTGCTACAAAAGGCACAATGTCGACTTAAGTACAAGAAGAGTAAATATTCTTTTTGTTTGTGGTTTGCTTTGAGCGTTTCCTGGGAGATCAGTATTAGATTCTGATGCACTACTGCATCTTCACTCCATCCCTTGGACCTTCACATTGACGATGAAACACAGAAATTACGCCGGGATTTAATGTAAAAGGCACAATGCCGACTTAAGTACAAGAAGAGGAAATCTTCTCTCTTTCGTGGTTTGCTTTGAGCGTTTCCTGGGAGATCAGTATTAGATTCCGATGCACTACTGCAGCTTTACTCTATCCTTTGGACATTCACATTGACGATGAAACACAGATATTGCGTCGGGATTTAATACATAAGGCACAATGCCGACTTAAGTACAAGAAGAGAAAATCTTCTCTTTGTTTGTGGTTTGCATTGAGCGTTACCTGGGAGATCAGTATTAGATTCAGATGCACTACTGCAGCCTTAGTCTATCCCTTGGACTTTCACATTGACGATGAAACACAGAAATTGCGTCGGGATTTAACACATAAGGCATAATACCGACTTAAGTTCAAAAAGGGCAAATCTTCTAATAGTTTGTGGTTTGCTTTGAGCGTTTCTTGAGAGATCAGTATTAGATTCCGATGCACTACTGCATCTTCACTCCATCCCTTGGACCTTCACATTGACGATGAAACACAGAAATTACGCCGGTATTTAATGTAAAAGGCACAATGCCGACTTAAGTACAAGAAGAGGAAATCTTCTCTCTTTCGTGGTTTGCTTTGAGCGTTTCCTGGGAGATCAGTATTAGATTCCGATGCACTACTGCAGCTTTACTCTATCCCTAGGACTTTTAGACTGATGATCAAACAGAGAAATTGCTTCGGGATTTAAAACAAAAAGCACAATGCGGCCTTAAGTACAAGAAGAGTAAATCTTCTCATTGTTTGTGGTTTGATTTTCGCGTTTCCTGGGAGATCAGTATTAGATTCCGATGCACTACTGCAGCTTTACTCTATCCTTTGGACATTCACATTGACGATGATACACAGAAATTGCGTCGGGATTTAATACAAAAGGCACAATGCCGACTTAAGTACAAAAAGAGTAAATCCTCTCATTAATTGTGGTTTGCTTTGAGCGTTTCCTGGGAGATCAGTATTAGTTCCGAAGCACAACTGCAGCTTTACTCTATCCCTTGACCTTAACATTGACGATGAAACACAGAAATTGCGTCGGGATTTAATACAAATAGCACAATGCCAACTAAAGACAAGAAGAGTAAATTTTCTCATTGTTTGTTATTTGCCTTGAGCGTTTCCTGGGAGATCAGTATTG
Source organism: Schistocerca piceifrons (assembly GCF_021461385.2). NCBI lineage: Eukaryota > Metazoa > Arthropoda > Insecta > Orthoptera > Acrididae > Schistocerca > Schistocerca piceifrons. The sequence continues at coordinate 954,425,738 of NC_060149.1, read as the reverse complement.
GATTCCGATGCACTACTGCAGCTTTACTTTATCCCTTGGACCTTCACATTGACGATGATACACAGAAATTGCGTCGGGATTTAATACAAAAGGCACAATGCCGACTTAAGTACAAAAAGAGTAAATCCTCTCATTATTTGCGGTTTGCTTTGAGCGTTTCCTGGGAGATCAGTATTAGTTCCGAAGCACAACTGCAGCTTTACTCTATCCCTTGGAGCTTCACATTGACGATGAAACCCAGAAATTGCTTCGGGATTTAATACAAATGGCACAATACCGACTTAAGTGCAAGAGGAGTAAATCTTCTCATTGTTTGTGGTTTGCTTTGAGCGTTTCCTGGGGTATCAGAATTAGATTCCGACGCACTACTGTAGCTTTAATCTATCCCTTGGACCTTCACATTCACGATGAAACACAGAAATTGCGTCGGGATTTAATACAATAGGCACAATGCCGACATAAGTACAAGTGGAGTAAATTTTCTCAACGTTTCTGGTTTGCATTGAGCGTTTCCTGGGAGATGAGTATTAGATTCCGATGCACAACTGCAGCTTTACTCTATCCCTTGGACTTTCACATTGACGATGAAACACAGAAATATCGTCGGGATATGGTACAAAAGGCACCTAGCCGACTTAAGTACAAGAGGAGTAAATCTTCTCATTGTTTGTGGTTTGCTTTGAGCGCTTCCTGGGAGATCAGTATTAGATTCCGATGCACTATAGCAGCGTTACTATATCCCTTGGACCCTCACATTGACGATGAAACACAGAAATTGCGTCGGGATTTAATAGAAAAGGCACAATGCCGGCTTAAGTACAAGAAGAGCAAATCTTCTCATTGTTTGTGGTTTGCTTTGAGCGTTTCCTGAGGGATCAGTATTAGATTCCGATGCACAACTGCAGCTTTACTCTATCCCTTGGATCTTAACATTGACGATAAAACACAGAAATTGCGTCGGGATTTAATGCAAATGTGCACAATGCCGACTTAAGGACAAGAAGAGAAAATCTTCGCATTGTTTGTTAATTGCCTTGAGCGTCTTCTGGGAGATCAGTATTGGATTCTTTAAGGAACCATTTGCACTCGAGCATAGACAATATTTAATTTAGTTAACTTAGATTATATGTATCGATTTTATAAGACAAGAGAATGCAAAATAAAGCAATTAACACCGCTCTCTTGTCACAGCGAGTAGGCATCAACACTCTCATGTCATTCGTTGTCCTAGAAGGACTTAATATTTTGTGCGGCTCCACAGTTAGCCATATTGATATTTATTAGCAGAAAAGAGGAGCAGAATTAATAAGTCGCTCTCATTTGTGAATGATCTGCCATTATTTATCTAGAATTTTACTTAAGTGTAATTTATATCGTAATGTATATGTTGAAATGAATATATGTTTATTTAATCTTATGCTTTGCTTTGTTTTAGTAGTTTTAGTCGCTCCATTTTCATGATTGATGCTGAGGTCAGATATCAGACTCTGTCTACAAAAAAAATATATAATGAGCCCTGGCTACGTTCCGTATATCTTCGGACGTGCGACGTTCGATAAATTCACGGCGTAAAATTTTAATCCTCAATTACTTATCCAAACAAACTATCGTTATAATTACAAATTATTATTATTATATTTTATTATCATTTTATTTTATATGTTTTATTTGTTACACTTGCGACTATGTGCCAGGACTCATTATTGTATCCGTACTACAACTAATTGTTCTTTTTCATGTACATCCTGACCGGGCAACAACCTATGTGATGAGAATATTGAAGAAAACGAATAAAATCTGGAGACAATTTGGACTGGAAATGCAATCAAGACGACATGTACGGTAAGACGCAGCACTTGCTCATCCACAATTGATTCCAAGCACATTTTTCATTCAAAATTATTTTTCTCATCATTAAATTCAGTATTCAGTTTCCATTCAGTAATTTTTTCCAAATTCCGCGAAATCTCATTATTCAGACGATTACATTCCGATCCAACAATACGCAAGTTACATTGCACAATATGGCCGACATTGTACAGGATTCAAGCAACATGCTACTTTCGATCTTTAAAGTCATCTCTCAATCATTCTCAGTCATTTAAACACACACATAGGCAGTACATTTTCACACTACGCGTTTAAACGATTTTTTTTCTTGCACACAATTTATTCACGATATGGTAAAAACTCGACACCAGTACACAATGGAACAACAATCAAGTAATGCAAACATGGATACACAGACACAGTCAGACACAGAAATTAATACAGACACGCAAACGCATCAAAATAACCTGATACACATACACACAAACGCCGAAAGGAGCAACTCCGAACCAAACCTGAGAGACCACGTCACGTCTAATGACGCGGCGGGGGCAAACTCATTTTGCAATCAAAATTTTGGCGCTATACTGAATTCAATTTTGGAAGGCATATCCAATATTAAGCAAGATAATGACGAAAAATTCTCACAATTAATGACAGACAATGCAGCCTTCAGGAATGACATAAAATCAGACTTCGCCACACTGACTCCAAAGGTAGATGAAATTAATACACGTCTTTCCAAACAGGTCGACGATCTTACGGAAAAATTCGAAAATTTAGAGTTACGACAAAGCGACAATGCCAATCACATCCATGACTTGACAAAAACCTGTGAAACTATTAATTGCAAACTAGAATCAAACACGCACGCATGTGACGAAATTAATTTAAAGGTGAATACAATAGAAACAAACGTAGCTGACATTCACAAACAGATTCACACAACAATACAGATAGAGGCTGAACCCCATTTGTCTCCCATTAATTCACAATTTAAAGAATGGACGGCACACAAAGACGAAATTTTTGAAGGATGTATACAAAACAAATTGCCACATATTGTGCACGATTCTGTAGTGGAATACATGAACAACAATAGACAAGTAATCGATGACGATATGCAAACAAAGACAACTCAATGCCAAGCACAACAGAATGGTACACCCACTACACATTTTTACACACACAGAAGAAAATCTCGATTCGGAAATGAACACATGTACACACACGAATTTCCACACTCAAATACACAATACACTGACACGCATAGCAACAGATACCCATCACCTGAAATACAATACAATTATTCTGATGAAGAACCATGTACACACAGGGAAGAATTCAATGATTGCACGGAAAGAAACAGACGAACACGTAACAAAGAAGAAGAAAGTCTATTCAAGCACCGTAAATTCCAACCTTTTATACCAGGCAAAAACACTGTACACCCTGTCATCTTCTTAAAAGCTTTTAGGAACGCATTCCCACGTTCGTGGAGCGACCACAAACGCATTGCGTACGTTGTGGATTACATTCAAGGGGACGCTGCTGTCTGGGCTTACCATGAAAGCGACAGATGTGTAACATACGAGCAGTTTGAACGCGCCTTCTTGAATAAGTTTTGGTCACCCACTGTGCAGGAACGCATCCGCAAACAAGTCACTGAACCCGAACACTTCAATCCTAAAAACGGCAACCTGCGCAGATATTTCGAGAAGTACCTAAACATGACACACTTCCTTAATGAACCAGTGAAACCAAAAGATGTGATCCAATCACTGAAAGCAAGACTTCCTTTTAATATTAAAGAGAAATTACTGTACTTACCGGACGACGATCCTGAATATTTTTTGGAAAAGTTAGATGCTGTTGATTTACTATATGAAGAACAAGAACCAACACACAACTCACGCAGTAGGAATCAAAATGTCTACATTGCTACATTACCAAACACACAGCAAAATTCACAACACACAGTAAACATGCAAAACAGTCACCACAACTCACAGCTGCACACAAACAACAACTACGACTATACACAGGGAGATAACCCGTACAAAAAACGAAGAAACAACAATTTTAATTCAAGAAGGAATAGTGGAAACAACAACGCACACAAAGCAAAACAGAAACACTGGCAAAGAAACAACAACACAGATTACACAAGAAATGGAACACTTACACCGCACTTTAATCAGAACGACAACCAGGATTACGTGAGACAGTGGCAAACACCGCAACCGCCACCACAAAATCATGTTCAGATGCCACAAGGGAATTTTGTGCAAACAAGCAACACAAACCAACAAGTGGCTTCAGCCAACCGAAAACAGACAGGTGATTGGCAAAGACAATATCCAAATGTAAATATTATTGAGGTAGCTAATGAAACTACAACTACACTTACCAATGATCAGACAAACCAGGTAAACTAGAACCAGTCATTACTGAGCCCCAGGTCGTGACTGAGGAACATTTGGGGGGCAACTTCAATTTAGAAACTATGTTTGAATACACACTTGCTAGCGAAACTGTTAAACAAGAAAAATTAACATTTACACAACAAGAGTTGCCTACACTATTCTTAAGATATAATGAAAGTGGAAACTTAGCTGATGATCTGATAAATGACAACACACAATGTCACAATGTAAAGAAAAGATTTGTACTGTCTTCCACCTCAGGCATTGTAGGAGGTATACCTACTAACATAATTATTGATACAGGAGCTGCTGTCAGTGTGATTTCTCACAATTTTTATACTATGATGAAGAAAACTTCTAAGATACCAGAGTTCCCAGTTCAGAACTGTTTAATATTATCTGCATTAGGTAATAAGTCAAGTAGAGTTAATAAGCAGGTATTTGTGACTGTTAATATGGGAAATGGAATCGTACAATGGCCTTTCCTAGTTGTCCAAAACCTTGCTGCCAATTGTATATTGGGTATTGATTTTCTTTGCGAGAAGGACTGTACTATAGACTTCTCCAAAGGCATTTGTTATTTTAAGTATGAAGGCAGAGACATACTTTTGAACTTGGATACTCGACTAGTAGACCATAACAAGCACTGTTCTGGCTACAAGATACAGATTATACGTGAGACTGACATAGATTCCACACAACAACCTGTATCACACGGTGAGGGAGTGAATGATGTACTTACACAAATTAATTCTAAGTTATCAGAATGTGATGCTATTAATGAAGAGGAGAGATCCCAGCTTAAACATATTTTACTTAAGAATAAGGATGTTTTCACTAGTAAGCCGGGTAGGATCAACACATATATGTATACGATTGAAGTCAAGCCTCACCAAATCTATTACCACAAGTCATACAATGTACCTCTAGCTCTGCGACCTGCAGTTTGGGAAGAACTAAAGAAAATGATTACATGGAATATTATAGAACCATCAACATCTCCATATTGTAGCCCTTTGCATGTAGTGAAAAGACACAATGGAAGTATCAGGTTAGAATTAGATGCAACAGCTATCAACCGAATTATCTTACCTGTGAGGACACAACCAGAAAATCTTGATGAACAACTTCAGAAGTTCTTGGATGCAAAATATTTCTCTACAATAGACCTTAAAAATTCGTTTTGGCAGGTGCCAATAAGCAAAGAATCCAGAAAATATACAGCCTTTATGTTTGGTGGCAGAACTTATCAATTTTGTGTATTACCATTTGGCCTAAATGTAAGCTCAGGAGTATTCATTACTGCACTAAACTCTGTACTCGGTGATGATTTACTAGAAACTGTTACACACTATGTAGATGACATACTGATTGCCTCAAAAACCTGGAAGGATCACACTGATACCCTGAACACTTTACTATGCAGATTCACACAAGCTGGTATCACTGCCAATATCTGTAAATCTAGATTTGCTTGTTGTGAGATCAAATACCTAGGACACATCATCAACACACAAGGCATTAAACCTGACCCTTCAAAATTAGATGCTATCAGACATTTCCCCAGTCCCACTAATAAGAAACAGTTAAAATCATTTCTCGGTCTATGCTCATTTTTCAGACGATTCATACCTAAACAGTTACTCAATAGCAGATACTTACTAAACTTATTAAAGAAGAACCAGGTATGGATTTGGAACCAAGACTGTGAAAATGACTTTACTAAAATCAAAGAAGCCTTAGTAAATTCTAACATGCTGGAACATCCAGACTTCAATTTGAACTTTTGTATTGCTTGTGATGCATCAAACATTGGTTTGGGATGTTGTTTATTTCAACTTGTTAATACAGAAACTTCAGAACATATTAAGATCATTGGTTTTGCCAGTCGTACTTTAACGGAATGTGAAAGATCTTACTCCACCACAGAATTGGAAACATTATCTATTATATGGGCATTTAAAAAGTTTAATTATTATCTGTATGGAAGACACGCCATTATATACACTGACCATCAAGCACTTACATTCCTTTTGTCATGTAAACTCATTCATCCCAGACTTACACGATGGGCACTTGCATTACAGAATTACTCTTTTGAAATCAAGCACATCAAGGGAAAAGACAACGTAATAGCTGACACACTTTCAAGACTACCGCAAGGATTACACCATAACAATACAGACTTTGAGAACACACACGATTACAGAATACTACTCATGCAAGACAAACAGTTTACACAATACGACATAGACCTATGCAAGAACATGGCAACACTACAAGATTCAGATGCACACTGGTACAAAATAAAACAAATCATAGTACAACAACACAATGACACTTTACAAGACAGATACATGTTACACAACAACATACTTTTCTACAAAAGACACACAGATGCTACTAACTGGTGCGTTTGCATACCACAAGATTCTGTACACAATCTCGTTGCACACACTCACACAGTTTGGGGACACTACGGAACAAAGAAATGTCTAAACAAGTTACATACATATTGCTATTTTCCAAACATGAGAAGAAAAATACATGATGTTATCAGCAAATGTCTCATATGTCAAAAATCCAAGCCACAAAATCAATCCACCAAAACAGATTTGCACTCTATCTTACCTAGTGGACCTAGAGAGATACTTTGTACAGATGTTAGCGGACCTCATCCAACTAGCATCGGAGGTTGCAAATACATTCTAGCATTTTATGACATATTTTCTAAGCACATCAAACTTTTTGCCATTAAGTCACCCACAGCAAACACCATCATCAGAAGATTCACAAATGATTACATGCCATACTGTGGAAAACCTAAAGCCATTCTATCAGATAACGCCAAGTATTATGCAGGATTCACCTGGAGAAAATTTCTAAAGGACAATAACATTAAGAACATCTTTATTTCAAAGTTTCATGCATCAGCCAACCTTTGTGAGAGAGTTTTTAGAGAATTAAATAGATTCATGAGAACTTATACCTCAACACAGCACACAAACTGGATACATTACCTAGCACTTTTTGAGGAAATACACAACAATTTAAATATATACAACACACCCTACACTCCCAGAGAAATCATGTTTGACACAAAGGAAACTAATGAATGGAGCAACCCACAACCAAAATTTTCTGACACCAAACCTTCACACGAGGAAAAGGTAAGGGAAGTACTCATTGCAATTACTGAACAAGCTGACATTAGAAATAAGAACTATGGTGCTAATCTGAAAAGAAGGCAAAACTTTACAATAGGCATGCAAGTTTTACTTAAGACCCACTACAAATCGTCATTACCTCTAAAACGTAATGTTAAGTGGCGTCCATTATATGAAGGTCCTTACACAATCATTGATATACCACACCCTGGAGCATATCTGTTACAAAACCCCAAGAATATAAGAATTTTATGTTTGTACCCTCACAAAGATTTGAAAACTTTTAGCCCTTAGCAGAGTATGCTGATACAAAAACAACGTAAGTCACATCTGGTACTTCAAGCTGGAAGAAGAAGAAGATATAAGCTATAATCTTAACTATCTACATTTTACAGCATCAGCAGTAACAGCAGCAGCAACAGCAAGAAGATAAGACACAGGAAGAACTAACAATTTTCATGCAAAGCACAGTTACTGATTATATTTGTTAATACCTTGCAGACAAGCTGACAGACTAAATGACCGGAGACAATTGCTGCTCTGAACCTGATATATTAATTGGCATGATAGACACTTGATTTGCTATTCACACTCACACCACAATCCACATGAACACAACATGCACAAAAAAAAAAAAACACTCTACAGGAAATGACAAATGAGATTAATTGAGCAAGGCTATATAATTTATTTTATTTGTAAATGATACTTTGTGCATGTGCTAATTTGTAATTGATTGTGGATGTGACGTGTCGTGTCTTATTATAATCATGACTTTTCAGGACAGATCATCTCAAGGATGTTTTGTAACCTATTATGAAAGTTTATGTTGCAGGAAACATTTAATGAGGAAGAACACTTATTGTGTAGTACTGATGTAAAGGAAAATATACTTAAAAGGAAAACTTTATTAAAAAGGGGAAGAGACCTATAAAAGAAAATGGATTTTCTGAATGTATCACAATACACTGAACCTATTAGATAATTTTTTTTATGTCTGACCCGTATGTATTTGTAAATATCTAGTTTAATGCAATTGAAAAATATAAAATATGTATATGTATTACGAAACAATGTAGTGTAAATGTATAGATACATGTTTCACAGAAAATTTTTATATCTATGTAAATATGTAACAGAAAACTGTACTCAAAGTGAAGTGATATTTGTTATGTTTTGTGCTCTCTGTTGTGAACGAACATTTTGTTTTGCAACGAACAATGTATGAACAAGTTGTGTGCAAATATTAAAAAAAACGGTTCACTGCGCTCATGATGGAACACTATAGGTGACGTGAGTAGCAAAACCACGGCACACTTTTCCACGAAACGACGACACAATATCCAGGAGACGACATACGCTTTTTGGAAGACGAAATATGGAGGTTACTGAGTAGATGTAACACGGACTTGTCAGTATGGAACCACTGGCACCATGAACTCCTACCAAGACGAAACCACATTTTAACTATGTCTTCCAAAGGACGCTTCGTTTCGAGATTCTTGATCTCCAACTTGTTTCTTCAAGAACTTTCGTCTCAATGTAAACAAAACGTGTGACACGTGACATTTATTTTAAAGTGCAAAGACTTTAGCACAGTATAAACCTTTACTACCAAGTGACATTCTAAAGAGAATATGTTCACATATCTCTGAATATGCACAAAACCATTAATTAATTTTATTTATTGAATGAACATGTGTAATAACATTTTGAAGTGAAAGAGAACAACGGACTATATGCCCAACAAAATTTTTACAAAGTAACAGCACAAGTGAATACGAACTATGAAATTCGTTACAGTCTGTGTAGAACTGTTACATAATATTGAGAACTGTATGCATGCTAGCAGTGATAGCACTGAGCCACTTCGCTAGTCTCTGATACTGCAGTTCCTGGGTTCAATACTGCTCAGAATCGAATATTTTTATTTTTTCTTTTCACTTTCATTGATCTTGTATGTAATTATTATTTATGTACTTTTGTGGATATATGACATTTTATGATATTTTAAGTATGTTGAATCTGTGAAAAAAGATACGTAATAACTAATGATTCATGACATGACAAATAAAGAAAATACGTCAACAAATTGCTCAGCTGCAGGTGGTACACCTTTGCTCTCGCAATTTGGGGGGCAGTTTAAGGAACCATTTGCACTCGAGCACAGACAATATTTAATTTAGTTAACTTAGATTATATGTGTCGATTTCTTAAGACAAGATAATGCAAAATAAAGCAATTAACACCGCTCTCTTGTCACAGAGAGTAGGCATCAACACTCTCATGTCATTCGTTGTCCTAGAAGGACTTAGTATTTTGTGCAGCTCCACAGTTAGCCATATTGATATTTATTAGCAGAAAAGAGGCGCAGAACTAATAAGTCGCTCTCATTTGTGAATGATCTGCCATTATTTATCTAGAATTTTACGTAAGTGTAATTTATATCGTAATGTATATGTTGAAATGAATATATGTTTATTTAATCTTATGCTTTGCTTTGTTTTAGTAGTTTCAGTCGCTCCATTTTCATGATTGATGCTGAGGTCAGATATCAGACTCTGTCTACAAAAAAAATATATAATGAGCCCTGGCTACGTTCCGTACATCTACGGACGTGCGAAGCTCGATAAATTCACGGCGTAAAATTTTAATCCTCAATTACTTATCCAAACAAACAATCATTATTATTACAAATTATTATTATTATATTTTATTATTATTTTATTTTATATTTTTTATTTCTTACAGGATTTAAAACAAAAAGCACAATGCAGACTAAGTAAAAGAAGAGTAAATCATCTCATTGTTTGTGGTTTGGTTTGAGCGTCTCCTGGGAGATCAGTAGTAGATTCCATTGCACTACTGAAGCTATACTCCATCCCTTGGATCTTCACAGTGACGATGAAACACAGAAATTGCGTCGGGATTCAATACAAAAGGCACAATGCCGACATAAGTAGAAGATGAGTAAATCTACTCATTGTTTGTGGTTTGTTTTTAGCGTTTCGTGGGAGATTACCAATAGATTCCGATGCACTACTGCAGCTTTACTCTATCCCTTGGACCTTCACATTGACGATGAAACACAGAAATTGCGTCGGGATTTTATATAAAAGGCTCAATGCCGTCATAAGTACAATAAGAGTAAATCTTCTCATTGTTTGTGGTTTGCTTTGAGCGTTTTCTGGGAGATCAGTATTATATTCCGATGCACTACTGCAGCTTTACTCTATCCTTAGGACCTTCACATCGACGATGAAACGCAGAAATTGCGTCGGGATTTAATACAAAAGGCACAATGCCGACTAAAGCACAAAAAGAGTCAATCTTCTCATTGTTTGTGGTTTCTTTTAAGCGTTTCCTGGGAGATGAGCATTAGTTACCGATGCACTACAGCAGCATTACTCTATCCCTTGGACCTTCACATTGACGATGAAACACAGACATTGCGTCGGGATTTAATACAAAATGCTCAATTCCGACTTAATTACAAGAAGAGTAAATCTTCTCATTGTTTGTGGTTTCGTTAGAGCGTTTTCTGGGAGATCAGTATTAGATTCCGATGCACTACTGCAGCTTTACCCTATCCCTTGGACCGTCACATTGACGATGAAACACAGAAATTGCGTTGGGATTTAATACAAAAGGCACAATGCTGAGTTAAGTACAAGATGAGTAAATCTTCTCATTGTCCGTGGTTTGCTTTGAGCGTTTCCTGGGAGATCAGTACTAGATTCCTATGCACTACTGCAGCTATACTCTATCCTTTGGACCTTCACATTGACGATGAAACACAGATATTGTGTCGGGATTTAATACATAAGGCACAATGCCGACGTAAGTACAAGAAGAGTAAATATTTTCATTGTTTGTGGTTTGCTTTGCGCGTTTCCTGGGAGTTCAGTGTTAGATTCCGATGCACTACTGCAGCTTTACTCTATCCCTTTGACCTTCACATTGACGATGAAACACAGAAATTGCGTCGGAATTTAAAACAAAAGGCACAATGCCGACTTAAGTAGAAGAAGAGTAAATCTCCACATTGTTTGTGGTTTGATCTTAGCGTTTCCTGGGAGATCAGTACTAGATTCCATTGCACTACTGAAGATTTACTCTATCCCTTGGATCTTCACATTGACGATGAAACACAGAAATTGCGTCGGGATTTAATACAAAAGGCACAATGCCGACTTAAGCACAATCAGGTTAAATCCTCTCATTGTTTGTGGTTTGCTTTGAGCGTTTCCTGGGAGATCAGTATTAGATTCCGATTCACTTCTGCAGCTTTACTCTAACTCTTGGACCTTCACAATGACGATGAAACACAGATATTGCGTCGGGATTTGCTACAAAAGGCACAATGTCGACTTAAGTACAAGAAGAGTAAATATTCTTTTTGTTTGTGGTTTGCTTTGAGCGTTTCCTGGGAGATCAGTATTAGATTCCGATGCACTACTGCATCTTCACTCCATCCCTTGGACCTTCACATTGACGATGAAACACAGAAATTACGCCGGGATTTAATGTAAAAGGCACAATGCCGACTTAAGTACAAGAAGAGGAAATCTTCTCTCTTTCGTGGTTTGCTTTGAGCGTTTCCTGGGAGATCAGTATTAGATTCCGATGCACTACTGCAGCTTTACTCTATCCTTTGGACATTCACATTGACGATGAAACACAGATATTGCGTCGGGATTTAATACATAAGGCACAATGCCGACTTAAGTACAAGAAGAGAAAATCTTCTCTTTGTTTGTGGTTTGCATTGAGCGTTACCTGGGAGATCAGTATTAGATTCAGATGCACTACTGCAGCCTTAGTCTATCCCTTGGACTTTCACATTGACGATGAAACACAGAAATTGCGTCGGGATTTAACACATAAGGCATAATACCGACTTAAGTTCAAAAAGGGCAAATCTTCTAATAGTTTGTGGTTTGCTTTGAGCGTTTCTTGAGAGATCAGTATTAGATTCCGATGCACTACTGCATCTTCACTCCATCCCTTGGACCTTCACATTGACGATGAAACACAGAAATTACGCCGGTATTTAATGTAAAAGGCACAATGCCGACTTAAGTACAAGAAGAGGAAATCTTCTCTCTTTCGTGGTTTGCTTTGAGCGTTTCCTGGGAGATCAGTATTAGATTCCGATGCACTACTGCAGCTTTACTCTATCCCTAGGACTTTTAGACTGATGATCAAACAGAGAAATTGCTTCGGGATTTAAAACAAAAAGCACAATGCCGCCTTAAGTACAAGAAGAGTAAATCTTCTCATTGTTTGTGGTTTGATTTTCGCGTTTCCTGGGAGATCAGTATTAGATTCCGATGCACTACTGCAGCTTTACTCTATCCTTTGGACATTCACATTGACGATGATACACAGAAATTGCGTCGGGATTTAATACAAAAGGCACAATGCCGACTTAAGTACAAAAAGAGTAAATCCTCTCATTAATTGTGGTTTGCTTTGAGCGTTTCCTGGGAGATCAGTATTAGTTCCGAAGCACAACTGCAGCTTTACTCTATCCCTTGACCTTAACATTGACGATGAAACACAGAAATTGCGTCGGGATTTAATACAAATAGCACAATGCCAACTAAAGACAAGAAGAGTAAATTTTCTCATTGTTTGTTATTTGCCTTGAGCGTTTCCTGGGAGATCAGTATTGGATTCCGATGCACTACTGCAGCTTTACTTTATCCCTTGGACCTTCACATTGACGATGATACACAGAAATTGCGTCGGGATTTAATACAAAAGGCACAATGCCGACTTAAGTACAAAAAGAGTAAATCCTCTCATTATTTGCGGTTTGCTTTGAGCGTTTCCTGGGAGATCAGTATTAGTTCCGAAGCACAACTGCAGCTTTACTCTATCCCTTGGAGCTTCACATTGACGATGAAACCCAGAAATTGCTTCGGGATTTAATACAAATGGCACAATACCGACTTAAGTGCAAGAGGAGTAAATCTTCTCATTGTTTGTGGTTTGCTTTGAGCGTTTCCTGGGGTATCAGAATTAGATTCCGACGCACTACTGCAGCTTTAATCTATCCCTTGGACCTTCACATTCACGATGAAACACAGAAATTGCGTCGGGATTTAATACAATAGGCACAATGCCGACATAAGTACAAGCGGAGTAAATTTTCTCAACGTTTCTGGTTTGCATTGAGCGTTTCCTGGGATATGAGTATTAGATTCCGATGCACAACTGCAGCTTTACTCTATCCCTTGGACTTTCACATTGACGATGAAACACAGAAATATCGTCGGGATATAGTACAAAAGGCACCTAGCCGACTTAAGTACAAGAGGAGTAAATCTTCTCATTGTTTGTGGTTTGCTTTGAGCGCTTCCTGGGAGATCAGTATTAGATTCCGATGCACTACAGCAGCGTTACTATATCCCTTGGACCCTCACATTGACGATGAAACACAGAAATTGCGTCGGGATTTAATAGAAAAGGCACAATGCCGGCTTAAGTACAAGAAGAGCAAATCTTCTCATTGTTTGTGGTTTGCTTTGAGCGTTTCCTGAGGGATCAGTATTAGATTCCGATGCACAACTGCAGCTTTACTCTATCCCTTGGATCTTAACATTGACGATAAAACACAGAAATTGCGTCGGGATTTAATGCAAATGTGCACAATGCCGACTTAAGGACAAGAAGAGAAAATCTTCGCATTGTTTGTTAATTGCCTTGAGCGTCTTCTGGGAGATCAGTATTGGATTCTTTAAGGAACCATTTGCACTCGAGCATAGACAATATTTAATTTAGTTAACTTAGATTATATGTATCGATTTTATAAGACAAGAGAATGCAAAATAAAGCAATTAACACCGCTCTCTTGTCACAGCGAGTAGGCATCAACACTCTCATGTCATTCGTTGTCCTAGAAGGACTTAATATTTTGTGCGGCTCCACAGTTAGCCATATTGATATTTATTAGCAGAAAAGAGGAGCAGAATTAATAAGTCGCTCTCATTTGTGAATGATCTGCCATTATTTATCTAGAATTTTACTTAAGTGTAATTTATATCGTAATGTATATGTTGAAATGAATATATGTTTATTTAATCTTATGCTTTGCTTTGTTTTAGTAGTTTTAGTCGCTCCATTTTCATGATTGATGCTGAGGTCAGATATCAGACTCTGTCTACAAAAAAAATATATAATGAGCCCTGGCTACGTTCCGTATATCTTCGGACGTGCGACGTTCGATAAATTCACGGCGTAAAATTTTAATCCTCAATTACTTATCCAAACAAACTATCGTTATAATTACAAATTATTATTATTATATTTTATTATCATTTTATTTTATATGTTTTATTTGTTACACTTGCGACTATGTGCCAGGACTCATTATTGTATCCGTACTACAACTAATTGTTCTTTTTCATGTACATCCTGACCGGGCAACAACCTATGTGATGAGAATATTGAAGAAAACGAATAAAATCTGGAGACAATTTGGACTGGAAATGCAATCAAGACGACATGTACGGTAAGACGCAGCACTTGCTCATCCACAATTGATTCCAAGCACATTTTTCATTCAAAATTATTTTTCTCATCATTAAATTCAGTATTCAGTTTCCATTCAGTAATTTTTTCCAAATTCCGCGAAATCTCATTATTCAGACGATTACATTCCGATCCAACAATACGCAAGTTACATTGCACAATATGGCCGACATTGTACAGGATTCAAGCAACATGCTACTTTCGATCTTTAAAGTCATCTCTCAATCATTCTCAGTCATTTAAACACACACATAGGCAGTACATTTTCACACTACGCGTTTAAACGATTTTTTTTCTTGCACACAATTTATTCACGATATGGTAAAAACTCGACACCAGTACACAATGGAACAACAATCAAGTAATGCAAACATGGATACACAGACACAGTCAGACACAGAAATTAATACAGACACGCAAACGCATCAAAATAACCTGATACACATACACACAAACGCCGAAAGGAGCAACTCCGAACCAAACCTGAGAGACCACGTCACGTCTAATGACGCGGCGGGGGCAAACTCATTTTGCAATCAAAATTTTGGCGCTATACTGAATTCAATTTTGGAAGGCATATCCAATATTAAGCAAGATAATGACGAAAAATTCTCACAATTAATGACAGACAATGCAGCCTTCAGGAATGACATAAAATCAGACTTCGCCACACTGACTCCAAAGGTAGATGAAATTAATACACGTCTTTCCAAACAGGTCGACGATCTTACGGAAAAATTCGAAAATTTAGAGTTACGACAAAGCGACAATGCCAATCACATCCATGACTTGACAAAAACCTGTGAAACTATTAATTGCAAACTAGAATCAAACACGCACGCATGTGACGAAATTAATTTAAAGGTGAATACAATAGAAACAAACGTAGCTGACATTCACAAACAGATTCACACAACAATACAGATAGAGGCTGAACCCCATTTGTCTCCCATTAATTCACAATTTAAAGAATGGACGGCACACAAAGACGAAATTTTTGAAGGATGTATACAAAACAAATTGCCACATATTGTGCACGATTCTGTAGTGGAATACATGAACAACAATAGACAAGTAATCGATGACGATATGCAAACAAAGACAACTCAATGCCAAGCACAACAGAATGGTACACCCACTACACATTTTTACACACACAGAAGAAAATCTCGATTCGGAAATGAACACATGTACACACACGAATTTCCACACTCAAATACACAATACACTGACACGCATAGCAACAGATACCCATCACCTGAAATACAATACAATTATTCTGATGAAGAACCATGTACACACAGGGAAGAATTCAATGATTGCACGGAAAGAAACAGACGAACACGTAACAAAGAAGAAGAAAGTCTATTCAAGCACCGTAAATTCCAACCTTTTATACCAGGCAAAAACACTGTACACCCTGTCATCTTCTTAAAAGCTTTTAGGAACGCATTCCCACGTTCGTGGAGCGACCACAAACGCATTGCGTACGTTGTGGATTACATTCAAGGGGACGCTGCTGTCTGGGCTTACCATGAAAGCGACAGATGTGTAACATACGAGCAGTTTGAACGCGCCTTCTTGAATAAGTTTTGGTCACCCACTGTGCAGGAACGCATCCGCAAACAAGTCACTGAACCCGAACACTTCAATCCTAAAAACGGCAACCTGCGCAGATATTTCGAGAAGTACCTAAACATGACACACTTCCTTAATGAACCAGTGAAACCAAAAGATGTGATCCAATCACTGAAAGCAAGACTTCCTTTTAATATTAAAGAGAAATTACTGTACTTACCGGACGACGATCCTGAATATTTTTTGGAAAAGTTAGATGCTGTTGATTTACTATATGAAGAACAAGAACCAACACACAACTCACGCAGTAGGAATCAAAATGTCTACATTGCTACATTACCAAACACACAGCAAAATTCACAACACACAGTAAACATGCAAAACAGTCACCACAACTCACAGCTGCACACAAACAACAACTACGACTATACACAGGGAGATAACCCGTACAAAAAACGAAGAAACAACAATTTTAATTCAAGAAGGAATAGTGGAAACAACAACGCACACAAAGCAAAACAGAAACACTGGCAAAGAAACAACAACACAGATTACACAAGAAATGGAACACTTACACCGCACTTTAATCAGAACGACAACCAGGATTACGTGAGACAGTGGCAAACACCGCAACCGCCACCACAAAATCATGTTCAGATGCCACAAGGGAATTTTGTGCAAACAAGCAACACAAACCAACAAGTGGCTTCAGCCAACCGAAAACAGACAGGTGATTGGCAAAGACAATATCCAAATGTAAATATTATTGAGGTAGCTAATGAAACTACAACTACACTTACCAATGATCAGACAAACCAGGTAAACTAGAACCAGTCATTACTGAGCCCCAGGTCGTGACTGAGGAACATTTGGGGGGCAACTTCAATTTAGAAACTATGTTTGAATACACACTTGCTAGCGAAACTGTTAAACAAGAAAAATTAACATTTACACAACAAGAGTTGCCTACACTATTCTTAAGATATAATGAAAGTGGAAACTTAGCTGATGATCTGATAAATGACAACACACAATGTCACAATGTAAAGAAAAGATTTGTACTGTCTTCCACCTCAGGCATTGTAGGAGGTATACCTACTAACATAATTATTGATACAGGAGCTGCTGTCAGTGTGATTTCTCACAATTTTTATACTATGATGAAGAAAACTTCTAAGATACCAGAGTTCCCAGTTCAGAACTGTTTAATATTATCTGCATTAGGTAATAAGTCAAGTAGAGTTAATAAGCAGGTATTTGTGACTGTTAATATGGGAAATGGAATCGTACAATGGCCTTTCCTAGTTGTCCAAAACCTTGCTGCCAATTGTATATTGGGTATTGATTTTCTTTGCGAGAAGGACTGTACTATAGACTTCTCCAAAGGCATTTGTTATTTTAAGTATGAAGGCAGAGACATACTTTTGAACTTGGATACTCGACTAGTAGACCATAACAAGCACTGTTCTGGCTACAAGATACAGATTATACGTGAGACTGACATAGATTCCACACAACAACCTGTATCACACGGTGAGGGAGTGAATGATGTACTTACACAAATTAATTCTAAGTTATCAGAATGTGATGCTATTAATGAAGAGGAGAGATCCCAGCTTAAACATATTTTACTTAAGAATAAGGATGTTTTCACTAGTAAGCCGGGTAGGATCAACACATATATGTATACGATTGAAGTCAAGCCTCACCAAATCTATTACCACAAGTCATACAATGTACCTCTAGCTCTGCGACCTGCAGTTTGGGAAGAACTAAAGAAAATGATTACATGGAATATTATAGAACCATCAACATCTCCATATTGTAGCCCTTTGCATGTAGTGAAAAGACACAATGGAAGTATCAGGTTAGTATTAGATGCAACAGCTATCAACCGAATTATCTTACCTGTGAGGACACAACCAGAAAATCTTGATGAACAACTTCAGAAGTTCTTGGATGCAAAATATTTCTCTACAATAGACCTTAAAAATTCGTTTTGGCAGGTGCCAATAAGCAAAGAATCCAGAAAATATACAGCCTTTATGTTTGGTGGCAGAACTTATCAATTTTGTGTATTACCATTTGGCCTAAATGTAAGCTCAGGAGTATTCATTACTGCACTAAACTCTGTACTCGGTGATGATTTACTAGAAACTGTTACACACTATGTAGATGACATACTGATTGCCTCAAAAACCTGGAAGGATCACACTGATACCCTGAACACTTTACTATGCAGATTCACACAAGCTGGTATCACTGCCAATATCTGTAAATCTAGATTTGCTTGTTGTGAGATCAAATACCTAGGACACATCATCAACACACAAGGCATTAAACCTGACCCTTCAAAATTAGATGCTATCAGACATTTCCCCAGTCCCACTAATAAGAAACAGTTAAAATCATTTCTCGGTCTATGCTCATTTTTCAGACGATTCATACCTAAACAGTTACTCAATAGCAGATACTTACTAAACTTATTAAAGAAGAACCAGGTATGGATTTGGAACCAAGACTGTGAAAATGACTTTACTAAAATCAAAGAAGCCTTAGTAAATTCTAACATGCTGGAACATCCAGACTTCAATTTGAACTTTTGTATTGCTTGTGATGCATCAAACATTGGTTTGGGATGTTGTTTATTTCAACTTGTTAATACAGAAACTTCAGAACATATTAAGATCATTGGTTTTGCCAGTCGTACTTTAACGGAATGTGAAAGATCTTACTCCACCACAGAATTGGAAACATTATCTATTATATGGGCATTTAAAAAGTTTAATTATTATCTGTATGGAAGACACGCCATTATATACACTGACCATCAAGCACTTACATTCCTTTTGTCATGTAAACTCATTCATCCCAGACTTACACGATGGGCACTTGCATTACAGAATTACTCTTTTGAAATCAAGCACATCAAGGGAAAAGACAACGTAATAGCTGACACACTTTCAAGACTACCGCAAGGATTACACCATAACAATACAGACTTTGAGAACACACACGATTATAGAATACTACTCACGCAAGGCAAACAGTTTACACAATACTACATAGACCTATGCAAGAACATGGCAACACTACAAGATTCAGATGCACACTGGTACAAAATAAAACAAATCATAGTACAACAACACAATGACACTTTACAAGACAGATACATGTTACACAACAACATACTTTTCTACAAAAGACACACAAATGCTACTAACTGGTGCGTTTGCATACCACAAGATTCTGTACACAATCTCGTTGCACACACTCACACAGTTTGGGAACACTACGGAACAAAGAAATGTCTAAACAAGTTACATTCATATTGCTATTTTCCAAACATGAGAAGAAAAATACATGATGTTATCAGCAAATGTCTCATATGTCAAAAATCCAAGCCACAAAATCAATCCACCAAAACAGATTTGCACTCGATCTTACCTACTGGACCTAGAGAGATACTTTGTACAGATGTTAGTGGACCTCATCCAACTAGCATCGGAGGTTGCAAATACATTCTAGCATTTTATGACATATTTTCTAAGCACATCAAACTTTTTGCCATTAAGTCACCCACAGCAAACACCATCATCAGAAGATCCACAAATGATTACATGCCATACTGTGGAAAACCTAAAGCCATTCTATCAGATAACGCCAAGTATTATGCAGGATTCACCTGGAGAAAATTTCTAAAGGACAATAACATTAAGAACATCTTTATTTCAAAGTTTCATGCATCAGCCAACCCTTGTGAGAGAGTTTTTAGAGAATTAAATAGATTCATGAGAACTTATACCTCAACACAGCACACAAACTGGATACATTACCTAGCACTTTTTGAGGAAATACACAACAATTTAAATATATACAACACACCCTACACTCCCAGAGAAATCATGTTTGACACAAAGGAAACTAATGAATGGAGCAACCCACTACCAAAATTTTCTGACACCAAAGCTTCACACGAGGAAAAGGTAAGGGAAGTACTCATTGCAATTACTGAACAAGCTGACATTAGAAATAAGAACTATGGAGCTAATCTGGAAAGAAGGCAAAACTTTACAATAGGCATGCAAGTTTTACTTAAGACCCACTAAAAATCATCATTACCTCTAAAACGTAATGTTAAGTGGCGTCCATTATATGAAGGTCCTTACACAATCATTGATATACCACACCCTGGAGCATATCTGTTACAAAACCCCAAGAATAAGAGAATTTTAGGTTTGTACCCTCACAAAGATTTGAAAACTTTTAGCCCTTAGCAGAGTATGCTGATACAAAAACAAGGTTAAGTCACATCTGGTACTTCAAGCTGGAAGAAGAAGAAGATATAAGCTATAATCTTAAGTATCTACATTTTACAGCACTAGCAGTAACAGCAGCAGCAGCAGCAAGAAGATAAGACACAGGAAGAACTAACAATTTTCATGCAAAGCACAGTTACTGATTATATTTGTTAATACCTTGCAGACAAGCTGACAGACTAAATGACCGGAGACAATTGCTGCTCTGAACCTGATATATTAATTGGCATGATAGACACTTGATTTGCTATTCACACTCACACCACAATCCACATGAACACAACATGCACAAAAAAAAAAAAAAAACACTCTACAGGAAATGACAAATGAGATTAATTGAGCAAGGCTATATAATTTATTTTATTTGTAAATGATGCTTTGTGCATGTGCTAATTTGGAATTGACTGTGGATGTGACGTGTCGTGTCTTATTGTAATCATGACTTTTCAGGACAGATCATCTCAAGGATGTTTTCTAACCTATTATGAAAGTTTATGTTGCAGGAAACATTTAATGAGGAAGAACACTTATTGTGTAGTACTGATGTAAAGGAAAATATACTTAAAAGGAAAACTTTATTAAAAATGGGAAGAGACCTATAAAAGAAAATGGATTTTCTGAATGTATCACAATACATTGAAGCTATTAGGTAATTTTTTTTTATGTCTGACCCATATGTATTTGTAAATATCTAGTTTAATGCAATTGAAAAATATAAAATATGTATATGTATTACGAAACAATGTAGTGTAAATGTATAGATACATGTTTCACAGAAAATTTTTATATCTATGTAAATATGTAACAGAAAACTGTACTCAAAGTGAAGTGATATTTGTTATGTTTTGTGCTCTCTGTTGTGAACGAACATTTTGTTTTGCAACGAACAATGTATGAACAAGTTGTGTGCAAATATTAAAAAAAAACGGTTCACTGCGCTCATGATGGAACACTATAGGTGACGTGAGTAGCAAAACCACGGCACACTTTTCCACGAAACGACGACACAATATCCAGGAGACGACATACGCTTTTTGGAAGACGAAATATGGAGGTTATTGAGTAGATGTGACACGGACTGGTCAGTATGGAACCACTGACACCATGAATTCCTACCAAGACGAAACCACATTTTAACTATGTCTTCCAAAGCACGCTTCGTTGCGAGATTCTTGATCTCCAACTTGTTTCTTCAAGAACTTTCGTCTCAATGTAAACAAAACGTGTGACACGTGACATTTATTTTAAAGTGCAAAGACTTTAGCACAGTATAAACCTTTACTACCAAGTGACATTCTAAAGAGAATATGTTCACATATTTCTGAATATGCACAAAACCATTAATTAATTTTATTTATTGAATGAACATGTGTAATAACATTTTGAAGTGAAAGAGAACAACGGACTATATGCCCAACAAAATTTTTACAAAGTAACAGCACAAGTGAATACGAACTATGAAATTCGTTACAGTCTGTGTAGAACTGTTACATAATGTTGAGAACTGTATGCACGCTAGCAGTGATAGCACTGAGCCACTTCGCTAGTCTCTGATACTGCAGTTCCTGAGTTCAATACTGCTCAAAAGCGAATATTTTTATTTTTTCTTTTCACTTTCATTGATCTTGTATGTAATTATTATTTATGTATTTTTGTGGATGTATGACATTTTATGATATTTTAAGTATGTTAAATCTGTGAAACAAGATACGTAATAACTTATGATTCATGACATGACAAACAAAGAAAATACGTCAACAAATTGCTCAGCTGCAGGTGGTGCACCTTTGCTCTTGCAATTTGGGGGGCAGTTTAAGGAACCATTTGCACTCGAGCACAGACAATATTTAATTTAGTTAACTTAGATTATATGTGTCGATTTCTTAAGACAAGATAATGCAAAATAAAGCAATTAACACCGCTCTCTTGTCACAGCGAGTAGGCATCAACACTCTCATGTCATTCGTTGTCCTAGAAGGACTTAATATTTTGTGCGGCTCCACAGTTAGCCATATTGATATTTATTAGCAGAAAAGAGGCGCAGAATTAATAAGTCGCTCTCATTTGTGAATGATCTGCCATTATTTATCTAGAATTTTACTTAAGTGTAATTTATATCGTAATGTATATGTTGAAATGAATATATGTTTATTTAATCTTATGCTTTGCTTTGTTTTAGTAGTTTTAGTCGCTAAATTTTCATGATTGATGCTGAGGTCAGATATCAGACTCTGTCTACAAAAAAAATATATAATGAGCCCTGGCTACGTTCCGTACGTCTTCGGACGTGCGAAGCTCGATAAATTCACGGCGTAAAATTTTCATCCTCAATTACTTATCCAAACAAACAATCATTATTATTACAAATTATTATTATTATATTTTATTATCATTTTATTTTATATGTTTTATTAGTTACAATTCCTATGCACTACTGCAGCTTTACTCCATCTCTTGGACCTTCACACTGACGGTGATACACAGAAATTGCGTCGGAATTTAATACAAAAGGCACAATGCCGAATTAAGTACAAGAAGAGTAAATCTTCTCAAAGTTTGTGGTTTGCTTTGAGCGTTTCCTGGGAGATCTGTATTAGATACCGATGCACTACTGCAGCTTTACTCTATCCCTCAGACCTTCAAATTGACGATGAAACACAGAAATTGCGTCGGTATTTAACACAAAATGCACAAAGCCGACGTAAGAACAAGAAGAGAAAATCTTCTCATTGGTTTTGGTTTGCTTCGAGCGTTTCCTGGGAGATCAGTATTAGATTCCGATGCACTACTGCAGCTATACTCTATCCCATGGACCTTCACAATGACGATGAAACACAGAGTCTGCGTCGGGATTTAATACAAAAGGCACAATGCCGACTTATGTACAATAAGAGTAATTTTTGTCACTGTTTGTGGTTTGCTTTGAGCGTTTCCTGCGAGATCGGTATTAGACTCCTATGCACTACTGCAGCTTTACTCTATCCCTTGGACCTTCACATTGACGATGAAACACAGATATTTCGTCGGGAGATAATACAAAAGGCACAATGCCGACTTAAGTACAAGAAGAGTAAATGATCTCATTGTTTATGGTTTGCTTTGAGCATTTCCTGGGAAATCAGTATTAGTTTCCGGTGCACTACTCCAGCTTTACTCTATCCCTAGGACCTTCACTTTGACGATAAAACATAGATATTGAGTCCGGATTTAACTCAAAAGGCACAATGACAACTTAAGTACAAGAAGAGTAAATCTTGTCATTGTTTGTAGTTTGCTTTAAGCGTTTCCTGGGAGATCAGTATTAGATTCCAATGCACTTCAGCAGCGTTACTATATTCCTTGGACACTTACATTGACGGTGAAACACAGAAATTGCGTCGGGATTTAATACAATAGGCACAATGGCGACTTAAGTTCAAGAAGAGTAAATCTTCTCAATGTTTGTGGTTTGCTTCGAGCGTTTGCTGGGGAATCAGTATTTGATTCCGATGCCCTACTGCAGCTTTAATTTATCCCTTGGGACACCACATTGACGATGAAACAGAGAAATTGCGTCGGTTTTTAATACAAAAATGCACAATACCGACTCAAGTACAAGATGAGTAAATCTTCTCATTGTTTGTGGTTTGCTTTGAGCGTTTCCTGGCAGATCAGTATTAGATTCCGATGCACTACTGCAGCTATATTCTATCCCTTGGAACTTCACATTGATGATGAAAGACAGAAATTGCGTCAGGATTTAATACCAAAGGCACAATGCCGACATAAGTCCAAGTACAGTAAATCTACTCATTGTTTGTAGTTTGCTTTGAGCGTTTCCTGGGAGCTAAGTATTAGATTCCCATGCACTCCTGCAGCAATACCCTATCCCTTGGACCTTCACATTGACGATCAAACTGAGAAATTGTGTCAGGATTTAATACAAAAGGCACAGTGCCGACTTAAGTACAAGAAGAGAAAATTTCTCATTGTTTGTGGTTTGCTTTGAGCGTTTCCTGGGGGATCAGCATTAGATTCAGATGCACTACTGCAACTTTACTCTATCCCTTGGACCTTCACATTGACGATGAAACACAGAAATTGCGTCGGGATTAAATACAAAAGGCACAATGCCGACTGAAGTACAAGAGGAGCAAATCTTCTCATTGCTTGTGGTTGGTTTGAGTGTTTCCTGGGGATCAGTATTAGATTCAGATGCACTACTGGAGCTTTCCTCTACCCCTAGGACCTTCGCATTGACGATGAAACACAGAAATTGCGTCGGGATTTAATACAAAAAGCACAATGCCGACTTATGTACAAGAAGAGTAATTCTTCTCACTGTTTGTGGTTTGCTTTAAGCGTTTCCTGGGAGATCAGTATTAGTTTCCGATGCACTACTGCAGCTTTACTCTATCCCTTGTAACTTCACATTTACGATGAAACACAGAAATTGCGTCGGGATTTAGAACAAAAGGCACAATGCCATCTTAAGTACAAGAAGAGTAAATCTTCTCATTGATTTTGGTTACCTTCGAGCGTGTCCTGGGAGATTAGTATTAGATCCCGATGCACTACTGCAGCTTTACTCTATCCCCTGGACCTTCCCATTGACGATGAAACACAGAAATTGCGTCGGGATTTAATACATAAGGCACAATGGCGGCTTAAGTACGAGAAGAGTAATTCTTCTTACAGTTTGTTGTTTGCTTTGAGCGCTTCCTGGGAGATCAGTATTAGAATCTGATGCACTATTGCAGCTTTACTCTATCCCTTGGACATTCACATTTACGATGAAAATCAGAAATTGCGTTGGGATTTAATACAAGAGGCACAATGCCGACCTAAGTACAAGAAGAGTAAATCTTCTCATTGTTTGTGGTTTGTTTGAGCGTTTCCTGGGTGATCAGTATTAGCTTCCGATGCCATACTCTAGCTTTACTCAATCCGTTGGACCTTCACATGAACGATGTAACACAAAAATTAGTTCGGGATTTAATGCAAAATGCACAATGCCGACTTAAGTACAAGAAGAGTAAATCTTCTCGTTGTTTGTGGTTTGCTTTCAGCGTTTCCTGGGTTATCAGTATTAGATTCCGATGCACTTCTGCTGCATTACTCTATCCCTTGGACCTGCACATTGACGATGAAACACAGAAATTGTGTCGGGATTTAATGCAAAAGGCACAATGCCAACTTAAGTACAAGAAGAGTAAATCATCTCATGGTTTGTGGTTTGCTTTGAGCGGTTCCTGGGAGATCAGTATTAGTTTCCGATGCACTACTGCAGGTTTACTCTATCTCTTGGACCTTCGCATTGACGATGAAACAAAGAAATTGCGTCGGGATTTAGAACAAAAGGCACAATGCCGTCTTAAGTACAAGAAGAGTAAATCTTCTCATTGTTTGTGGTTTGCTTTCAGCGTTTCCTGGGTTATCAGTATTAGATTCCGATGAACTTCTGCAGCATTACTGTATCCCTTGGACCTCCACATTGACGATGCAACACAGATATTGCGTCGGGTTTTGATACAAAAGGCACAATGCCGGCTTAAGTACGAGAAGAGTAATACTTCTCACTGTTTGTGGTGTGCTTTGAGCGTTTCCTGGGAGATCAGTATTAGATTCTGATGCACTATTGCAGCTTTACCCTATCCCTTGGACCTTCACATTTGCGATGAAAATCAGAAATTGCGTCGGGCTTTAATACAAAAGGCACAATGGCGGCCTAAGTACAAGTAGAGTAATTCTTTTCACTGTTTGTGGTTTGTTTGAGCGTTTCCTGGGTGGTCAGTATTAGCTTCCGATGCACTACACCAGCTTTACTCTATTCCATTGACCTTCACATTGACGATGAAGCACAGAAATTGCGTCGGGATTCAATACAAAAGGTACATGGCCGAAGTAAGTACAAAAAGAGAGTAGCTTATGTTTGTAGTTTGGTTTGAGCGATTCCCGGGAGATCAGTATTAGATTCCGATGCACTACTGCAGCTTTACTCTATTCCCTGGACCTTCACATTGACGACGAAACACGGAAATTGCGTCGGGATTTAATACAAAAGGCACAATGCCGCTTAAGTACAAGAAGAGTATATCTTGTCATTGTTTGTGGTTTGCTTTGAGTGTTTCCTTGGGGGATCAGTATTACAATCCGATGCACTACTGAAGCTATACTATATCCCTTGGACCCTCACATTGACGATGAAACACAGAAATTGTGTCGGGAATTGATACAAAAATCTCAATGCCGACCTAAGTACAAGAAGAGTAAATGTTCTCAATGTTTCTGGTTTTTCTTAGCGTTTCCAGGGTGATCAGTATTAGATTCCGATGCAATACTGCAGCTTTACCATATCACTTAGACATTCACATTGACGATGAAACACAGAAATTTTGTCGGAATTTAATACAAAAGGCACGATGCCGACTTAAGTACAAGAAGAGTAAATCTTCCTATTTTTCCTGGTTTGCATTGAGCGTTTCCTGGGAGATCAGTATTAGATTCCGATGAACTACTGCAGCTTTACTCTATGCCTTGGACCTTCACATTGACGATGAAACACAGAAATATCGCCGGGATATAATACAAAAGGCACAATGCCCACTTAAGTACAAGAAGAGTAAATCTTCTCATAGTTTGTGGTTTGCTTTGAGCGTTTCCTCAGAGATCGGTTTTTGATTCCGATGCACTACTGCAGCTTAACTCTATCCCTTGGACCTCCACATTCACGTTGAAACACCGAAATTGCGTCGAGATTTAATAGAAGAGGCACAATGACGACTTAGGTACAACAAGAGTAAGTCTTCTCATTGATTTAGGTTCGCTTCAAACGTTTCCTGGGAGATCAGTATTAGATTCCGAAGCACTACTGCAGCTTTACTCCATCCCTTGGACGTTCATATTGACGATGAAACAGAGAAATAGCGTTGGTATTTAATACAAAAGGCACAATACCGCCTTTAGTACATGAAGAGTAAATCTTCTCATAGTTTGTGATTTGCTTTGAGCGTTACCTGGGAGATCAGTATTACATTTCGATGCATTACTGCAGCTTTACTCTATCCCTTGGACTTTCGCATTGTCGATGAAACACAGAAATAGTGTCGGGATTTAATACAAAGGCACAATGCCGATTTAAGTACAAGAAGAGTAAATCTTCTCATTGTTTGTGGTTTGCTCTGAGCGTCTCCAGGAGATAACTATAAGATTCCGATGCACTACTGCACCGTTACTCTATCCCTTTGACCTTCACATTGCCGATGATACACAGAAATAGCGTCGGGATTTAATACAAAAGGCACAATGCCGACTTAAGTACAAGAAGAGTAAATTTTCTCATTGTTTGTGGTTTGCTTTGAGCGTTTCCTTGGAGATCAGTATTAGATTCCGAAGCACTACTGCAGCTTTACTCTATCCCTTGGAGCTTCACATTGACGATGAAACACAGAAATTGTGTCTGGATTTAATACAAATGGCACAATGACGACTTAAGTACAAGAAGAGTAAATCTTCTCACTGTTTGTGGTTTGCTTTTAGCGTTTCCTGGGAGATCAGCATTAGAGTCCGATGCACTACTGCAGCGTTACTGTATCCCTTGGACCTTCGGTTTGACGATGAAACACAGAAATTGCGTCGGGATATAATGCAAAATGCACAATGCCGACTTAAGTACAAGAATAGTAAATCTTCCCATTGTTTGTCGTTTGCTTTGAGCGTTTCCTGAGTTATCAGTATTAGATTCCGATGCACTTCTGCAGCTTTCCTCTATCCCTTGGACCCTCACATTGACGATGAAACACAGAGATTGCGTCGGGATTTAATACAAAAGGCACAATGCCGACATAAGTACAAGAAGAGTAAATCTTCTCATTGTTCGGTGTTAGATTTGAGCGTTTCCTGGGAAATAAGTATTAGATTCCGATGCACTACTGCCGCTTTACTCTATCCCTTGGATATTCACTTTGACGATGAAACACAGAAATTGTGTCGGGATTTAATACAAAAGGCACTATGCCAACTTAAGTAAAAGAAGAGTATATCCCCTCATTGTTTTTGGTTTGCTTTGAGCGGTTCCTGGGAGATCAGTATTAGTTTCCGATGCACTACTGCAGTTTTGCTCTATACCTTGGACCTTCACATTGACGATGAAACACAGAAATTGCGTCGGTATTTAATACAAAAGGTAAATGGCCGACTTAAGTACAAGAAGAGAAAAGCTTATTGTTTGTGGTTTGGTTTGAGCGTTTCCAGGGAGATCAGTATTAGATTTCCATGAGCTACTGCAGCTTTCCTCTATACCTTGGACCTTCACATTGACGATGAGACACAGAAATATCGCTGGGACATAATACAAAAGGCACAATTACGACTTAGGTGCAAGAAGAGTACATCTTCTCATTGTTTGTGGTTTGCTTTGAGCGTTTATTGGCTGATCAGTATTAGATTCCAATGCACTACTGCAGCTTTACTGTATCCATTGGGCCTTGACATTTACGATGAAACAGAGAAATTGCGTCGGTATTTATTACAAAAGGCACAATACCGTCTTAAGTACAAGAAGCCTAAATCTTCTCAATGTTTGTGGTTTTCTTTGAGCGTTTCCTGGGAGATCAGTATTAGTTTCCGTAGCACTACTGCAGCTTTACTCTATACCTTGGACCTTCACATAGACGATGAAACACAGAATTGCGTCGGGATTTAATACTAAAGGTACACGCCGACTTAAGTACAAGAAGAGAAAATCTTATTGTTTGCGGTTTGGTTTGAGCGTTTCCTGGGAGATCAGTATTAAATTCCGATACACTACAGCAGCATTACTCTATATCTTGGACCTTCACATTGACGATGAAACACAGAAATTGCGTCGGGATATAACACAAAAGGCACAATGCCGACTTAAGCACAAGAAGAGTAAATCTTCCCTTTGTTTGTGGTACGCTTTGAGCGTTTCCTGGAGATCAGTATAAAATTCTGATGCACTACTGCAGCTCTACTCCATGCCTTGGTCCTTCACATTGACGACGAATCTCAGAAATTGCGTCGGGATTATATACAAAAGGCACAATACCGATTCAAGTACAAGAACGGTAAATCTTCTCATTGTTTTTGATTCGCTTTGGGCGTTTCCTGGGAGATCAGTATTAGATTCCGATGCACTACTGCAGCTTTACTCTATCCCTTGGACCTCCACATTGACGATCAAACACAGAAATTGCGTCGTAATTTAATACAAGAGGCACAATGACGACTTAGTTACAAGAAGAGTAAATCTTCTCTTTGTTTTAGGTTCGCTTCGAGCGTTTCCTGGGAGATCGGTATTAGCTTCCGATGCACTTCTGCAGCTCTCTCTATCCCATGGACCTTCACATTGACGTTGAAACACAGAAATTGCGTCGGGATTTAAAACAAAAGGCACAATGCCGACTGCTGTACAAGAAGAGTAATTCTTCTGACTGTCTGAGGTTTGCTATGAGCGTTTCCTGGGAGATCAGTATTAGATTCCGATGCACTACTCCAGCTTTACCCTATCCCACGGATATTCACATTGACGATGAAACACAGAAATTGCGTCTGTATTTAATACAAAAGGCAAAATGAAGACTTAAGTACAAGAAGAGTGAATCTTCTCATTGTTTCTGGTTTGCTTTGAGCGTTTCCTGGGAGATAAGTATTAGTTACCGATGCACTACTGCACCTTTACTCTATACCTTGGAACTTCACATAGAAGATGAAACGCAGAATTGCGTCCGGATTTAAAACAAAAGGCACAATGCCGACTTAAGTACGAGAAGAGTAAATCTCTTCATTTTTCGTTGTTTGCTTTGAGCGTTTCGTGAGAGATCAGTATTAGTTTCCGATGCACTGCTGCAGCTTTACTCTATCCCTTGGACCTTCACATTGACGATGAAACACAGAAATTGCGTAGGGGTTCAAAGCAAAAATCAAAATGCCGAGTTAAGTACAAGAAAAATAAATCTTTTTATCGTTTTTGGTTTTACTTTGAGCGTTTCCTGTGAAATCAGTATTAGATTCCGATGCAATACTGCAGCTTTACTCTATCCTTTGGACGTTCACATTGACGATGAATCACACATATTGCGTCGGGATTTACTACAAAAGGCACAATGAAGACTTAACTACAAGAAGAGGAATCTTCTGATTGCTTGTGGTTTGCATTGAGCATTCTCCTGGGAGATTAGTATTACATTCCGATGCATTTCTACAGCTTTACTCTATCCCTTGGACCTTCACATTGACGATGAAAGACAGAAATTGCGTCGGGAATTAATACAAAAGGCACTATGCCGACTTATGTACAAGAAGAGTAAATCTTCTCATTGTTTTTGTTTGCTTTGAGCGTTTCCGGGGAGATCAGTGTTAGATTCGGATGCACTACTGCAGCTTTATTCTATCCCTTGGACCTTCACATTGACGATGAAACACAGAAATTGCGTCTGTATTTAATACAAAAGGCACAATGCCGACTTAAGTACAAGAAGAGAAAATCTTCTCATTGCTTGCGGTTAGCTTCAAGTGTTGCCTGGGAGATCAGTATTAGATTCCGATGAACTACTGCAGCCTTTCACTATCCTTTGGGCCTTCACATTTACGATGAAACACAGAAATAGCTTCGAGAATTAATACGAAATGCACAACCCAACTTAAGTAGAAGAAGAGTAAATCTTCTAATTGTTCGTGGTTTGTTAGCGCGTTTCCTGGGAGATGAGTATTAGATTCCGATGCACTACTGGAGCTTTACTCTAACACTTGGACCTTCATATTGACGATGAAACACAGAAATTTCGTCAGGATTTAATACAAAAGGCATAATGCCGACTTAAGTACAAGAAGAGTAAGTCTTTTTATTGTTTCTGGTTTGATTTGAGCGTTTCCTGGGAGTTCAGTAATTGATTCCGATGCACTACTGCAGCTTTACTCTACCTCTTGGACCATCACTTGACGAAGAAACACACAAATTGCGTCGGGATTTCATACAAAGAGCACAATGCCGACTTAAGTACAATTAGAGTAAATCTTCTCATTGTTTGTGGTTTGCTTTGAGCGTTTCCTGGAGATCAGTTTTATATTCCGATGCACTACTGCAGCGTTACTGTATCCCTTGTACCCTCACATTGACGATGAAACACAGAAATTGGGTCGGGATTTAATACAAGAGGCACATTGCCGACTAATGTACAAGAAGAGTAAATTTTCTCAATGTGTCTCGTTTGCTTTGAGCGTTTAGTGGGAGCTGAGTATTAGATTTTGATGCACTACTGCAACTTTACTCTATCCACTGGACCTTCACATTGACGATCAAACACCGAAATTGCGTCGGGATTTAATACAAATGGCACAATGCCGACTCAAGTACAACAAGAGTAAATATTCTCGTTGTTACTGGTTTTCTTTGAGCGTTTCCTGGGAGATCAGTATTAGATTCCGATGTACTACTGCAGCCTTACTCTATCCCTTGTATCTTCACATCGACGATGAAACACAGAAATATCGCCGGGATATAATACAAAAGGCAGAACGCCAACTTAAGTAGAAGAAGAGTAATTCATCTCATTGTTCGTGGTTTGTTTGAGCATGTCCTGGGAGATCAGTATTAGATTCCGATGCACTACTGCAGCTTTTCTATATCCCTTGGACCTTCACATTGACGTTGAAACACAGAAATTGCATCGGGATTTAATACAAAAGGCACAATGCCGACTGCTGTACAAGAAGAGTAATTATTCTCACTGTTTGAGGTTTGCTATGAGCGTTTCCTGGGAGATCAGTATTAGTTTCCGATGCACTTCTGCAGCTTTACTCTATCCCACGGACCTTCACATTGACGATGAAACACAGAAATTGCGTCTGTATTTAATACAAAAGGCAAAATGAAGACTCAAGTACAAGTAGAGTGAATCTTCTCATTGTTTCTGGTTTGCTTTGAGCGTTTCCTTGGAGATCAGTATTACATTCCGATGCTCTACTGCAGCTTTACTCTATCCCTTGGACTTTCACATTGTCGATGAAACACAGAAATTTCGTCGGGATTTAATGCAAAAGAAACAATGCCGACTGAAGTACAAGAAGAGTAAAGCTTCTCATTGTTTGTGGTTCGCTTTGAGCGTTTACTGGAGATCAGTATTAGTTTCCGATGCACTTCTGCAGCTTTACTCTATCCCTTAGACCTTCACATTGACGATGAAACACAGAAATTGCGTCCGGATTTAAAACAAAAGGCACAATGCCGACTTAAGTACGAGATGAGTAAATCACTTCATTTTTCGTTGTTTGCTTTGAGCGTTTCGTGAGAGATCAGTATTAGATTCAGATGCACTGCTGCAGCTTTACTCTATCCCTTGGACATTCACATTGACGATGAAACACAGAAATTGCGTAGGGGTTCAAAGCAAAAATCAAAATGCCGAGTTAAGTACAAGAAGAATAAATCCTCTTATCGTTTTTGGTTTTACTTTGAGCGTTTCCTGTGAAATCAGTATTTGATTCCGATACAATACTGCAGCTTTACTCTATCCCTTGGACCTTCACATTGACGATGAAGCACACATATTGCGTCGGGATTTACTACAAAAGGCACAATGAAGACTTAACTACAAGAAGAGGAATCTTCTGATTGCTTGTGGTTTGCATTGAGCATTCTCCTGGGAGATCAGTATTACATTCCGATGCATTTCTGCAGCTTTACTCTATCCCTTGGACCTTGACATCGACGATGAAAGTCTGAAATTGCGTCGGGAATTAATACAAAAGGCACTATGCCGACGTATGTACAAGAAGACTAAAACTTCTCATTGTTTTTGTTTGCTTTGAGCGTTTCCGGGGAGATCAGTGTTAGATTCGGATGCACTACTGCAGCTTTATTCTATCCCTTGGACCTTCACATTGACGATCAAACACAGAATTTGCGTCGGGATTTAATACAAAAGGCACAATGCCGACTTAAGTACAAGAAGAGTAAATGATCTCATTGTTCGTGGTTATTTTGAGCGTTTCCTGGGAGATCAGTATTAGATTCCGATGCACTACTGCAGCTTTACTATATCCCTAGGACCTTCACATTGACGATGAAACACAGAAACTGCGTCGGGATTTAATACAAAAGTCTCAATCCCGACTTAAGTACAAGAAGAGTAAATGTTCTCAATGCTTCTGGTGTTCTTTAGCGTTTCCTGGGAGATGAGTATTTGATTCCGATGAACTACTGCAGCTTTTCACTATCCATTGGGCCATCACATTTACGATGAAACACAGAAATAGCTTCGAGATTTAATACAAAATGCACAACCCAACTTAAGTAGAAGAAGAGTAAATCATCTCATTGTTCGTGGTTTGTTTGAGCGTTTCCTGGGAGATCAGTATTAGATTCCGATGCACTACTGCAGCTTTACTATATCCCTAGGACCTTCACATTGACGATGAAACACAGAAACTGCGTCGGGATTTAATACAAAAGTCTCAATCCCGATTTAAGTACAAGAAGAGTAAATGTCCCCAATGCTTCTGGTGTTCTTTAGCGTTTCCTGGGAGATGAGTATTAGATTCCGATGCACTACTGCAGCTTTACTCCAACACTTGGACGTTCACATTGACGACGAAACACAGAAATTTCGTCATGATTTAATACAAGAGGCATAATGCCGACTTAAGTACAAGAAGAGTAAGTCTTTTTATTGTTTCTGGTTTGCTTTGAGCGTTTCCTGGGGGTTCAGTAATTGATACCGATGCACTACTGCAGCTTTACTCTATCTCTTGGACCATCACTTGCCGAAAAACACACAAATTACGTCGGGATTTCATACAAAGGGCACAATGCCGACTTAAGTGCAATTAGAGTAAATCTTCTCATTGTTTGTGGTTTGCTTTGAGCGTTTCCTGGAGATCAGTTTTATATTCCGACGCACTACTGCAGCGTTACTGTATCCGTTGGACCCTCACATTGACGATGAAACACAGAAATTGCGTCGGGATTTAATACAAAAGGCGAATTGCCGACTAATGTACAAGAAAAGTAAATTTTCTCAATGTTTCTGGTTTGATTTGAGCGTTTAGTGTGAGCTGAATATTAGATTCCGATGCACTACTGCAGCTTACCTCTCTCCACTGGACCTTCACATTGACGATCAAACACCGAAATTGCGTCGGCATTTAATACAAATGGCACAATGCCGACTTAAGTACAACTAAAGTAAATCTTCTCATTGTTTTTGGTTTGCTTCGACCGTTGCCTGGGGAATCAGTATTAGATTCCGATGCACTACTGCAGCTTTACTCCATCTGTTGGGCCTTCACATTGACGATGAAACAGAAAATGGCGTCGGGATATAATAAAAAAGGCACAATACCGGCTTAAGTACACGAAGAGTAAATCTTCTCATTGTTTGCGGTTTGCTTTGAGCGTTTCTGGAGATCAGTATTAGATTCCGATGCACTACTGCAGCTTTCCTCTATCCCTTGGACCTTCACATTGAAGATGAAACACAGAAATTGCGTCGGGATTTAATACAAAAGGCACAATGCCGACTGCTGTACAAGAAGAGTAGTTCTTCTCACTGTTTGAGGTTTGCCATGAGCGTTTCCTGGGAGATCAGTATTAGATTCCGATGCACTACTCCAGCTTTACTCTATCCCATGGACCTTCACACTGACGATGAAACACAGAAATTGCGTCTGTATTTAATACAAAAGGCAAAATGAAGGCTTAAGTACAAGAAGAGTGAATCTTCTCATTGTTTCTGGTTTGCATTGAGCGTTTCCTTGGAGATCAGTATTACATTCCGATGCACTACTGCAGCTTTACTCTATCCCTTGGAATTTCACATAGTCGATGAAACACAGAAATTGCGTTAGGATTTAATGCAAAAGGAACAATGCCGACTTAAGTACAAGAAGAGTAATTCTTCTCATTGTTTGTGGTTTGCTTTGAGCGTTTCCGGGGAGATCAGTGTTAGATTCGGATGAACTACTGCAGCTTTATTCAATCCCTTGGAGCTTCACATTCACGATGAAACACAGAATTTGCGTCGGGATTTAATACAAAAGGCACAATGACGACGTAAGTACAATTAGAGTAAATCTTATCATTGTTTGTGGTTTGCTTTGAGCGTTTCCTGGAGATCAGTTTTATATTCCGATGCACTACTGCAGCGTTACTGTATCCCTTGTACCCTCACATTGACGATGAAACACAGAAATATCGCCGGGATATAATACAAAAGGCAGAACGCCAACTTAAGTAGATGAAGAGTAATTCATCTCATTGTTCGTGGTTTGTTTGAGCATATCCTGGGAGATCAGTATTAGATTCCGATGCAGTACTGCAGCTTTTCTATATCCCTTGGACCTTCACATTGACGTTGAAACACAGAAATTGCTTCGGGATTTAATACAAAAGGCACAATGCCGACTGCTGTACAAGAATAGTAATTCTTCTCACTGTTTGAGGTTTGCTATGAGCGTTTCCTGGGAGATCAGTATTAGATTCCGATGCACTACTCCAGCTTTACTCTATCCCATGGACCTTCACATTGACGATGAAACACAGAAATAGCGTCTGTATTTAATACAAAAGGCAAAATGAAGACTCAAGTACAAGAAGAGTGAATCTTCTCATTGCTTCTGGTTTGCTTTGAGCGTTTCCTTGGAGATCAGTATTACATTCCGATGCTCTACTGCAGCTTTACTCTATCCCTTGGACCTTCACATTGACGATGAAACACAGAAATTGCGTCCGGATTTAAAACAAAAGGCACAATGCCGACTTAAGTACGAGAAGAGTAAATCTCTTCATTTTTCGTTGTTTGCTTTGAGCGTTTCGTGAGAGATCAGTATTAGATTCAGATGCACTGCTGCTGCTTTACTCTATCCCTTGGACATTCACATTGACTATGAAACACAGAAATTGCGTAGGGGTTCAAAGCAAAAATCAAAATGCCGAGTTAAGTACAACAAGAATAAATCCTCTTATCGTTTTTGGTTTTACTTTGAGCGTTTCCTGTGAAATCAGTATTTGATTCCGATGCAATACTGCAGCTTTACTCTATCCCTTGGACCTTCACATTGACGATGAGGCACACATATTGCGTCGGGATTTACTACAAAAGGCACAATGAAAACTTAACTACAAGAAGAGGAATCTTCTGATTGCTTGTGGTTTGCATTGAGCATTCTCCTGGGAGATCAGTATTACATTCCGATGCATTTCTGCAGCTTTACTCTGTCCCTTGGACCTTCACATCGACGATGAAAGTCAGAAATTGCGTCGGGAATTAATACAAAAGGCACTATGCCGACGTATGTACAAGAAGACTAAATCTTCTCATTGTTTTTGTTTGCTTTGAGCGTTTCCGGGGAGATCAGTGTTAGATTCGGATGCACTACTGCAGCTTTATTCTATCCCTTGGACCTTCACATTGACGATGAAACACAGAATTTGCGTCGGGATTTAATACAAAAGGCACAATGCCGACTTAAGTACAAGAAGAGTAAATCTTCTCATTGCTTGAGGTTTGCTTCGAGTGTTGCCTGGGAGGTCAGTATTAGA
The DNA here is from genome assembly GCF_021461385.2 of Schistocerca piceifrons. Classification (NCBI taxonomy): domain Eukaryota; kingdom Metazoa; phylum Arthropoda; class Insecta; order Orthoptera; family Acrididae; genus Schistocerca; species Schistocerca piceifrons. The sequence goes on along the minus strand of NC_060149.1, from coordinate 954,388,339 downwards.
TTCCGATGAACTACTGCAGCTTTTCACTATCCATTGGGCCATCACATTTACGATGAAACACAGAAATAGCTTCGAGATTTAATACAAAATGCACAACCCAACTTAAGTGGAAGAAGAGTAAATCATCTCATTGTTCGTGGTTTGTTTGAGCGTTTCCTGGGAGATCAGTATTAGATTCCGATGCACTACTGCAGCTTTACTATATCCCTAGGACCTTCACATTGACGATGAAACACAGAAACTGCGTCGGGATTCAATACAAAAGTCTCAATCCCGATTTAAGTACAAGAAGAGTAAATGTCCCCAATGCTTCTGGTGTTCTTTAGCGTTTCCTGGGAGATGAGTATTTGATTCCGATGCACTACTGCAGCTTTACTCCAACACTTGGACGTTCACATTGACGATGAAACACAGAAATTTCGTCATGATTTAATACAAAAGGCATAATGCCGACTTAAGTACAAGAAGAGTAAGTCTTTTTATTGTTTCTGGTTTGCTTTGAGCGTTTCCTGGGGGTTCAGTAATTGATACCGATGCACTACTGCAGCTTTACTCTATCTCTTGGACCATCACTTGCCGAAAAACACACAAATTACATCGGGATTTCATACAAAGGGCACAATGCCGACTTAAGTGCAATTAGAGTAAATCTTCTCATTGTTTGTGGTTTGCTTTGAGCGTTTCCTGGAGATCAGTTTTAGATTCCGATGCACTACTGCAGCGTTACTGTATCCGTTGGACCCTCACATTGACGATGAAACACAGAAATTGCGTCGGGATTTAATACAAAAGGCAAATTGCCAACTAATGTACAAGAAAAGTAAATTTTCTCAATGTTTCTGGTTTGATTTGAGCATTTAGTGTGAGCTGAATATTAGATTCCGATGCACTACTGCAGCTTTACTCTCTCCACTGGACCTTCACATTGACGATCAAACACCGAAATTGCGTCGGCAATTAATACAAATGGCACAATGCCGACTTAAGTACAACAAAAGTATATCTTCTCATTGTTTTTTGTTTGCTTCGAGCGTTGCCTGGGGAATCAGTATTAGATTCCGATGCACTTCTGTAGCTTTACTCTGTCCCTTGGACCTTCACATTGACGTTGGAACACAGAAATTGCGTCGGGATTTAATAAAAAAGGCACAATGCCGACTTAAGTACAAGAAGAGTAAATCATCTCATTGTTTGTGGTTTGCTTCGAGCGTTTCCTGTGAGATCAGTATTAGATTCCGATGCACTACTGCAGCTTTACTCCATCTGTTTTGCCTTCACATTGACGATGAAAAAGAAAATGGCGTCGGGATATAATAAAAAAGGCGGAATACCGGCTTAAGTACAAGAAGAGTAAATCTTCTCATTGTTTGCGGTTTGCTTTGAGCGTTTCTGGAGATCAGTATTAGATTCCGATGCACTACTGCAGCTTTCCTCTATCCCTTGGACCTTCACATTGAAGATGAAACACAGAAATTGCGTCGGGTTTAATACAAAAGGCACAATGCCGACTTAAGAACAAAAGAAGGATATCTTCTCATTGTTTGTGGTTTGCTTGAGCGTTTCCTGGGGGATCAGTATTAGATTCCGATGCACTTCTGCAGCTTTCTCTATCCCATGGACCTTCACATTGACGTTGAAACACAGAAATTGCGTCGGGATTTAATACAAAAGGCACAATGCCGACTGCTGTACAAGAAGAGTAATTCTTCTCACTGTCTGAGGTTTGCCATGAGCGTTTCCTGGGAGATCAGTATTAGAATCCGATGCACTACTCCAGCTTTACTCTATCCCATGGACCTTCACATTGACGATGAAACACAGAAATTGCGTCTGTATTTAATACAAAAGGCAAAATGAAGGCTTAAGTACAAGAAGAGTGAATTTTCTCATTGTTTCTGGTTTGCATTGAGCGTTTCCTTGGAGATCAGTATTACATTCCGATGCACTACTGCAGCTTTACTCTATCCCTTGTAATTTCACATTGTCAATGAAACACAGAAATTGCGTTAGGATTTAATGCAAAAGGAACAATGCCGACTTATGTACAAGAAGAGTAAATCTTCTCATTGTTTGTGGTTTGCTTTGAGCGTTTACTGGAGATCAGTATTAGTTTCCGATGCTCTTCTGCAGCTTTACTCTATCCCTTGGACCTTCACATTGACAATGAAACACTGAAATTGCGTCCGGATTTAAAACAAAAGGCACAATGCCGACTTAAGTACGAGAAGAGTAAATCTCCTCAATTTTCGTTGTTTGCTTTGAGTGTTTCATGAGAGATCAGTATTAGATTCCGATGCACTGCTGCAGCTTTACTCTATCCCTGGGACCTTCACATTGACGATGAAACACAGAAATTGCGTAGGGGTTCAAAGAAAAATCAAAATGCCGAATTAAGTACAAGAAGAAAATATCTTCTTATCGTTTTTGGTTTTACTTTGAGCGTTTCCTGTGAAATCGCTATTAGATTCCGATGCAATACTGCAGCTTTACTCTATCCCTTGGACCTTCACACTGACGATGAAGCACACATATTGCGTCGGGATTTACTACAAAAGGCACAATGAAGACTTAACTACAAGAAGAGGAATCTTCTGATTGCTTGTGGTTTGCATTGAGCATTCTCCTGGGAGATCAGTATTACATTCCGATGCATTTCTGTAGCTTTCCTCTATCCCATGGACCTTCGCATTGACGATAAAACACACAAATAGCTTCGAGATTTAATTCAAAATGCACAACCCAACTTAAGTAGAAGAAGAGTATATCTTCTCATTGTTCGTGGTTTGTTTGAGCGTTTCCTGGGAGATCAGTATTAGATTCCGATGCACAATTGCAGCTTTACCATATCCCTAGGACCTTCACATTGACGATGAAACACAGAAACTGCGTCGGGATTTAATACAAAAGTCTCAAAGTATCAGACATTTCCCCAGTCCCACTAATAAGAAACAGTTAAAATCATTTCTCGGTCTATGCTCATTTTTCAGACGATTCATACCTAAACAGTTACTCAATAGCAGATACTTACTAAACTTATTAAAGAAGAACCAGGTATGGATTTGGAACCAAGACTGTGAAAATGACTTTACTAAAATCAAAGAAGCCTTAGTAAATTCTAACATGCTGGAACATCCAGACTTCAATTTGAACTTTTGTATTGCTTGTGATGCATCAAACATTAGTTTGGGATGTTGTTTATTTCAACTTGTTAATACAGAAACTTCAGAACATATTAAGATCATTGGTTTTGCCAGTGTACTTTAACGGAATGTGAAAGATCTTACTCCACCACAGAATTGGAAACATTATCTATTATATGGGCATTTAAAAAGTTTAATTATTATCTGTATGGAAGACACGCCATTATATACACTGACCATCAAGCACTTACATTCCTTTTGTCATGTAAACTCATTCATCCCAGACTTACACGATGGGCACTTGCATTACAGAATTACTCTTTTCAAATCAAGCACATCAAGGGAAAAGACAACGTAATAGCTGACACACTTTCAAGACTACCGCAAGGATTACACCATAACAATACAGACTTTGAGAACACACACGATTATAGAATACTACTCACGCAAGGCAAACAGTTTACACAGTACTACATAGACCTATGCAAGAACATGGCAACACTACAAGATTCAGATCCACACTGGTACAAAATAAAACAAATCATAGTACAACAACACAATGACACTTTACAAGACAGATACATGTTACACAACAACATACTTTTCTACAAAAGACACACAAATGCTACTAACTGGTGCGTTTGCATACCACAAGATTCTGTACACAATCTCGTTGCACACACTCACACAGTTTGGGGACACTACGGAACAAAGAAATGTCTAAACAAGTTACATTCATATTGCTATTTTCCAAACATGAGAAGAAAAATACATGATGTTATCAGCAAATGTCTCATATGTCAAAAATCCAAGCCACAAAATCAATCCACCAAAACAGATTTGCACTCGATCTTACCTACTGGACCTAGAGAGATACTTTGTACAGATGTTAGTGGACCTCATCCAACTAGCATCGGAGGTTGCAAATACATTCTAGCATTTTATGACATATTTTCTAAGCACATCAAACTTTTTGCCATTAAGTCACCCACAGCAAACACCATCATCAGAAGATCCACAAATGATTACATGCCATACTGTGGAAAACCTAAAGCCATTCTATCAGATAACGCCAAGTATTATGCAGGATTCACCTGGAGAAAATTTCTAAAGGACAATAACATTAAGAACATCTTTATTTCAAAGTTTCATGCATCAGCCAACCCTTGTGAGAGAGTTTTTAGAGAATTAAATAGATTCATGAGAACTTATACCTCAACACAGCACACAAACTGGATACATTACCTAGCACTTTTTGAGGAAATACGCAACAATTTAAATATATACAACACACCCTACACTCCCAGAGAAATCATGTTTGACACAAAGGAAACTAATGAATGGAGCAACCCACTACCAAAATTTTCTGACATCAAACCTTCACACGAGGAAAAGGTAAGGGAAGTACTCATTGCAATTACTGAACAAGCTGACATTAGAAATAAGAACTATGGAGCTAATCTGGAAAGAAGGCAAAACTTTACAATAGGCATGCAAGTTTTACTTAAGACCCACTAAAAATCATCATTACCTCTAAAACGTAATGTTAAGTGGCGTCCACTATATGAAGGTCCTTACACAATCATTGATATACCACACCCTGGAGCATATCTGTTACAAAACCCCAAGAATAAGAGAATTTTAGGTTTGTACCCTCACAAAGATTTGAAAACTTTTAGCCCTTAGCAGAGTATGCTGATACAAAAACAAGGTAAGTCACATCTGGTACTTCAAGCTGGAAGAAGAAGAAGATATAAGCTATAATCTTAAGTATCTACATTTTACAGCACCAGCAGTAACAGCAGCAGCAGCAGCAAGAAGATAAGACACAGGAAGAACTAACAATTTTCATGCAAAGCACAGTTACTGATTATATTTGTTAATACCTTGCAGACAAGCTGACAGACTAAATGACCGGAGACAATTGCTGCTCTGAACCTGATATATTAATTGGCATGATAGACACTTGATTTGCTATTCACACTCACACCACAATCCACATGAACACAACATGCACAAAAAAAAAAAAAAAAACCACTCTACAGGAAATGACAAATGAGATTAATTGAGCAAGGCTATATAATTTATTTTATTTGTAAATGATGCTTTGTGCATGTGCTAATTTGGAATTGACTGTGGATGTGACGTGTCGTGTCTTATTGTAATCATGACTTTTCAGGACAGATCATCTCAAGGATGTTTTCTAACCTATTATGAAAGTTTATGTTGCAGGAAACATTTAATGAGGAAGAACACTTATTGTGTAGTACTGATGTAAAGGAAAATATACTTAAAAGGAAAACTTTATTAAAAAGGGGAAGAGACCTATAAAAGAAAATGGATTTTCTGAATGTATCACAATACATTGAAGCTATTAGGTAATTTTTTTTTATGTCTGACCCATATGTATTTGTAAATATCTAGTTTAATGCAATTGAAAAATATAAAATATGTATATGTATTACGAAACAATGTAGTGTAAATGTATAGATACATGTTTCACAGAAAATTTTTATATCTATGTAAATATGTAACAGAAAACTGTACTCAAAGTGAAGTGATATTTGTTATGTTTTGTGCTCTCTGTTGTGAACGAACATTTTGTTTTGCAACGAACAATGTATGAACAAGTTGTGTGCAAATATTAAAAAAAACGGTTCACTGCGCTGATGATGGAACACTATAGGTGACGTGAGTAGCAAAACCACGGCACACTTTTCCACGAAACGACGACACAATATCCAGGAGACGACATACGCTTTTTGGAAGACGAAATATGGAGGTTATTGAGTAGATGTGACACGGACTGGTCAGTATGGAACCACTGACACCATGAATTCCTACCAAGACGAAACCACATTTTAACTATGTCTTCCAAAGCACGCTTCGTTGCGAGATTCTTGATCTCCAACTTGTTTCTTCAAGAACTTTCGTCTCAATGTAAACAAAACGTGTGACACGTGACATTTATTTTAAAGTGCAAAGACTTTAGCACAGTATAAACCTTTACTACCAAGTGACATTCTAAAGAGAATATGTTCACATATTTCTGAATATGCACAAAACCATTAATTAATTTTATTTATTGAATGAACATGTGTAATAACATTTTGAAGTGAAAGAGAACAACGGACTATATGCCCAACAAAATTTTTACAAAGTAACAGCACAAGTGAATACGAACTATGAAATTCGTTACAGTCTGTGTAGAACTGTTACATAATGTTGAGAACTGTATGCACGCTAGCAGTGATAGCACTGAGCCACTTCGCTAGTCTCTGATACTGCAGTTCCTGAGTTCAATACTGCTCAAAAGCGAATATTTTTATTTTTTCTTTTCACTTTCATTGATCTTGTATGTAATTATTATTTATGTATTTTTGTGGATGTATGACATTTTATGATATTTTAAGTATGTTAAATCTGTGAAACAAGATACGTAATAACTTATGATTCATGACATGACAAACAAAGAAAATACGTCAACAAATTGCTCAGCTGCAGGTGGTGCACCTTTGCTCTTGCAATTTGGGGGGCAGTTTAAGGAACCATTTGCACTCGAGCACAGACAATATTTAATTTAGTTAACTTAGATTATATGTGTCGATTTTTTAAGACAAGATAATGCAAAATAAAGCAATTAACACCGCTCTCTTGTCACAGCGAGTAGGCATCAACACTCTCATGTCATTCGTTGTCCTAGAAGGACTTAATATTTTGTGCGGCTCCACAGTTAGCCATATTGATATTTATTAGCAGAAAAGAGGCGCAGAATTAATAAGTCGCTCTCATTTGTGAATGATCTGCCATTATTTATCTAGAATTTTACGTAAGTGTAATTTATATCGTAATGTATATGTTGAAATGAATATATGTTTATTTAATCTTATGCTTTGCTTTGTTTTAGTAGTTTTAGTCGCTAAATTTTCATGATTGATGCTGAGGTCAGATATCAGACTCTGTCTACAAAAAAAATATATAATGAGCCGTGGCTACGTTCCGTACGTCTTCGGACGTGCGAAGCTCGATAAATTCACGGCGTAAAATTTTCATCCTCAATTACTTATCCAAACAAAAAATCATTATTATTACAAATTATTATTATTATATTTTATTATCATTTTATTTTATATGTTTTATTAGTTACAATTCCTATGCACTACTGCAGCTTTACTCCATCTCTTGGACCTTCACACTGACGGTGATACACAGAAATTGCGTCGGAATTTAATACAAAAGGCACAATGCCCAATTAAGTACAAGAAGAGTAAATCTTCTCAAAGTTTGTGGTTTGCTTTGAGCGTTTCCTGGGAGATCTGTATTAGATACCGATGCACTACTGCAGCTTTACTCTATCCCTCAGACCTTCAAATTGACGATGAAACACAGAAATTGCGTCGGTATTTAACACAAAATGCACAAAGCCGACGTAAGTACAAGAAGAGAAAATCTTCTCATTGGTTTTGGTTTGCTTCGAGCGTTTCCTGGGAGATCAGTATTAGATTCCGATGCACTACTGCAGCTATACTCTATCCCATGGACCTTCACAATGACGATGAAACACAGAGTCTGCGTCGGGATTTAATACAAAAGGCACAATGCCGACTTATGTACAATAAGAGTAATTTTTGTCACTGTTTGTGGTTTGCTTTGAGCGTTTCCTGCGAGATCAGTATTAGATTCCTATGCACTACTGCAGCTTTACTCTATCCCTTGGACCTTCACATTGACGATGAAACACAGAAATTGCGTCGGGATTCAATACAAATGGCACAATGCCGACCAAAGTACAACAAGAGTAAATGATCTCATTGTTTAAGGTTTGCTTTGAGCGTTTCCTGGGTAATCAGTATTAGTTTCCGGTGGACTAACCCAGCCTTACTCTATCCCTTGGACTTTCACATTGACGAAGAAACACAGATATTGCGTCGGGATTTAACACTGAAGGCATAATGACGACTTAAGTTCAAGAAGAGTAAATCTTGTCATTGTTCGTGATTTGCTTTGAGCGTTTCCTGGGAGATCAGTATTAGATTCCGATGCACTACAGCAGCCTTACTATATCCCTTGGACCCTCACATTGACGATGAAAGACAGAATTTGCGTCGGGATTTAATTCAAATGGCAGAATGCCGACTTAAGTACAAGAACAGAAAATCTTCTCATTGATTGTTGTTGGCTTTGGGCGTTTCCTGGGAGGTCAGTATTAGATTCCGATGCACTTCTGCAGCTTTACTCCTTACCTTGGACCTTCACATTGATGATGAAACACAGAAATTGCGTCGGGATTTAATTCAAAAGGCACAATGCCGACATAAGTACAAGAATAGCAAATCTTCTCATTGTTTGTGGTTTGCATTGAGCGTTTCCTGGAGATCAGTATTAGATTCCGATGCACCACTGCAGCTTTACTTTATCCGTTGGACCTTCACATTGACGATGAGACACAGTATATGAGTCGGGATATAATACAAAAGGCACAATGCCGACTTGAGTACAAGAAGAGTAATTCTTCTCACTGTTTGTGGTTTGCTTTAAGCGTTTCCTGTCAGATCAGTATTAGATTTCGATGTACTACTGCAGCTTTACTCTATCCCTTGGACCTTCACATTGACGATGAAACACAGATATTTCGTCGGGAGATAATACAAAAGGCACAATGCCGACTTAAGTACAAGAAGAGTAAATGATCTCATTGTTTATGGTTTGCTTTGAGCATTTCCTGGGAAATCAGTATTAGTTTCCGGTGCACTACTCCAGCTTTACTCTATCCCTAGGACCTTCACTTTGACGATAAAACATAGATATTGAGTCCGGATTTAACTCAAAAGGCACAATGACAACTTAAGTACAAGAAGAGTAAATCTTGTCATTGTTTGTAGTTTGCTTTAAGCGTTTCCTGGGAGATCAGTATTAGATTCCAATGCACTTCAGCAGCGTTACTATATTCCTTGGACCCTTACATTGACGGTGAAACACAGAAATTGCGTCGGGATTTAATACAATAGGCACAATGGCGACTTAAGTTCAAGAAGAGTAAATCTTCTCAATGTTTGTGGTTTGCTTCGAGCGTTTCCTGGGGAATCAGTATTTGATTCCGATGCACTACTGCAGCTTTAATCTATCCCTTGGGACACCACATTGACGATGAAACAGAGAAATTGCGTCGGTTTTTAATACAAAAATGCACAATACCGACTCAAGTACAAGATGAGTAAATCTTCTCATTGTTTGTGGTTTGCTTTGAGCGTTTCCTGGCAGATCAGTATTAGATTCCGATGCACTACTGCAGCTATATTCTATCCCTTGGAACTTCACATTGATGATGAAAGACAGAAATTGCGTCAGGATTTAATACCAAAGGCACAATGCCGACATAAGTCCAAGTACAGTAAATCTACTCATTGTTTGTAGTTTGCTTTGAGCGTTTCCTGGGAGCTAAGTATTAGATTCCCATGCACTCCTGCAGCAATACTCTATCCCTTGGACCTTCACATTGACGATCAAACTCAGAAATTGTGTCAGGATTTAATACAAAAGGCACAGTGCCGACTTAAGTACAAGAAGAGAAAATTTCTCATTGTTTGTGGTTTGCTTTGAGCGTTTCCTGGGGGATCAGCATTAGATTCAGATGCACTACTGCCACTTTACTCTATCCCTTGGACCTTGACATTGACGATGAAACATAGAAATTGCGTCGGGATTAAATACAAAAGGCACAATGCCGACTGAAGTACAAGAGGAGCAAATCTTCTCATTGCTTGTGGTTGGTTTGAGTGTTTCCTGGGGATCAGTATTAGATTCAGATGCACTACTGGAGCTTTCCTCTACCCCTAGGACCTTCGCATTGACGATGAAACACAGAAATTGCGTCGGGATTTAATACAAAAAGCACAATGCCGACTTATGTACAAGAAGAGTAATTCTTCTCACTGTTTGTGGTTTGCTTTAAGCGTTTCCTGGGAGATCAGTATTAGTTTCCGATGCACTACTGCAGCTTTACTCTATCCCTTGTACCTTCACATTTACGATGAAACACAGAAATTGCGTCGGGATTTAGAACAAAAGGCACAATGCCGTCTTAAGTAAAAGAAGAGTAAATCTTCTCATTGATTTTGGTTAGCTTCGAGCGTGTCCTGGGAGATCAGTATTAGATCCCGATGCACTACTGCAGCTTTACTCTATCCCCTGGACCTTCACATTGACGATGAAACACAGAAATTGCGTCGGGATTTAATACATAAGGGACAATGGCGGCTTAAGTACGAGAAGAGTAATTCTTCTTACAGTTTGTGGTTTGCTTTGAGCGCTTCCTGGGAGATCAGTATTAGAATCTGATGCACTATTGCAGCTTTACTCTATCCCTTGGACATTCACATTTACGATGAAAATCAGAAATTGCGTTGGGATTTAATACAAGAGGCACAATGCCGACCTAAGTACAAGAAGAGTAAATCTTCTCATTGTTTGTGGTTTGTTTGAGCGTTTCCTGGGTGATCAGTATTAGCTTCCGATGACATACTCTAGCTTTACTCTATCCCTTGGACCTTCACATGAACGATGTAACACAAAAATTAGTTCGGGATTTAATGCAAAATGCACAATGCCGACTTAAGTACAAGAAGAGTAAATCTTCTCGTTGTTTGTGGTTTGCTTTCAGCGTTTCCTGGGTTATCAGTATTAGATTCCGATGCACTTCTGCTGCATTACTGTATCCCTTGGACCTGCACATTGACGATGAAACACAGAAATTGTGTCGGGATTTAATACAAAAGGCACAATGCCAACTTAAGTACAAGAAGAGTAAATCATCTCATGGTTTGTGGTTTGCTTTGAGCGGTTCCTGGGAGATCAGTATTAGTTTCCGATGCACTACTGCAGGTTTACTCTATCTCTTGGACATTCGCATTGACGATGAAACAAAGAAATTGCGTCGGGATTTAGAACAAAAGGCACAATGCCGTCTTAAGTACAAGAAGAGTAAATCTTCTCATTGTTTGTGGTTTGCTTTCAGCGTTTCCCGGGTTATCAGTATTAGATTCCGCTGAACTTCTGCAGCATTACTGTATCCCTTGGACCTCCACATTGACGATGCAACACAGATATTGCGTCGGGTTTTGATACAAAAGGCACAATGCCGGCTTAAGTACGAGAAGAGTAATACTTCTCACTGTTTGTGGTGTGCTTTGAGCGTTTCCTGGGAGATCAGTATTAGATTCTGATGCACTATTGCAGCTTTACCCTATCCCTTGGACCTTCACATTTGCGATGAAAATCAGAAATTGCGTCGGGCTATAATACAAAAGGCACAATGGTGGCCTAAGTACAAGTAGAGTAATTCTTTTCACTGTTTGTGGTTTGTTTGAGCGTTTCCTGGGTGATCAGTATTAGCTTCCGATGCACTACACCAGCTTTACTCTATTCCATGGACCTTCACATTGACGATGAAGCACAGAAATTGCGTCGGGATTCAATACAAAAGGTACATGGCCGACTTAAGTACAAAAAGAGAGTAGCTTATGTTTGTAGTTTGGTTTGAGCGATTCCCGGGAGATCAGTATTAGATTCCGATGCACTACTGCAGCTTTACTCTATTCCCTGGACCTTCACATTGACGACGAAACACAGAAATTGCGTCGGGATTTAATACAAAAGGCACAATGCCGACTTAAGTACAAGAAGAGTATATCCAGTCATTGTTTGTGGTTTGCTTTGAGTGTTTCCTTGGGGGATCAGTATTACAATCCGATGCACTACTGAAGCTATACTATATCCCTTGGACCCTCACATTGACGATGAAACACAGAAATAGCGTCGGGAATTGATACAAAAATCTCAATGCCGACCTAAGTACAAGAAGAGTAAATGTTCTCAATGTTTCTGGTTTTTCTTAGCGTTTCCAGGGTGATCAGTATTAGATTCCGATGCAATACTGCAGCTTTACCATATCACTTAGACATTCACATTGACGATGAAACACAGAAATTTTGTCGGAATTTAATACAAAAGGCACGATGCCGACTTAAGTACAAGAAGAGTAAATCTTCCTATTTTTCCTGGTTTGCATTGAGCGTTTCCTGGGAGATCAGTATTAGATTCCGATGAACTACTGCAGCTTTACTCTATGCCTTGGACCTTCACATTGACGATGAAACACAGAAATATCGCCGGGATATAAAACAAAAGGCACAATGCCCACTTAATTACAAGAAGAGTAAATCTTCTCATAGTTTGTGGTTTGCTTTGAGCGTTTCCTCAGAGATCGGTTTTTGATTCCGATGCACTACTGCAGCTTAACTCTATCCCTTGGACCTCCACATTCACGATGAAACACCGAAATTGCGTCGAGATTTAATAGAAGAGGCACAATGACGACTTAGGTACAACAAGAGTAAGTCTTCTCATTGATTTAGGTTCGCTTCAAACGTTTCCTGGGAGATCAGTATTAGATTCCGAAGCACTACTGCAGCTTTACTCCATCCCTTGGTCGTTCATATTGACGATGAAACAGAGAAATAGCGTTGGTATTTAATCCAAAAGGCACAATACCGCCTTTAGTACATGAAGAGTAAATCTTCTCATAGTTTGTGATTTGCTTTGAGCGTTACCTGGGAGATCAGTATTACAATCCGATGCATTACTGCAGCTTTACTCTATCCCTTGGACTTTCGCATTGTCGATGAAACACAGAAATAGTGTCGGGGTTTAATACAAAGGCACAATGCCGATTTAAGTACAAGAAGAGTAAACCTTCTCATTGTTTGTGGTTTGCTCTGAGCGTCTCCAGGAGATAAGTATAAGATTCCGATGCACTACTGCACCTTTACTCTATCCCTTTGACCTTCACATTGACGATGATACACAGAAATAGCGTCGGGATTTAATACAAAAGGCACAATGCCGACTTAAGTACAAGAAGAGTAAATTTTCTCATTGTTTGTGGTTTGCTTTGAGCGTTTCCTTGGAGATCAGTATTAGATTCCGAAGCACTACTGCAGCTTTACTCTATCCCTTGGAGCTTCACATTGACGATGAAAGACCGAAATTGGGGCTGGATTTAATACAAAAGGCACAATGCCGACTTAAGTACAAGAAGAGAAAATCTTCTCATTGTTTGTGGTTTGTTTTGAGGGTTTCCTGGGAGAACTGTTTTGGATTCCGATGCACTTGTGCAGCTTTACTCTATCACTTGGTCCTTCACATTGACGATGAAGCACAGAAATTGCGTCAGGATTTAAAACAAACGGCACAATGCCGACTTAAGTAGTAGAAGAGTAAATTTTCTCATTGTTTGTGGTTTGCTTAGAGCGTTTCCCGGGATATCAGTATTATATTTCCATACACTACTGCAGCTTTACTCTATCCCTTGGACCTTCACATTTACGATGAAACACAGAAATTGTGTCGGGATTTAATACAAATGGCACAATGAAGACTTAAGTACAAGAAGAGTAAATCTTCTCACTGTTTGTGGTTTGCTTTTAGCGTTTCCTGGGAGATCAGCATTAGAGTCCGATGCACTACTGCATCGTTACTGTATCCCTTGGACATTCGGTTTGACGATGAAACACAGAAATTGCGTCGGGATATAATGCAAAATGCACAATGCCGACTTAAGTACAAGAAGAGTAAATCTTCCCATTGTTTGTCGTTTGCTTTGAGCGTTTCCTGAGTTATCAGTATTAGATTCCGATGCACTTCTGCAGCTTTCCTCTATCCCTTGGACCCTCACATTGACGATGAAACACAGAGATTGCGTCGGGATTTAATACAAAAGGCACAATGCCGACATAAGTACAAGAAGAGTAAATCTTCTCATTGTTCGGTGTTAGATTTGAGCGTTTCCTGGGAAATAAGTATTAGATTCCGATGCACTACTGCCGCTTTACTCTATCCCTTGGATATTCACTTTGACGATGAAACACAGAAATTGTGTCGGGATTTAATACAAAAGGCACTATGCCAACTTAAGTAAAAGAAGAGTATATCCCCTCATTGTTTTTGGTTTGCTTTGAGCGGTTCCTGGGAGATCAGTATTAGTTTCCGATGCACTACTGCAGTTTTACTCTATACCTTGGACCTTCACATTGACGATGAAACACAGAAATTGCGTCGGCATTTAATACAAAAGGTAAATGGCCGACTCAAGTACAAGAAGAGAAAAGCTTATTGTTTGTGGTTTGGTTTGAGCGTTTCCAGGGAGATCAGTATTAGATTTCCATGAGCTACTGCAGCTTTCCTCTATACCTTGGACCTTCACATTGACGATGAGACACAGAAATATCGCTGGGACATAATACAAAAGGCACAATTACGACTTAGGTGCAAGATGAGTACATCTTCTCATTGCTTGTGGTTTGCTTTGAGCGTTTCCTGGCTGATCACTATTAGATTCCAATGCACTACTGCAGCTTTACTGTATCCCTTGGGCCTTCACATTTACGATGAAACAGAGAAATTGCGTCGGTATTTATTACAAAAGGCACAATACCGTCTTAAGTACAAGAAGCCTAAATCTTCTCAATGTTTGTGGTTTTCTTTGAGCGTTTCCTGGGAGATCAGTATTAGTTTCCGATGCACTACTGCAGCTTTACTCTATACCTTGGACCTTCACATAGACGATGAAACACAGAATTGCGTCGGGATTTAATACTAAAGGTACACGCCGACTTAAGTACAAGAAGAGAAAATCTTACTGTTTGCGGTTTGGTTTGAGCGTTTCCTGGGAGATCAGTATTAAATTCCGATACACTACAGCGGCATTACTCTATCTCTTGGACCTTCACATTGACGATGAAACACAGAAATTGCGTCGGGATATAACACAAAAGGCACAATGCCGACTTAAGCACAAGAAGAGGAAATCTTCCCTTTGTTTGAGGTACGCTTTGAGCGTTTCCTGGAGATCAGTATAAAATTCTGATGCACTACTGCAGCTCTACTCCATGCCTTGGTCCTTCACATTGACGACGAATCTCAGAAATTGCGTCGGGATTAAATACAAAAGGCACAATGCCGATTCAAGTACAAGAAGGGTAAATCTTCTCATTGTTTTTGGTTCGCTTTGAACGTTTCCTGGGAGATCAGTATTAGATTCCGATGCACTACTGCAGCTTTACTCTATCCCTTGGACCTCCACATTGACGTTCAAACACAGAAATTGCGTCGGAATTTAATACAAGAGGCACAATGACGACTTAGTTACAAGAAGAGTAAATCTTCTCTTTGTTTTAGGTTCGCTTCGAGCGTTTCCTGGGAGATCGGTATTAGCTTCCGATGCACTTCTGCAGCTCTCTCTATCCCATGGACCTTCACATTGACGATGAAACACAGAAACTGCGTCTGTATTTAATACAAAAGGCACAATGCCGACTTAAGTACGAGAAGAGTAAATCTCTTCATTTTTCGTTGTTTGCATTTAGCGTTTCGTGAGAGATCAGTATTAGTTTCCGATGCACTGCTGCAGCTTTACTCTATCCCTTGGACCTTCACATTGACGATGAAACACAGAAATTGCGTAGGGGTTCAAAGCAAAAATCAAAATGCCGAGTTAAGTACAAGAAAAATAAATCTTTTTATCGTTTTTGGTTTTACTTTGAGCGTTTCCTGTGAAATCAGTATTAGATTCCGATGCAATACTGCAGCTTTACTCTATCCTTTGGACGTTCACATTGACGATGAATCACACATATTGCGTCGGCATTTACTACAAAAGGCACAATGAAGACTTAACTACAAGAAGAGGAATCTTCTGATTGCTTGTGGTTATCATTGAGCATTCTCCTGGGAGATTAGTATTACATTCCGATGCATTTCTGCAGCTTTACTCTATCCCTTGGACCTTCACATTGACGATGAAAGACAGAAATTGCGTCTGTATTTAATACAAAAGGCACAATGCCGACTTAAGTACAAGAAGAGAAAATCTTCTCATTGCTTGTGGTTAGCTTCAAGTGTTGCCTGGGAGATCAGTATTAGATTCCGATGAACTACTGCAGCCTTTCACTATCCTTTGGGCCTTCACATTTACGATGAAACACAGAAATAGCTTCGAGAATTAATACAAAATGCACAACCCAACTTAAGTAGAAGAAGAGTAAATCTTCTAATTGTTCGTGGTTTGTTAGCGCGTTTCCTGGGAGATGAGTATTAGATTCCGATGCACTACTGCAGCTTTACTCTAACACTTGGACCTTCACATTGACGATGAAACACAGAAATTTCCTCAGGATTTAATACAAAAGGCATAATGCCGACTTAAGTACAAGAATAGTAAGTCTTTTTATTGTTTCTGGTTTGATTTGAGCGTTTCCTAGGAGTTCAGTAATTGATTCCGATGCACTACTGCAGCTTTACTCTACCTCTTGGACCATCACTTGACGAAGAAACACACAAATTGCGTCGGGATTTCATACAAAGAGCACAATGCCGACTTAAGTACAATTAGAGTAAATCTTCTCATTGTTTGTGGTTTGCTTTGAGCGTTTCCTGGAGATCAGTTTTATATTCCGATGCACTACTGCAGCGTTACTGTATCCCTTGTACCCTCACATTGACGATGAAACACAGAAATTGGGTCGGGATTTAATACAAAAGGCACATTGCCAACTAATGTACAAGAAGAGTAAATTTTCTCAATGTGTCTGGTTTGCTTTGAGCGTTTAGTGGGAGCTGAGTATTAGATTTTGATGCACTACTGCAACTTTACTCTATCCATTGGACCTTCACATTGACGATCAAACACCGAAATTGCGTCGTGATTTAATGCAAATGGCACAATGCCGACTCAAGTACAACAAGAGTAAATATTCTCGTTGTTACTGGTTTTCTTTGAGCGTTTCCTGGGAGATCAGTATTAGATTCCGATGTACTACTGCAGCCCTACTCTATCCCTTGTATCTTCACATCGACGATGAAACACAGAAATATCGCCAGGATATAATACAAAAGGCAGAACGCCAACTTAAGTAGAAGAAGAGTAATTCATCTCATTGTTCGTGGTTTGTTTGAGCATATCCTGGGAGATCGGTATTAGATTCCGATGCACTTCTGCAGCTTTTCTATATCCCTTGGACCTTCACATTGACGTTGAAACACAGAAATTGCTTCGGGATTTAATACAAAAGGCACAATGCCGACTGCTGTACAAGAAGAGTAATTCTTATCACTGTTTGAGGTTTGCTATGAGCGTTTCCTGGGAGATCAGTATTAGATTCCGATGCACTACTCCAGCTTTACTCTATCCCATGGACCTTCACATTGACGATGAAACACAGAAATTGCGTCTGTATTTAATACAAAAGGCAAAATGAAGACTCAAGTACAAGAAGAGTGAATCTTCTCATTGTTTCTGGTTTGCTTTGAGCGTTTCCTTGGAGATCAGTATTACATTCCGATGCTCTACTGCTGCTTTACTCTATCCCTTGGACTTTCACATTGTCGATGAAACACAGAAATTTCGTCGGGATTTAATGCAAAAGGAACAATGCCGACTGAAGTACAAGAAGAGTAAAGCTTCTCATTGTTTGTGGTTCGCTTTGAGCGTTTACTGGAGATCAGTATTAGTTTCCGATGCACTTCTGCAGCTTTACTCTATCCCTTAGACCTTCACATTGACGATGAAACACAGAAATTGCGTCCGGATTTAAAACAAAAGGCACAATGCCGACTTAAGTACGAGAAGAGTAAATCTCCTCATTTGTCGTTGTTTGCTTTGAGCGTTTCCTTGGAGATCAGTATTAGACTCCGATGCACTACTGCTGCTTTATTCTATCTCTTGCACCTTCACTTTTACGATGAAACACAGAGATTGCGTCGGGATTTGATACAAAAGGCACAATTGCGACCTAAGTACAAAAAGAGTGTATCTTCTCATTGTTTGTGGTTTGCTTTGAGCGTGTCCTGGGGGATCAGTATCAGATACCGATGCACTACTGCAACTTTACTCTATCCTTTTTACCTTCACGCTGACGATGAAAAACGGAAATTGTGTCGGGATTCATTTTTCGTTTTTGGTTTTACTTTGAGCGTTTCCTGTGAAATCAGTATTTGATTCCGATACAATACTGCAGCTTTACTCTATCCCTTGGACCTTCACATTGACGATGAAGCACACATATTGCGTCGGGATTTATTACAAAAGGCACAATGAAGACTTAGCTACAAGAAGAGGAATCTTCTGATTGCTTGTGGTTTGCATTGAGCATTCTCTTGGGAGATCAGTATTACATTCCGATGCATTTCTGCAGCTTTACTCTATCCCTTGGACCTTGACATCGACGATGAAAGTCAGAAATTGCGTCGGGAATTAATACAAAAGGCACTATGCCGACGTATGTACAAGAAGACTAAAACTTCTCATTGTTTTTGTTTGCTTTGAGCGTTTCCGGGGAGATCAGTGTTAGATTCGGATGCACTACTGCAGCTTTATTCTATACCTTGGACCTTCACATTGACGATCGAACACAGAATTTGCGTCGGGATTTAATACAAAAGGCACAATGCCGACTTAAGTACAAGAAGAGTAAATCATCTCA
This sequence comes from Schistocerca piceifrons, assembly GCF_021461385.2. Classification (NCBI taxonomy): domain Eukaryota; kingdom Metazoa; phylum Arthropoda; class Insecta; order Orthoptera; family Acrididae; genus Schistocerca; species Schistocerca piceifrons. The sequence continues at coordinate 954,369,663 of NC_060149.1, read as the reverse complement.
TTGTTCGTGGTTATTTTGAGCGTTTCCTGGGAGATCAGTATTAGATTCCGATGCACTACTGCAGCTTTACTATATCCCTAGGACCTTCACATTGACGATGAAACACAGAAACTGCGTCGGGATTTAATACAAAAGTCTCAATACCGACTTAAGTACAAGAAGAGTAAATGTTCTCAATGCTTCTGGTGTTCTTTAGCGTTTCCTGGGAGATGAGTACTAGATTCCGATGAACTACTGCAGCTTTTCACTATCCATTGGGCCATCACATTTACGATGAAACACAGAAATAGCTTCGAGATTTAATACAAAATGCACAACCCAACTTAAGTAGAAGAAGAGTAAATCATCTCATTGTTCGTGGTTTGTTTGAGCGTTTCCTGGGAGATCAGTATTAGATTCCGATGCACTACTGCAGCTTTACTATATCCCTAGGACCTTCACATTGACGATGAAACACAGAAACTGCGTCGGGATTTAATACAAAAGTCTCAATCCCGATTTAAGTACAAGAAGAGTAAATGTCCCCAATGCTTCTGGTGTTCTTTAGCGTTTCCTGGGAGATGAGTATTAGATTCCGATGCACTACTGCAGTTTTACTCCAACACTTGGACGTTCACATTGACGATGAAACACAGAAATTTCGTCATGATTTAATACAAAAGGCATAATGCCGACTTAAGTACAAGAAGAGTAAGTCTTTTTATTGTTTCTGGTTTGCTTTGAGCGTTTCCTGGGGGTTCAGTAATTGATACCGATGCACTACTGCAGCTTTACTCTATCTCTTGGACCATCACTTGCCGAAAAACACACAAATTACGTCGGGATTTCATACAAAGGGCACAATGCCGACTTAAGTGCAATTAGAGTAAATCTTCTCATTGTTTGTGGTTTGCTTTGAGCGTTTCCTGGAGATCAGTTTTATATTCCGACGCACTACTGCAGTGTTACTGTATCCGTTGGACCCTCACATTGACGATGAAACACAGAAATTGCGTCGGGATTTAATACAAAAGGCGAATTGCCGGCTAATGTACAAGAAAAGTAAATTTTCTCAATGTTTCTGGTTTGATTTGAGCGTTTAGTGTGAGCTGAATATTAGATTCCGATGCACTACTGCAGCTTTACTCTCTCCACTGGACCTTCACATTGACGATCAAACACCGAAATTGCGTCGGCATTTAATACAAATGGCACAATGCCGACTTAAGTACAACAAAAGTAAATCTTCTCATTGTTTTTGGTTTGCTTCGAGCGTTGCCTGCGGAATCAGTATTAGATTCCGATGCACTTCTGCAGCTTTACTCTGTCCCTTGGACCTTCACATTGACGTTGGAACACAGAAATTGCGTCGGGATTTAATAAAAAAGGCACAATGCCGACTTAAGTACAAGAAGAGTAAATCATCTCATTGTTTGTGGTTTGCTTCGAGCGTTTCCTGTGAGATCAGTATTAGATTCCGATGCACTACTGCAGCTTTACTCCATCTGTTGGGCCTTCACATTGACGATGAAACAGAAAATGGCGTCGGGATATAATAAAAAAGGCACAATACCGGCTTAAGTACAAGAAGAGTAAATCTTCTCATTGTTTGCGGTTTGCTTTGAGCATTTCTGGAGATCAGTATTAGATTCCGATGCACTACTGCAGCTTTCCTCTATCCCTTGGACCTTCACATTGAAGATGAAACACAGAAATTGCGTCGGGATTTAATACAAAAGGCACAATGCCGACTTAAGAACAAAAGGAGGATAACTTCTCATTGTTTGTGGTTTGCTTGAGCGTTTCCTGGGGGATCAGTATTAGATTCCGATGCACTTCTGCAGCTTTCTCTATCCCATGGACCTTCACATTGACGTTGAAACACAGAAATTGCGTCGGGATTTAATACAAAAGGCACAATGCCGACTGCTGTACAAGAAGAGTAATTCTTCTCACTGTTTGAGGTTTGCCATGAGCGTTTCCTGGGAGATCAGTATTAGATTCCGATGCACTACTCCAGCTTTACTCTATCCCATGGACCTTCACATTGACGATGAAACACAGAAATTGCGTCTGTATTTAATACAAAAGGCAAAATGAAGGCTTAAGTACAAGAAGAGTGAATCTTCTCGTTGTTTCTGGTTTGCATTGAGCGTTTCCTTGGAGATCAGTATTACATTCCGATGCACTACTGCAGCTTTACTCTATCCCTTGGAAGTTCACATAGTCGATGAAACACAGAAATTGCGTTAGGATTTAATGCAAAAGGAACAATGCCGACTTAAGTACAAGAAGAGTAAATCTTCTCATTGTTTGTGGTTTGCTTTGAGCGTTTCCGGGGAGATCAGTGTTAGATTCGGATGCACTACTGCAGCTTTATTCAATCCCTTGGAGCTTCACATTGACGATGAAACACTGAAATTGCGTCCGGATTTAAAACAAAAGGCACAATGCCGACTTAAGTACGAGAAGAGTAAATCTCCTCAATTTTCGTTGTTTGCTTTGAGTGCTTCATGAGAGATCAGTATTAGATTCCGATGCACTGCTGCAGCTTTACTCTATCCCTGGGACCTTCACATTGACGATGAAACACAGAAATTGCGTAGGGGTTCAAAGAAAAATCAAAATGCCGAATTAAGTACAAGAAGAAAATATCTTCTCATCGTTTTTGGTTTTACTTTGAGCGTTTCCTGTGAAATCACTATTAGATTCCGATGCAATACTGCAGCTTTACTCTATCCCTTGGATCTTCACACTGACGATGAAGCACACATATTGCGTCGGGATTTACTACAAAAGGCACAATGAAGACTTAACTACAAGAAGAGGAATCTTCTGATTGCTTGTGGTTTGCATTGAGCATTCTCCTGGGAGATCAGTATTACATTCCGATGCATTTCTGCAGCTTTACTCTATCCCATGGACCTTCACATTGACGATGAAACACACAAATAGCTTCGAGATTTAATACAAAATGCACAACCCAACTTAAGTAGAAGAAGAGTAAATCTTCTCATTGTTCGTGGTTTGTTTGAGCGTTTCCTGGGAGATCAGTATTAGATTCCGATGCACAATTGCAGCTTTACCATATCCCTAGGACCTTCACATTGACGATGAAACACAGAAACTGCGTCGGGATTTAATACAAAAGTCTCAATCCCGACTTAAGTACAAGAAGAGTAAATTTTCTCAATGCCTCTGGTATTCTTTAGCGTTTCCTGGGAGATGAGTATTAGATTCCGATGCACTACTGCAGCTTTACTCTAACACCTGGACCTTCACATTGACGATGAAACACAGATATTTCGTCAGGATTTAATACTAAAGGCATAATGCCGACTTAAGTACTAGAAGAGTAAGTCTCTTTGTTGTTTCTGGTTTGCTTTGAGCGTTTCCTGGGAGTTCAATAATTGATTCCGATGCACTACTGCAGCGTTACTCTATCTCTTGGACCATCACTTGACGAAGAAACACACAAATTGCGTCGGGATTTCATACAAAGGGCACAATGCCGACTTAAGTACAAATAGAGTAAATCTTCTCATTGTTTGTGGTTTGCTTTGAGCGGTTCCTGGAGATCAGTTTTATATCCCGATGCACTACTGAAGCGTTACTGTATCCCTTGGACCCTCACATTGACGATGAAACACAGAAATTGCGTCGGGATTTAATACAAAAGGCACATTGCCGACTTAAGTACAAGAAGAGTAAATTTTCTCATTGTTTGTGGATTGCTTTGTGCGTTTACCGGGAGATCATATTAAATTCCGATGCACTACTGCAGCATTACTGTATCCCTTTGGCCTTCACATTGACGATGAAACAGAGAAAATGCGTCGGTATTTAATACAAAAGGCACAATACCGTCTTAAGTACAAGAAGCCTAAATCATCTCAATGTTTGTGGTTTGCTTTGAGCGTTTCCCGGGAGAAAAGTATTAGTTTCCGATGCACTACTGCAACTTTACTCTATACCTTGGAACTTCACATAGAAGATGAAACACAGAATTGCGTCGGGATTTAATACAAAAGGTACACGAAGACTTATGTACAAGAAGAGAAAGTCTTATTGTTTGTGGTTTGGTTTGAGCGTTTCCTGGGAGATCAGTGTTACATTCCGATGCATTACTGCAGATAGACTCTATCCCTTTTCCCTTCACATTGACAATGAAACACAGAAATTGTGTCGGGATGTAATACAAAAGGCAGAACGCCAACTTAAGTAGAAGAAGAGTAATTCTTCTCATTGTTTGTGGTTTGTTTGAGCGTTTCCTGGGAGATCAGTATTAGATTCCGATGCACTACTGCAGCTTTTCTATATCCCTTGGACCTTCACATTGACGATGACACACAGAAATTGCGTCGCGATTTAATACGAAAGGCACAAGGCCGACTTAAGCACAATAAGCGTAAATCTCCTTATTTTTTCTGGTTTGCTTTGAGCATGTCCTGGGAGATCATTATCAGATTCCGATGCACTACTGCAGCTTTACTCTATCCCTTGGACCTTCACATTGACGATGAAACACAGAAATGTCGCCGGAATATAATACAAATGGGACAATGCCGACTTAAGTAAAAGAGGAGTAAATCTTCTCATTGTTTGTGGTTTACTTCGCGGGATTCCTGGGAGATCAGTATTTGATTCCGATGCACTACTGCTGCTTTACTCTATCCCTTGGACCATCGCATTGACTATAAAACACAGAAATGGTTTCGGGATTCTAAACAAAATGCACAAGGGCGACTTAGGTACAAGTTTAGTAAAGCTACTCATTGTTTATGGTATGCTTCGAGCGTTTCCTGGGAGATGAGTATTAGATTCCGATGCACTCCAGCAGCTTTACTCCATCGCTTGGAGCTTCACATTGACGATGAAACACAGTAATTGCGACGGGATTTAATACAAAAGGCACAATTACGACTTAAGTACTAGAAGAGTAAATCTTCTCATTCTTTGTGATTTGCATTTAGCGTTTCCGGGGAGATCAGTATTCATTCCGATGCACTGCTGCAGCTTTACTCTATCCCGTGGACCTTCACATTGACGATGAAACACAGAAATTGTGTCGGTATTTAATACAAAAGGCACAATGCCGACATAAGTACAAGAAGAGTACATCTTCTCATTGTTTGTGGTTTGCTTTGAACGTTTCCTGGCTGATCAGTATTAGATTCCGATGCATTACTGCAGCTTTAATCTATCCCTTGGGCCAACGCATTGACGATGAAACACAGAAATGGCGTCGGGATTCGAAACAAAAGGCACAATGGCGACCTACGTACAAGTAGAGTAACTCTTCTCATTGTTTATGGTTTGCTTCGTGCGTTTCCTTTGAGATGAGTATTAGATTCCGATGCACTTCAGCAGCTTTAGTCTATCCCTTGGACCTTCACATTGAAGATGAAACACAGAAATTGCGTTGGGATGTAATACAAAAGCCACAATGCCGGCTTAAGTACAAGAGGAGTATATCTTCCCATTGTTTGTGGTTTGCTTGAGCGTTTCCTGGGGGGTCAGTATTAGATTCCGATGCCCTACTGCAGCGTTACTCCATCCCTTGGACCTTCACATTGACGACGAAACACAGAAGTTGCGGCGGGATTTAATACAAAAGGCACAATGCCGACTGGTGTACAAGAAGAGCAATTCTTCTCAGTGTTTGAATTTGCTATGAGCGTTTCCTGGGAGATCAGTATTAGATTCCGATGCACTACTCCAATTTTACTCTATCCCATGGACCTTCACATAATGATGAAACACAGAAATTGCGTCTGTATTTAATATAAATGGCAAAATGAAGACTTAAGTAATAGAAGAGTAAATCTTCCCATTGTTTGTGGTTTGTTTCGAGTGTTACCTGGGAGATCAGTATTAGATTCCGATGAACTACTGCAGCTTTTCTTTATGCTTTTGGCCTTCACATTTACGATGGAACACAGAAATAGCTTCGACATTTAATACAAAATGCACAACGCAACTTAAGCAGAAGAAGAGTAAATCTTCTCATTGTTCGTGGTTTGTTTTGAGCGTTTCCTGGGAGATCAGTATTAGATTCCGATCACTACTGCAGCTTTACTATATCCCTTGGACCTTCACATTGACGATGAAACACAGAAACTGCGTCGGGATTTAATACAAAAGTCTCAATCCCGACTTAAGTACAGGAAGAGTAAATTTTCTCGATGCTTCTGGTATTCTTTAGCGTTTCCTGGGAGATGTGTATTAGATTCCGATGCACTACTGCAGCTTTACTCTAACACTTGGACCTTCACATTGACGATGAAACATAGAAATTGCGTCAGGATTTAATACAAAAGGCATAATGCCGACTTAAATACAATAAGAGTAAATCTTCTCATTGTTTTTGGTTTGCTTTGAGCGTTTCCTGGGAGATCAGTATTAGATTCCGATGCACTACTGCAGCCTTACTCTATCCCTTGGACCATCACTTGACGAAGAAACACACAAATTGCGTTGGGATTTCATACAAAGGGCACAATGCCGACTGAAGTACAAGTAGAGAATATCTTCTCATTGTTTGTGGTTTGGTTTGAGCGTTTCCTGGAGATCAGTTGTAGAATGCGATGCACTACTGCAGCTTTATTATATCCCTCGGACCTTCACATTGACGATGAAACACAGAAACTGCGTCGGGATTTAATACAAAAGTCTCAATCCCGACTTAAGTACAAGAAGAGTAAATTTTCTCAATGCTTCTGGTATCCTTTAGCGTTTCCTGGGAGTTGTGTATTAGATTCCGATGCACTACTGCAGCTTTACTCTAACACTTTGACCTTCACATTGACGATGAAACACAGAAATTGCGTCAGGATTTAACACAAAAGGCATAATGCCGACTTAAGTACAAGAAGAGAAAGTCTTTTTATTGTTTCTGGTTTGCTTTGAGCGTTTCATGGGAGATCAGTATTAGATTCCGATGCACTACTGCAGCCTTACTCTATCCACAGGACCTTCACATTGACGATCAAACACCGAAATTGCGTCGGGATTTAATACAAATGGCACAATGCCGACTCAAGTACAACAAGAGTAAATCCTCTCATTGATTTTGGTTTGCTTTGAGCGTTTCCTGGGAGATCAGTATTACATTCCGATGCACTACTGCAGCTTTACTCTATCCCTTGGACTTTCACATTGTCGATGAAACACAGAAATTGCGTCAGGATTTAATGCAAAAGAAACAACGCCGACTTAAGTACTAGAAGAGTAAATCTTCTCGTTGTTTGTGGTTTGCTTTGAGCGTTTACTGGAGATTAGTATTAGATACCGATGCACTTCTGCAGATTTACTCTATCCCTTGGACTTTCACATTGACGATGAAACACATAAATTGCGTCCGGATTTAAAACAAAATGCACAATGCCGACTTAAGTACGAGAAGAATAAATCTCCTCATTTGTCGTTGTTTGCTTTGAGCGTTTCCTTGGAGATCAGTATTAGACTCCGATGCACTACTGCTGCTTTATTCTATCTCTTGCACCTTCACTTTTACGATGAAACACAGAGATTGCGTCGGGATTTGATACAAAAGGCACAATTGCGACCTAAGTACAAAAAGAGTGTATCTTCTCATTGTTTGTGGTTTGCTTTGAGCGTGTCCTGGGGGATCAGTATCAGATACCGATGCACTACTGCAACTTTACTCTATCCTTTTTACCTTCACGCTGACGATGAAAAACGGAAATTGTGTCGGGATTGATTACAAAAGGCACAATGCCGACTTAAGTTCAAGAAGAGAAAATCTTATTGTCTGTGGTTTGGATTGAGCGTTTCCTGAGCGATCAGTATTAGATTCCGATGCACTACTGCTGCTTTACTCTATCCCTTGGACCTTCCCATAGACGATGAAACCCAGAAATTGCGTCGGGATTTATACAAAAGGCACAATGCCGACTTAAGTACAAGAAGAGTAAATATTCGCATTGTTTGTGGTTGCTTTGAGCGTTTCCTGGGAGATCAGTATTAGTTCCGAAGCACAATTGCAGCTTTACTCTATCCCTTGGACCTTCACATTGTCGATGAAACACAGAATTTGCGTCGGGATTTAACACAAAAGGCACAGTGTCGACTGAAGTACAAGAAGAGTAAATCTTCTTATTGTTTCTGGTTTGCTTTGAGCGTTTCCTCGGTGATCAGTATTAGATTCCGATACACTATTGCAGCATTTACGATATACCTTGGACGTTCACGTTGCCGATGAAACACAGAAATTACGTCGGGATTGAATACAAAAGGCACAATGCCGACTTATGTACAAGAAGAGTAATTCTTCTCACTGTTTGTGGTTTGTTTTGGGCGTTTCCTGGGAGATCAGTATTAGATTCCGATGCACTACTGCAGCTTTACTCTATCTCTTGGACCTTCACATTTACGATGAAACACAGAAATTGCGTCGGGATTTAATACAAAAGGCACAATGCCTACCTAACTACAAGAAGAGTAAATCTTCTCATTGTATGTAGTTTGCTTTGAGCGTTTCCTGGGAGATCAGTATTAGATTGCGATGCACCATGGCAGCTTCCCTCTATCCCTTGGACCTTCACATTGACGATGAAACACAGAAATTGCGTAGGGGTTTAAAGCAAAAGGCACAATGAAGACTTAAGTACAAGAAGAGTACATCTTCTCATTGCTTGTGGTTTGCTTTGAGCGTTTCCTGGGATATCAGTATAACATTCCGATGCACTACTGCAGCTTTTCTCTACACCTTCGGCCGTCACATTCACGATGAAATAGAGAAATTGAGTCGGTATTTAATTCAAAATGCACAATACCGACATAAGTACAAGGAGAGAAAATCTTCTTTTTGTTTGTGGTTTTTTGAGCGCTTTCTGGGAGATCAGTATTAGTTTCCGATGCACTACTGCAGCTCTACTCTATACCTTGGACCTTGACATTGACGATGACACACAGTAATTACGTCTCGATTTAATACAAAACGCACAATGCCGACTTAAGTACAAGAAGAGTAAGACTTCTCATTGTTCGTGGTCTGTTTGAGCGTTTCCTGGGAGATCAGTATTAGATTCCGATGCAGTACTGCAGTTTTACTCTATCCCGTGGACCTTCACGTTGACGACGAAACACAGAAATTGCGTCGGGACTTAATACAAAATGCACAATGCCGACTTAAGTACAAGAAGAGTAAATCTTCCCACTGTTTGTGGTTTGCTTTGAGGGTTTCCAGTGAGTTCAGTATTAGATTCCGATGCACTACTGCACCTTTACTCTATACCTTGGACCGTCACATTGACGATGAAACACCGAAATTGCGTCGGGGTTTAATAGAAAAGGCACAATACCGACTTAAGTACACGAAGAGAAAAACTTATTGTTTGTGGTTTGGGTTGAGCGTTTCCTGGGAGATCAGTATTAGATTCCGATGCACTACCGCAGCTTTACTCCATTCCTTGGACCTTCACATTGACGATGAAACACAGAAATTGCATCGGTATTTCATACGAAAGGCACAATGCCGACTTACATACAAGAAGGGTAAATCTTCCTATTGTTTCTGGTTTGCTTTGAGCGTTTCCTGGGATATCACTATTAGATTCCGATGCACTAGTACAGCTTTACTCTATCCCTTGGACCTTCACATTGACGATGAAACACAGAAATTGCGTCGCGATTTAATACAAAAGCCACAATGCCGACTTAAGTACAAGAAGATTAAATTTTCTCATTGTTTGTGGTTAGCTTTGAGCGTTTCCTCGAAGATCAGTATTACATTCCGATACACTACTCCAGGTTTACTCTATCCCTTGGACCTTCACATTGACGATGAAACACAGAAATTGCGTCGGTATTTAATACAACAGGCTTAATACCGATTTAAGTACAAGAAGAGTAAATCTTCTCATCGTTTGTGGTTTTCTTAGAGGGTTTCCTGGGAGATCAGTATTACTTCCGAAGCACAACTGCAGCGTTACTCTATACCTTGGTCCTTCCCATTGACGATGAAACACAGAAATTGCGTCGGGACTTAATACAAAAGGCACAATGCCGACTTAAGTACAAGAAGAGTGAATCTTCTCGTTGTTTGTGGTTTGCTTTGAGCGTTTCCAGTGAGTTCAGTATTAGATTCCGATGCACTACTGCTGCTTTACTCTATACCTTGGGCCGTCACATTGACGATGAAACACCGAAATTGCGTCGGGGTTTAATACAAAAGTACAATGCCGACTGAAGTACAAGAAGAGAAAATGTTATTGTTTGTGATTTGGTTTGAGCGTTTCCTGGGAGATCAGTATTAGATTCCGATCCACTACTGCAGCTTTACTCTATCCCTTGGACCTTCACATTGACGATGAAACACAAAAATTGCGTCGGTATATCATATAAAAGGCACAATGCCGACTTCGTACAAGAAGGGTAAATCTTCTTATTGTTTCTGGTTTGCTTTCAGCGTTTCCTGGGAGATCAATATTAGATTCCGATGCACTACCGCAGCATTAGTCGATCCCTTTGACATTCACATTGACGATGAAAAACAGAAATATCGCCGGGATATAAGACAAAAAGCACAATGACGACTTAAGGACAAGAAGAGTAAATTTTCACATTGTTTGTGGTTTGCTCTGAGTGATTCCTGGGAGATCAGTATTAGATTCCGATGCACTACTGCAGTGTTACAATATCCCTTTGACATTCACATTGACCATGAAACACAGATATTGCGTAGGGATTTAATGCAAACGGCACAATGCCTACTTATGTCCAAAAAGAGAAACTCTTCTAGTTGTTTTTGGTTTGCTTAGAGCGTTTCCTTTGATATCAGTATTAGATTCCGATGCACTACTGCAGCTTTACTCTATCCCTTGGACCTTCTCATTGACGATGACACACAGATATTGCGTCGAGATTTACTACAAAGGGCACAATGAAGACCTAAGTACAAGAAGAGTAAATCTTCTCATTGCTTGTGGTTTGCTTTGAGCGTTTCCCGGGATTTAAGTATTACATTCCGATGCACTGCTGCAGCTTTACTCTATCCCTTGGACCTTCACATTGACGATGATACATAGAAATTGCGTCGGGACTTAATACAAAAGGCACAATGTCGACTGAAGTACAAGAAGAGTAAATCTTCTCATTGTTTCTGGTTCGCTTTGAGCGTTTCCTGGGAGATCAGTATTAGATTCCGATGCGCTACTGCAGCTTTACTCTATCTCTTGGACCTTCTCATTGACGATGACGCACAGATATTGCGTCGCGATTTACTACAAAAGATACAATGAAGACTTAAGTACAAGGAGAGTAAATATTCTCATTGCTAGTGGTTTGCTTTGAGCGTTTCCTGGGAGATCAATATTACTTTCTGATGCGCTGCTGCAGCTTTACTCTATCCCTTGGAACTTCACATTGACGATGAAACACAGAAATGCGTCGGGACTTAATACAAAAGGCATAATGCTGGCTTAAGTATAAAAAGAGTAAATCTTAGATAGTTTCTGATTGGCTTTGAGCGTTTCGTGGGAGATCAGTGTTAAATTCCGATGCACTACTGCGTCTTTACTCTATCCCTTGGACCTTCACATTGACGATGAAACTGAGATATTGCGTCGGGATATAATACAAAAGGCACAATTCCGACTTAAGTACAAGAAGAGAATATCTTCTCATTGTTCGTGGTTTGTTGGAGCGTTTCCTGGGAGATCAGTATTAGATTCTGATGCACTACTGCAGATTTACTCAATCCCTTGGACCTTCACGTTGACGATGAAACACAGAAATTGCGTCGGGACTTAATACAAAACGCACAATGCCGACTTAAGTACAAGAAGAGTAAATCTTCTCATTGTTTGTGGTTTGCTTTGAGCGTTTCCTGTGAGTTCAGTATTAGATTATGATGCACAACTGCAGCTTTACTCTATACCTTGGACAGTCACATTGACGATGAAACACCGAAATTGCGTCGGGATTTAATACAAAAGGCACAATGCCGACTTATGAACAAGAAGAATAAATTTTATTGTTTGCGGTTTGGTTTGAGCGTTCCTGGGAGATCAGCATTAGATTCCGATGCACAACTGCAGCGTTACTGTTTCCCTTGGACCTTCACATTGACGATGAAACACAGAAATTGCGGCGGTATTTCATACAAAAGGCACAATGCCGCCTTACGTACGAGATGAGTAAATCTTCTAATTGTTTCTGGTTTGCTTTGAGCGTTTCCTGGGAGATCGGTATTAGATTCTGTTGCACTACTGCAGCTTGATTCTATCCCTTTGACTTTAAATTGACGATGGAGCACAGAGATTCCGTCGGTATTTAATACAGAAGGCACAATGCCGAATTAAGTACAAGAAGAATAAATCTTCTCATTTTTTGTGGTTTGTTTGAGCGTTTCTTCAGAGATCGGTATTAGATTTCGATGCACTACTGCAGGTTTACTCAATCCTTTAGGCATTCACATTGACGATGAAACAGAGAAATTGCGTTGGCATTTAATAAAAAAGACACAATACCGACTTAAAAACAAGAAGAGAAAATCTTCTCATTGTTTGTGGGGTGCTTTGAGCGTTCCCTGTGAGATCAGTAATAGATTCCGATGCACTACTGCCGCTTTACTCTAACCCTTTGACCTTCACATTGACGATGACACACAGATATTGCGTCAGGATTTACTACAAAAGGCACAATGAAGACCTAAGTACAAGAAGAGTAAATCTTCTCATTGCTTGTGGTTTGCTTTGTGCGTTTCCTGGGAGATCAGTATTAGATTCCGATAAACTACAGCAGCTTTTCTCTATCCCTTGGGTCGTCACATTGACGATGAAACAGAGAAATTACGTCGGTATTTAATAGAAAATGCTTAATACCGACTTAAGTACAAGAAGAGTTATTCTTCTAATTGTTTGTGGTTTGGTTTGAGCGTTTCCTGGGAGATCAGTATTAGATTCTGATGCACTTCTGCAGTTTTACTCTATCCCTTGGACCTTCACATTGACGATGAAACACCGAAATTGCGTCGGGATTTAATACAAAAGCCACAATGCCGACTTAGGTTCAAGAAGAGTAAATCTTCTCATTGTTTGTGGTTCGCTTTGAGCGTTTCCTGTGAGTTCAGTATTAGATTCCGATGCACTACTGCAGCTTTGCTCTATACCTTGGACCGTCACATTGACGATGAAACACCGCAATTGCGTCGGGGTTTAATAGAAAAGGCACAATACCGACTTAAGTACACGAAGAGAAATCCATATTGTTTGTGGTTTGGTTTGAGCGTTTCCTGGGAGATCAGTATTAGATTCCGATGCACTACCGCAGCTTTACTCCACTCCTTGGACCTTCACATTGACGATGAAACACAGAAATTGCGTCGGTATTTCATACGAAAGGCACATTGCCGACTTACATACAAGAAGGGTAAATCTTCCTATTGTTTCTGGTTTGCTTTGAGCGTTTCCTGGGATATCACTATTAGATTCCGATGCACTAGTGCAGCTTTACTCTATCCCTTGGACCTTCACATTGACGATGAAACACAGAAATTGCGTCGCGATTTAATACAAAAGCACAATGCCGACTTAAGTACAAGAAGATTAAATTTTCTCATTGTTTGTGGTAGCTTTGAGCGTTTCCTCGAAGATCAGTATTACATTCCGATACACTACTCCAGGTTTACTCTATCCCTTGGACCTTCACATTGACGATGAAACACAGAAATTGCGTCGGTATTTAATACAACAGGCTTAATACCGATTTAAGTACAAGAAGAGTAAATCTTCTCATCGTTTTGGTTTGCTTAGAGGGTTTCCTGGGAGATCAGTATTACTTCCGAAGCACAACTGCAGCGTTACTCTATACCTTGGTCCTTCCCATTGACGATGAAACACAGAAATTGCGTCGGGACTTAATACAAAAGGCACAATGCCGGCTGAAGTACAAGAAGAGTGAATCTTCTCATTGTTTGTGGTTTGCTTTGAGCGTTTCCAGTGAGTTCAGTATTAGATTCCGATGCACTACTGCTGCTTTACACTATACCTTGGGCCGTCACATTGACGATGAAACACCGAAATTGCGTCGGGGTTTAATACAAAAGCACAATGCCGACTGAAGTACAAGAAGAGAAAATGTTATTGTTTGTGATTTGGTTTGAGCGTTTCCTGGGAGATCAGTATTAGATTCTGATCCACTACTGCAGCTTTACTCTATCCCTTGGACCTTCACATTGACGATGAAACACAAAAATTGCGTCGGTATATCATATAAAAGGCACAATGCCGACTTCGTACAAGAAGGGTAAATCTTCTTATTGTTTCTGGTTTGCTTTCAGCGTTTCCTGGGAGATCAATATTAGATTCCGATGCACTACCACAGCTTTAGTCGATCCCTTTGACATTCACATTGACGATGAAAAACAGAAATATCGCCGGGATATAAGACAAAAAGCACAATGACGACTTAAGGACAAGAAGAGTAAATTTTCACATTGTTTGTGGTTTGCTCTGAGTGATTCCTGGGAGATCAGTATTAGATTCCGATGCACTACTGCAGTGTTACAATATCCCTTTGACATTCACATTGACCATGAAACACAGATATTGCGTAGGGATTTAATGCAAACGGCACAATGCCTACTTATGTCCAAAAAGAGAAACCCTTCTAGTTGTTTTTGGTTTGCTTAGAGCGTTTCCTGTGATATCAGTATTAGATTCCGATGCACTACTGCAGCTTTACTCTATCCCTTGGACCTTCTCATTGACGATGACGCACAGATATTGCGTCGCGATTTACTACAAAAGATACAATGAAGACCTAAGTACAAGGAGAGTAAATATTCTCATTGCTAGTGGTTTGCTTTGAGCGTTTCCTGGGAGATCAATATTACTTTCTGATGCGCTGCTGCAGCTTTACTCTATCCCTTGGAACTTCACATTGACGATGAAACTGAGATATTGCGTCGGGATATAATACAAAAGGCACAATTCCGACTTAAGTACAAGAAGAGAATATCTTCTCATTGTTCGTGGTTTGTTGGAGCGTTTCCTGGGAGATCAGTATTAGATTCTGATGCACTACTGCAGATTTACTCAATCCCTTGGACCTTCACGTTGACGATGAAACACAGAAATTGCGTCGGGACTTAATACAAAACGCACAATACCGATTTAAGTACAAGAAGAGTAAATCTTCTCATTATTTGTGGTTTGCTTTGAGCGTTTCCTGTGAGTTCAGTATTAGATTATGATGCACAACTGCAGCTTTACTCTATACCTTGGACAGTCACATTGACGATGAAACACCGAAATTGCGTCGGGATTTAATACAAAAGGCACAATGCCGACTTATGGACAAGAAGAATAAATCTTATTGTTTGCGGTTTGGTTTGAGCGTTCCTGGGAGATCAGCATTAGATTCCGATGCACTACTGCAGCGTTACTGTTTCCCTTGGACCTTCACATTGACGATGAAACACAGAAATTGCGGCGGTATTTCATACAAAAGGCACAATGCCGCCTTACGTACGAGATGAGTAAATCTTCTAATTGTTTCTGGTTTGCTTTGAGCGTTTCCTGGGAGATCGGTATTAGATTCCGTTGCACTACTGCAGCTTGATTCTATCCCTTTGACTTTAAATTGACGATGGAGCACAGAAATTCCGTCGGTATTTAATACAGAAAGCACAATGCCGAATTAAGTACAAGAAGAATAAATCTTCTCATTTTTTGTGGTTTGTTTGAGCGTTTCTTCAGAGATCGGTATTAGATTTCGATGCACTACTGCAGGTTTACTCAATCCTTTAGGCCTTCACATTGACGATGAAACAGAGAATGTGCGTTGGCATTTAATAAAAAAGACACAATACCGACTTAAAAACAAGAAGAGAAAATCTTCTCATTGTTTGTGGGGTGCTTTGAGAGTTCCCTGTGAGATCAGTAATAGATTCCGATGCACTACTGCCGCTTTACTCTAACCCTTTGACCTTCACATTGACGATGACACACAGATATTGCGTCAGGATTTACTACAAAAGGCACAATGAAGACCTAAGTACAAGAAGAGTAAATCTTCTCATTGCTTGTGGTTTGCTTTGTGCGTTTCCTGGGAGATCAGTATTAGATTCCGATAAACTACAGCAGCTTTTCTCTATCCATTGGGTCGTCACATTGACGATGAAACAGAGAAATTACGTCGGTATTTAATAGAAAATGCTTAATACCGACTTAAGTACAAGAAGAGTTATTCTTCTAATTGTTTGTGGTTTGGTTTGAGCGTTTCCTGGGAGATCAGTATTAGATTCCGATGCACTTCTGCAGTTTTACTCTATCCCTTGGACCTTCACATTGACGATGAAACACCGAAATTGCGTCGGGATTTAATACAAAAGCCACAATGCCGACTTAAGTTCAAGAAGAGTAAATCTTCTCATTGTTTGTGGTTCGCTTTGAGCGTTTCCTGTGAGTTCAGTATTAGATTCCGATGCACTACTGCAGCTTTGCTCTATACCTTGGACCGTCACATTGACGATGAAACACCGCAATTGCGTCGGGATTTAATACAAAAGGCAAAATGCCGACTTAAGTACAAGAAGAGAAAATCTTATTGTTTGTGGTTTGGTTTGAGCGTTTCCTGGGAGATCAGTATTAGATTCCAGTTACTACTGCAGCTTTACTCTATCCCTTGGATCTTCACATTGACGATGAAACAGAGAAATTGCGTCTGGGTTTAGTGCAAAAGGCACATTGCCGACCTTAGTTCAGCAAGAGTAAATCTTTTCTTTGTTTGTGGTTTGTTTCAGCGTTTCCTGGGAGTTCAGTATAAGATTCCGATGCACTACTGCAGCTTTACTCTATCCCTTGGACCTTCACATTGACTATAAGACGCAGAAATTGCGTCGGGATTTAATACAAAAGGCACAATGCCCACTTATGTACAGGAAGAGTAAATCTTCTCATTGTTTGTGGGTTGCTTTGAGCGTTTCCTGTGAGATCAGTATTAGATTGCATTCACTACTGCAGCTTTACTCTATCCCTTGGACCTACACATTGACGATGAAACACAGAAATTGCGTCTAGATTTAATACAAAAGTCACAATGCTGACTTAAGTACAAGAACAGAATATTATCTCTTTGTTTGTGGTTGCATTGAGCGTTTCCTTGGAGATCAGTATTAGATTCCGATGCACTACTGCAGCTTTACTCTATCCCTTGGACCTTCACATTGACGATGATACACAGAAATTGAGTCGGGATTTAATACAAAATGCACAATTCCGACTTAACTACAAGAAGAGTAAATCATTTCATTGTTTGTGGTTTGCTTTGAGCGTTTCCTGGGAATCAAGCTATTAGGTTCCAATGCACTACTGCAGCTTTACCCTATCCCCTGAACCTTCACATTGACGATGAAACACGGACATTGCGACGGAGTTTAATACAAAAGGCACAATGTCGATATAAGTACAAGAAGAGAAAATTTTCTCATTGTATTTGGTTTGCTTTGAGCGTTTCCTGGGAGATAAGTATTACATTCCGATGCACTACTGCAGCTTTACTCTATCCCTTCGACCTTCACTTTGACGAAAAAACACGGAAATTGCGTCGGAAATTAATAAGAAAGGCACAATGCCGACATAAGTACAAGAAGAGTAAATCTTCTCATTGCTTATGGTTTGCTTTGAGCGTTTCCCGGGAGATCAGTATTAGATTCCGATGCACTACTGCAGCTTTACTCTATCCCATGGACCTTCACATTGAAGATGAAACACAGAAATAGCATCGGGATTTAATACAAATGGCAGAATGACGACTTAAGTACTAGAGTAGTAAATGTTACCATCGTTTGTGGTTTGCTTTCATCGTTTCCTAGGAGATCAGTATTTGATTCCGATGCACTACTGCAGCTTTACTCTATCCCTTGGACATTCACATTGAAGATGAAACACAGAAATTGTTTCTGGATTTAATACAAAAGGCATAATGCCGATTTAAGTAGAAGAAGATAAATCTACTCATTGTTAGTGGTTTGCTTTGAGCGTTTCCGGGGAGATCAGTATTAGATTCCGATGCTCTACTGCAGCTTTACTCTATACCTTGGTCCTTCACATTGACGATGAAACACAGATATTGCGTCGGGGTTTAATACAAAAGGCACAATGCCGACTTAAGTACAAGAAGAGTAAATCTACCCATTGTTTTTTATTTGCTTTGAGCGTTTCCTGGGGAGTCAGTATTACATTCCGATGCACTACTGCAGCTTTACTCCATCCCTTCAGCCTTCACATTGACGATGAAACACAGAAAATGCGTCGGAATATAATACAAAAGTCACAATGCCGACTTAAGTACAAGAAGAGTAAATCTTCCCATAGTTTGTGGGGTGCTTTGAGCGTTTCCTGGGAGATCAGTATTAGATTCCTATGCACTGTTGCAGCTTTACTCTATCCCTTGGAACTTCACATTGACCACGAAAAACAGAAATTGCGTCGGGAATTAATACAAAAGGCACAATGCCGACTTAAGTACAGGAGGAGAGTATCTTCTAATTGTTTGTGGTTTGCTTTGAGCATTTCCTGGGGGATCAGTATTTGATTCCGATGCACTTCAGTTGCCTAACTGTATCCCTTGGACCTTTACCTTGACGATGAAACACAGAAATTGCGTTGGGATTTAATACAAAAGCCAAAATGCCGACTTCAGTACAAGAAGAGCAAATCTTCTCATTGTTTGTGGTTTGCTTTGAGCGATTCCTTGGATATCAGCATTACATTCCGATGCACTACTGCAGCTTTACTCTATCCCTTGCACCTTCACATTGAAGATGAAACACAGAAATTGCGTCGGGATTTAATACAAAAGTCACAATGCCGTTTTATGTACAAATAGATTAAATCTTCTCATTGTGCATGGTTTGCTTTGAGAGTTTCCTGGGAGATCAGTAGTAGATTCCGATGTACTACTGCATTTTTACTCCATCCCTTGGACGTACACATTGATGATGAAACACTGAAATTGCGTAGGGGCTTAGTACAAAAGGCAAAATGCCGATTTAAGTACAAGAAGCGTAAATCTTCTCATTGTGCATGGTTTGCTTTGAGAGTTTCCTGGGAGATCAGTATTAGATTCCGATGCACTACTGCAGCTTTACTGTATCTCCCGGACCTTCACATTGATGATAAAACACAGACATTGCGTCGGGATTTACTATAAAATTCACAACGCCGACTTAAGTGCAAGAAGAGTAAATCTTTTTATTGTTTTTGGTTTGCTTTGAGCGTTTCCTGTGACATCGGTATTAGATTCCGATTCACTACTGCAGCTTTACTCTATCCCTTGGACCTTCACATTGACGATGAAATACAGATATTGCGTCGGGATTTAATACAAAAGGCACAATGCCGACTTAAGTACAAGAGGAGTAAATCTTTTCATTGTTTGTGGTTTTCCTTTGAGCGTTCAATGGGGGATAAGTATTAGATTCCGATGCACTACTGCAGCTTCACTCTATCAATTGGACCTTCACATTGACGATAAAACACAGAAATTGCGTCGGGGTTCTAATACAAAAGGCACAATGCCGACTTAAGTACAAGAAGAGTAAATCTTCTCATTGTTTGTGGTTTGCCTTGATCGTCTCCTGTGGGATCATTACTAGATTCTGAAGCTCTACAGCTGCTTTACTCTATCCCTTGGGCCTTCACATTCACGATGAAACACAGAAATTGCGTCGGGATTTAATACAAAATGCACAATGCCGAGTTCAGTACAGGAAGAGTAAATCAGCTCATTGTTTGTGGTTTGCTTTGACCGTTTCCTGGGAGATCAGTATTAGATTCCGACGCACCACTGCAGCAGTACTCTATACCTTGGACCTTCACATTGACGATGAACACAGAGATTGCGTCGGTATGTAATACAAAAGGCGCAATGCCGACTTCAGTACAGGAAGAGTAAATCTTCACATTGTTTGCGGTATAACTATGAGCGTTTCCTGGAGATGAGTATTAGATTCCGATGCACTACTGCAGCTTTACTGTATTCCTAGGACCTTCACATTGACGATGAAACACAGAAATTGCGTCGGTATGTAATACAAATGGCACAATGCCGACTTAAGTACAAGAAGAGTAAATCTTCTCATTGTTTGTGGATTGCCTTAAACATTTAATGGGAGATCAGCATTAGATTCCGATGCACTTCTGCAGCTGTACTCCATCCCTTGCACCTTCAAATTGACGATGAAACACAGAAATTGCGTTGGGATTTAATACAAAAGGCTCAATGCCGCGTTACGTACGAGAAGAGTAAAACTTCTCATCGTTTGTGGTTTCCTTTGAGCGTTTTCTGGGAGATCAGTATTAGATTCCGAAGCACTATTGCAGCTTTACGCTATCACTCAGACCTGCACATTGTCGATGAAACACTGAAATGGCGTCGGGATTTAAAACAAAACGCACAATGCCGACTTAAGCACAAGAACAGTAAATCTTCTCATTGTTTCTGGTTTGCTTTGAGCGTTTCCTGGGAGATCAATATTAGACTCTGGTGCACTACTGCTGCTTTTCTCTATCCTTAGGACCTTCACATTGACGATGAAACACAGAAATTGCGTCGGGATTTAACACAAAATGCACAATGCCGACTGAAGTACAAGAAGAGTGAATCTTTTCATTGTTTGTCGTTATTGTTTGAGCGTTTCGTGGGAGATTAGTATTAGATTCCGATGCACTTCTGCAGCTTTATTATATTCCTTGGACCTTCACATTGACGATGAAACACAGAAATTGCGTCGTTATTTAATACAAAATGTACAGTGCCTACTTAAGTACAAGAAGAGCATATCTTCTCAATGTTTGTGGTTTGCTTTGAGCGTTTCCTGAAAGATCAGTTTTAGATTCCGATGCACTACTGCAGCTTTACTCCATCCCTTGGTCCTTCGCATTGACGATGAAAAACATAAATTACGTCGGGGTTTAATACAAAATGCACAATGCCGACTTCAGTACAGGAAGTGTAAATCTTCTCATTGTTTGTGGTTTGAATTGAGCGTTTCCTGGGAGATCAGTATTAGTTTCCGATGCACTACTGCAGCCTTACTCTATCACTTGGACCTTCACATTGACGACGAGAAACAGAATTTGCGTCGGGATTTAATACAAATGGCACAATCCCGACTTAAGTACAAGAAGGGTAAATCTTCGCATTGTTTTTGGTCATCTTTGAGCGTTTCCTGGGTGATGAGTATTAGATTCCGATGCACTACTGCAGCTTTACTCTATTCCTAGGACCTTCAGATAGACGATGAAACACAGAAATTGCGTAGGGGCTTAAGACAAAAGGCAAAATGCCGACAATAGTACAAGAAGTGTAAATCTTCTTATTGTTTTTGGTTTGCTTTGAACGTTTCCTGTGAGATCAGTATTAGATTCCGATTCACTAATGCAGCTTTACTCTATCCCTTGGAATTTCGCATTGACGATGAAACACAGAAATTGCGTCCGGATTAAATACAAAAGGCACAATGATGATTTAAGTACAAGAAGAGTAAATCTGCCCATTGTCAGTGGTTTGCTTTGAGCGTTTCCTGGGAGATCAGTATTAGATTCCGATGCACTACTGCAGCCTTACTCTATCACTTGGACCTTCACATTGACGACGAGAAACAGAATTTGCGTCGGGATTTAATACAAATGGTACAATGCCAACTAAGGTACAAGTAGAGTAAATCTTTTCATTGTTTGTCGTTTTGCTTTTAGCGTTTCATGGGAGATCAGTATTAGATTCCGATGCACTACTGCAGCTTTACCCTATCCTTGGACCTTCACATTGACGATGAAACACAGAAATTGAGTAGGGATTTAATACAAAATGTACAATGCCAACTTCAGTACAAGAAGAGCATAGCGTCTCATTGTTTGTGGTTTGCTTTGAGCGTTTCCTGGGAGATCGGTATTACATTCCGATGCGCTACTGCAGCTTTACTCTATCCCTTGGACCTTCACATTGACGATGAAACACAGAAATTGCGTCTGGATTTAATAAAAAGGCACAATGCCGCGTTATGTACAAGAAGAGTTAAACTACTCATCGTTTGTGGTTTGCTTTGAGCGTTTCCTGGGAGATCAGTATTAGATTCCGATGCACTACTGCAGCTTTACTCCATCCCTTGGACCTTCACATTGACGGTGAAAAACAGAAATTGCGTAGGGGCTTAAGACAATGGGCAAATTGCCGACATAAGTAAAAGAAGAGTAAATCTTCTCATTGTTTGTGGATTGCCTTAAACATTTAATGGGAGATCAGCATTAGATTCCGATGCACTTCAGCAGCTGTACTCCATCCCTTGCACCTTCAAATTGACGATGAAACACAGAAATTGCGTCGGGATTTAATAACAAAAGGCACAATGCCGTTTTAAGAACAAGAATAGTAAATCTTCTCATTGTGCATGGTTTGTTTTGAGAGTTTCCTGGGAGATCAGTATTAGATTCCGATGCACTACTGCAGCTTTACTCTATCCCTTGGACCTTCACATTGACGATGAAACACAGAAATTACGTAGGGGTTTAATGCAAAAGGCAAAATGCCGACTTAAGTACAAGAAGAGTAAATCTTCTCATTGTTTGTGGTTTGCTTTGATCGTCTCCTGTGGGATCAGTATTAGATTCCAATGCACTACAGCTGCTTTACTCTATCCATTGGGCCTTCACATTCGCGATGAAACATGGAAATTGCGTCAGGATTTAATTCAAAACGCACAATTCCGACTTAAGTACAAGAAGAGAAAATCTTCACATTGTTTGTGGTATGCTTTGAGCGTTTCCTGGGAGATCAGTATTAGATTCCGACGCACTTCTGCAGCTTTACTCTATCCCTTGGACCTTCACATTGACGATGAAACAAAGAAATTGCGTCAGGATTTACTACAAAAAAGCACAATGCCGACTTAAGCAGAAGAAGAGTAATTCTTCTCATTGTTTCTGGTATGTTTTGAGTGTTTCGTGGGAGTTCAGTTTTAGATTCCGATTCACTACTGCAGCTTTACTCTATCATTTGGACCTTCACATTGACGAAGAAACACAGAAATTGCGTCGGGATTTAATACAAAAGGCACAATGACGACTTAAGTACAAGGAAGGTAAATCCTCTCATTGTCTGTGGTTGCATTGAGCGTTTCCTGGGAGTTCACAATTAGATTCCGATGCACAATTGCAGCTTTACTCTATCCCTTGGACTTTCACATTGACGATGAAACACAGAAATTGCGTTGGGATTTAATACAAAAGCCTCAATGCCGCGTTATGTACAAGAAGAGTAAAACTTCTCATCGTTTGTGGTTTCCTTTGAGCTTTTTCTGGGAGATCATTATTAGATTCCGAAGCACTATTGCAGCTTTACGCTGTCACTCGGACCTTCACATTGTCGATGAAACACTGCAATGGCGTCGGGATTTAAAACAAAACGCACAATGCCGACTTAAGTACAAGAACAGTAAATCTTCTCATTGTTTCTGGTTTGCTTTGAGCGTTTCCTGGGAGATCAATATTAGATTCCGGTGCACTACTGCTGCTTTACTCTATCCCTAGGACCTTCACATTGACGATGAAACACAGAAATTGCGTCGGGATTTAACACAAAATGCACAATGCCGACTGAAGTACAAGAAGAGTGAATCTTTTCATTGTTTGTCGTTATTGTTTGAGCGTTTCGTGGGAGACAAGTATTAGATTCCGATGCACTTCTGCAGCTTTATTATATTCCTTGGACCTTCACATTGACGATGAAACACTGAAATTGCGTCGGGATTTAATACAAAATATACAGTGTCAACTTAGGTACAAGAAGAGCATATCTTCTCATTGTTTGTGGTTTGCTTTGAGCGTTTCCTGGAAGATCAGTTTTAGATTCCGATGCACTACTGCAGCTTTACTCCATCCCTTGGTCCTTCACATTGACGATGAAAAACATAAATTACGTCGGGGCTTAATACAAAATGCACAAAGCCGACTTCAGTACAGGAAGTGTAAATCTTCTCATTGTTTGTGGTTTGAATTGAGCGTTTCCTGGGAGATCAGTATTAGTTTCCGATGCATTACTGCAGCTTTACTCTATCCCTTGGACCTTCACATTCGCGATGAAACACATAAATTGCGTCGGGCTGTAATACAAAAGACAGAATGCTGACTTAAGTAGAAGAGAGGTAAATCTTCGCATTGTTTGTGGTTTGTTTTGAGCGTTTCCTGATAGATCAATGTTACATTCTGATGCACTACTGCAGCTTCACACTATCTCTTGGACTTTCACTTTGACGATGAAACACAGAAATTGCGGCGGGATTTAATACAAAATGCACAATGTCGACTTTTGTACAAGAAGAGTAAATCTTCGCATTGTTATTGGTCATCTTTGAGCGATTCCTGGTTGATCAGTATTAGATTCCCAAGCAGTACTGCAGCTTTATCTTATTCCCTGTACCTCCACATTGGGATGAAACACAGATATTGCTTCGGGATTTACTACTAAAGGCACAATGCCGACTTAAGTACAACAAGAGTAAATCTTCGCATTGTTTCCGGTTTGCTTTGAGCGTTTCCTGGGTGATCAGTATTAGATTCCGATGCACTACTGCACCTATAGTCTATCCCTTGGAGTTTCATATTGATGATGAAACACAGATATTGCGTCAAGATTTAATACAAAAGGCACAATGCCGAGTTAAGTAGAAGAAGAGTAGTTCTTCTCATTGTTTGTGGTTTGTTTTGAGCGTTTCCTAGGATATCAGTATTACATTCTGATGCACTACTGCAGCTTTACACTATCTCTTAGACTTTCACATTGTCGATGAAACACAGAAATTGCGTCGGGATTTAATACAAATGGCACAATGCTGACTTAAGTACAAGAAGAGTAAATCTTCTCATTGTTTGTGGTTTGTTTTGAGCGTTTCCTGGGAGATCAGTATTAGATTCCGATGCTTTACTGCAGCTTTACTCTATCCCTAGGACCTTCACATTGACGATGAAACACAGAAATGGCGTCGGGATTTAATACAAAAGCACAATTCCGACTTAAGTACAAGAAGAGTAAATCTTCTCATTGTTTGTGGCTGCGTTGATCGTTTCCTGGGAGTTCAGTATTGAATTCCGATGCACAACTGCAGCTTTACCCAATACCCTGGACCTTCACATTGACAATGAAACACCGATATAGCGTTGGGATTTAATACAAAAGGCACAATTCCGACTTATGTACAAGAAGAGTAAAACTTCTCATTGTTTGTGGTTTGCTTTGAGAGTCTTCTCGGAGATCAGTATTAGATTCCGATGCTCTATTGCAGCTTTACTCTATCACTCGGACCTTCACATTGTCGATGAAACACAGAAATGGCGTCGGGATTTAATACAAAACGCACAATGCCGACTTAAGTACAAGAAGAGTAAATCTTGTCATTGTTTCTGGTTTGCTTTGAGCGTTTGATGGGAGATCAGTATTCGATTCCGATGCACAACTGCTGCTTTTCTGTATCCCTTCGACCTCCACATTGACGGTGAAACACAGAAATTGCGTCGGGATTTAGCACAAAATGCACAATGCCTACTGAAGTACAAGAAGAGTAAATCATATCGTTGTTTGTGGTTTGCTTTGAGCGTTTCCTGGAAGCTCTGTATTAGATTCCGATGCACTACTGCAGCTTTACTGTATCCCTTGGATCTTCACACTGACGATGAAACCCAATTATTGCGTCGGGATTTACTACAAAAGGCAAAATGCCGACTTAAGTACAGAAAGAAAAAATCTTCTTATTGTTTTTGGTTTGCTTTGAGCGTTTCCTGTGACATCGGTATTAGATTCCGATTGACTACTGCAGCTTTACTGCATCCCTTGGACCTTCACATTGTCGATGAAACAAAGAAATGGCGTCGGGATTTAACACAAAATGCACAATGCCTACTTAAGTACAAGTAGAGTAAATCTTCTCATTGTTTGTGGTTAGCTTTGAGCGTTTCCTGTGACATCGGTATTAGATTCCGATTCACTACTGCAGCTTTACTCTATCCCTTGGAATTTTGCATTGACGATGAAACACAGAAATTGCGTCAGGATTAAATACAAAAGGCACAATGATGAATTAAGTACAAGAAGAGTAAATCTGCCCATTGTCAGTGGTTTGCTTTGAGCGTTTCCTGGGAGATCAGTATTAGATTCCGATGGACTACCGCAGCCTTACTCTATCACTTGGACCTTCACATTGACGACGAAAAACGGACTTTGCGTCGGGATTTAATACAAATGGCACAATGCCGACTAAAGTACAAGAAGAGTAAATGTTTTCATTGTTTGTCGTGTTTCTTTTAGCGTTTCATGGGAGATCAGTATTAGATTCCGATGCACTACTGTAGCTTTACCCTATCCTTGGACCTTCACATTGACGATGAAACACAGAAATTGCGTCGGGATTTAATACAAAATGTACAATGCCAACTTAAGTACAAGAAGAGCAAATCATCTCATTGTTTGTGGTTTGCTTTGAGCGTTTCCTGGGAGATCGGTATTACATTCCGATGCGCTACTGCAGCTTTACTCTATCCCTTGGACCTTCACATTGACAATGAAACACAAACATTGCGTCGGTATTTATTACAAAAGGCACAATGCCGACTTAAGGACAAGAAGAGAAAATCTTCTCATTGTTTGTGGTATGATTTGAGCGTTTCCTGGGAGATCAGTATTAGATTCCGATGCACTTCTGCAGCTTCACTCTATCCCTTGGACCTCCACATTGACGATGAAACACAGATACTGCGTCGTGATTTACTACAAAAGGCACAATGCCGACTTAAGTACAAGAAGAGTAAAACTTCTCATTGTTTGTGGTTTGCTTTGAGCGTCTTCTGGGAGATCAGTATTATCCGATGCACTATTGCAGCTTTACTCTATCACTCGGACCTTCACATTGTCGATGAAACACAGAAATGGCGTCGGGATTTAATACAAAACGCACAATGCGGACTTAAGTAGAAGAAGAGTAAATCTTTTCATTGTTTCTGGTTTGCTTTGAGCGTTTGATAGGACATCAGTATTCGATTCCGATGCACTACTGCTGCTTTTCTCTATTCCTTGGACCTTCACATTGACGGTGAATCACAGAAATTGCTTCGGGATTTAACGCAAAATGCACAATGCCTACTGAAGTACAAGAAGAGTAAATCTTCTCGTTGTTTGTGGTTTGCTTTGAGTGTATCCTGGGAGCTCTGTATTAATTTCGGATGCACTAATTCAGCTTTACTGTATCCCTTGGATCTTCACACTGACGATGAAACCCAATTATTGCCTCGGGATTTGCTACAAAAGGCAAAATGCCGACTTAAGTACAAGAAGAGAATATCTTTTTATTGTTTTTGGTTTGCATTGAGCTTTTCCTCTGACATCGGTATTAGATTCCTATTCACTACTGCAGCTTTACTCTATCCCTGGGACCTTCACATTGACGACGAAAAATAGAATTTGCGTCGGGATTTAATACAAAATGCACAATGCTGACTTAAGTAAAAGAAGAGTAAATCTTCTTATTGTTTTTGGTTTGCTTTGAGCGTTTCCTGTAACATTGGTATTAGATTCCGATTCACTACTGCAGCTTTACTCTATACCTTGGACCTTCATATTGACGATGAAACACAGAAATTGTGTCGGGATTATATAAAAAAGGCACCTTGATGACTTAAGTACAAGAAGAGTAAATCAGCTCTTTGTCAGTGGTTTGTTTTGAGCGTTTCCTGGGAGATCAGTGTTACATTCCGATGCAGTACAGCAGCATTGCTCTATCCGTTGGACCTTCGCATTGACGACGAAAAACCGAAATAGCGTCGGGATTTAATACAAAAGGCACAATGCCGACTTAAGTACAAGAAGAGTAAATCTTTTCAGTATTTGTGGATTGTATTGAGCGTTTCCTGGGGGATCGTATTAGATTCCAATGCACTACTGCAGCTTTACTAAATCCCTTGGACCTTCACATTGGCGATGAAAAACAGATATTGCGTCGGGATTTAATAAAAAAGACAGAATGCCGACTTAAGTACAAGGAGAGTAAATCTTCTCATTGTTTGTGGCTGCTTTGAGCGTTTCCTGGGATATCACTATTAGATTCCGATGCACTACTGCAGCTCCACTCTATCCCTTGGACGTTCACATTGACGATGAAACACAGAAATTGCGTCGGGATTTAATACAAAAGGCACAATGCCGACTTAAGTACAAGAAGAGTAAATCTTCTCATTGTTAGTGGATAGTATTGAGCGTTTCCTGGGGGATCAGTATTAGATTCCAATGCACTACTGAAGCTTTACTAAATCCCTTGGACCTTCACATTGACGATGAAAAACAGATATTGCGTCGGGATTTAATAAAAAAGGCACAAATCTGACTTCAGTACAGGCAGAGTAAATCTTCTCATCGTTTGTGGTTTGAATTGAGCGCTTCCTGTGATATCGCTATTAGATTCCGATGCACTACCGCAGCTTTACTCTATCCCTTGGACGTTCACATTGACGATGAAACACAGAAATTGCGTCGCGGTTTAATACAAAAAGCTCAATGCCGACATAAGTACAAGAAGAGTAAATCTTCTCATAGTTTGTGGTATGTTTGAGCGTTTCCTGGGGGATCAGCATTAGATTCCGATGTACTACAGCAGCTTTATTCTATCCCTTGGACATTCACATTGACGATGAAACACAGAAATTGCGTCGGGATTTAATACAAAAGGCACAATACCGACTTAAGTACAAGAAGAGTAAATCTTCTCATTGTTTGTGGTTTGCTTTGAGCGTTTCCTGGGAGATGAGTGTTAGATTCCGATCTACTACTGCAGCCTTACTCTATCCCTTGGACCTTCACATTGACTATCAAACACAGAAATTGTGTCGGGATTTAATACAAAATACACAATGCTGACTTAAGTGCAAGAAGACTATATCTTCTCATTGGTTGTGGTATGTTCTGAGCGTTTCCTAGGAGATCAGTATTAGATTCCGATGCACCTCTGCAGCGTTACTCTGTCCCTTGGACCTTCACGTTGACGATGGAACACAGAAATTGCGTCGGAATTTAATACAAAAAGCACAATGCCGACATGAGTAAAAGAAGAGAAAATCCTCTCATTGCTTGTGGTTTGCTTTGAGCGTTTCCTGGAGATCAGTATTAGATTCCGATGCACTACTGCAGCTTTCCCTATCCCTTGGACCTTTACATTGACGATGAAACACAAAAATTGCGTCGGGATTTAACACAAGAGGCACAATGCCGAATTAAGTAGAAGAAGAGTAAATCTTCTCATTGTTAGTGGTTTGCTTACATTGTTTACTGGGAGATCAGAATTAGATTCCGAAGCACCTCTTCAGCATTACTCTATCCCTAGGACCTTCACATTGACGATGAAACACAAAAATTGCGTCGGTATTTAATACTAAAGCACAATGCCGACTTAAGTACAAGAAGAGAAAATCTTCTCATTGTTTGTGGTATGATTTGAGCGTTTCCAGGGAGATCAGTATTAGATTCCGATGCACTTCTGCAGCTTTACTCTATCCCTTGGCCCTTCACTATGACAATGAAACACAGACATTGCGGCAGGAATTACAACAAAATGCACAATGCCGACTTATGTACAAGAAGAGTAAATGTTCGCACAGTTTTTGGTCATCTTTGAGCGATTCCTGGGTGATCAGTATTAGATTCCCAAGCACTACTGCAGCTTTACCTTATTCCTTGGACCTCCACATTGACGATGAAACACAGATATTGCGTCGGGATTTAATACAAAAGGCACAATGCCGATTTAAGTACAAGAAGAGTAAATCTTCTCATTGTTTGTGGTTTGCTTTGAGCGTTTCCTGGGAGATCAATATTAGATTCTGACGCACCTCTGCAGCATTACACCATCCCTTGGACCATCACATTGACGATGAAACACAAACATTGCCTCAGTATTTAATACAAAAGGCACAAAGCCGACTTAAGTACAAGAAGATAAAATCTTCTCATTGTTTGTGGTATGATTTGAGCGTTTCCTGGGAGATCAGTATTAGATTCCGATGCACTTCCGTAGCATTACCGAGTCCCTTTGACCTTCACTTTGACGATAAAACACAGAAATTGCGGCGGGATTTAATACAAAATTCACAATGCCGACTTAAGTACAAGAAGAGTAAATCTTCTCACTATTTGTGGTTTGCTTTGAGCTTAACCTGGGAGATCAGTATTAGATTCCGATGCACTACTGCAGCTATAGTCTACACCTTCGAGCTTCATATTGACGATGAAACACAGAAATTGCGTCGGGATTTAATACAAAAGGCACAATGCCAAGTTAAGAACAAGAAGAGTAGATCTTCCGATTGTTTGGGGTTTGTTTTAAGCGTTTCCAGGGAGATCAGTATTACATTCTGATGCATTACTGCAGCATTACACTATCTCGTGGACTTTCACTTTGTCGGTGAAACACAGAAATTGCGTCGGGATTTAATACTAAAGGCATAATGCCGACTTAAGTACAAGAAGAGTAAATCTTCTCATTATTTGTGGTTTGTTTTGAGCGTTTCCTGGGAGATCACTATTAGATTCCGATGCATTACTGCAGCTTGACTCTATCCCTAGGACCTTCACATTGACAATGAAACACAGATATAGCGTCGGGATTTAATACAAAAGGCACAATGCCGACTTAAGTACAAAAAGAGTAATTCTGCTCATTGTCTGTGGTTGCCTTGAGCGTTTCCTGGGAGTTCAGTATTTGATTCCGATGCACAACTGCAACTTTACTCTATCCCTTGGACCTTCACATTGACGATGAAACACAGATATAGCGTCGGGATTTAATACAAAAGGCACAATGCCGACTTAAGTACAAGAAGATAAAGTCTTCTCATTGTTTGTGGTATGATTTGAGCGTTTCCTGGGAGATCAGTATTAGATTCCATTGCACTACTGCAGCTTTACTCTATTCCTTGGACCTCCACATTGACGATGAAACACAGATATTGCGTCGGAATTTATTACAAAAGGCACAATGCCGACTTAAGTACAAGAAGAGTAAATCTTCTCATTGTTTGTGGTTTGCTTTGAGCTTTTCCTGGGTGATCAGTATTAGATTCCGATGCACTTCTGCAGCGTTACTCTATCAGCTGGACCTTCACTTTGACGATGAAACACAGATATTGCGGCGGGATTTAATACAAAATGCACAATGCCGACTTAAGTACAAGAAGAGTAAATCTTCGCATTGTTTTGGTCATCTTTGAGCGATTCCTGGGTGATCAGTATTAGATTCCCAAGCACTATTGCAGCTTTACTCTATTCCTTGGAGCTTCACATTGACGATGAAACACAGATATTGTGTCGGGATTTTATACAAAAGGCACAATGCCGACTTAAGTACAAGAAGAGTAAATCTTCTCATTGTTTGTGGTTTGCTTTGACCTTTTCCTGGGAGATCAGTATTAGATTCCGATGCACTACTGCAGCTATAGTCTATTCCTTGGACCTCCACATTGACGATGAAGCACAGATATTGCGTCAGGATTTTATACAAAAGGCACAATGCCGACTTAAGTACAAGAAGAGTAAATCTTCTCTTTGTTTGTGGTTTGTTTTGAGCGTTTCCTGGGAGATCAGTATTACATTCTGATGCACTACTGCAGCTTCACACTATCTCTTGGACTTTCACTTTGTCGATGAAACACAGAAGTTGCGTCGGGATTTACTGCAAATGGCACTATGCCGACTTCAGTACTGGAAGAGTAAATCTTCTCATAGTTAGTGGTTTGCTTTGAGCGTTTCCTGGGAGATCAGTATTAGATTCCAATGCTCTACTGCGGCTTTGCTCCATCCCTTGGACCTTCACATTGACGATGAAAAACAGAAATTGCGTAGGGGCTTATGACAAAAGGCAAAATGCCGACATAAGTACAAGAAGAGTAAATCTTCCCATTGTTTATGGTTTGCTTTGAGCGTTTCCTGGGAGATCAGTATTAGATTCCGACGCACCTCTGCAGCATTACTCTATTCCTTGGACCTCCACATTGACTATGAAACACAGATATTGCGTCGGGATTTACTACAAAACGCACAATCCCGACTTAAGTACAAGAGGAGTAAATATTCTCATTGTTTGTGGTTTGGTTTGAGCGTTTCCTGGAAGATCTGTATTAGATTCCGATGCACAACTGCAGCTTTACTCTATCCCTTGGACCTTCACATTGATGATGAAACAGAGATATAGCGTCGGGATTTAATACAAAAGGCACAATGCCGACTTAAGTACAAGAAGAGTAAAACATCTCATTGTTTGTGGTTTGCTTTGAGCGTCTTCTGGGAGATCAGAATTAGATTCTGATGCACTATTGCAGCTTTACTCTATCACGCGGACCTTCACATTGTCGATGAAACACAGAAATGGCGTCGGGATTTAATATAAAACGCACAATGCCGACTTAAGTACAAGAAGAGTAGATCTTCTCATTGTTTCTGGTTTGCTTTGAGCGTTTGATGGGAGATCAGTATTCGATTCCGATGCACTACTGCTGCTTTCCTCTATCCCTTGGACCTTCTCATTGACAGTGAAACACAGAAATTGCGTCGGGATTTAACACAAAATGCACAATACCGACTTCAGTACAAGAAGAGAAAATCTTCTAATTGATTTTGGCTAGCTTTGAGCGTTTCCTGTGACATCGGTAATAGATTCCGATTCACCACTGCAGGTTTACTCTATCCCTTGGACGTTCCCATTGACGATGAAACACAGAAATTGCGTCGCGGTGTAAACCAAAAGGCTAGATGTCGACTTAAGTACAAGAAGAGTAAATCTTCTCATTGTTTGTGGTTTGCATTGAGCGTTTCCTGTGAGTTCAATATTAGATTCTGGTGCACTACTGCAGCTTTACACTATACTTTTGACCTTGACATTGACAAAGAAACAGAGAAATTGCGTCGGGATTAAATACAAAAGGCACAAATTGTACAGTGCCAACTTAAGTACAAGTTGAACATATCATCTCATTGTTTGTGGTTTGCTGTAAGCGTTTCCTGGGAGATCAGTATTAGATTCCGATGCACCACTGCAGCTTTACTCCATCCCTTGGACCTTCACATTGACGATGAAAAACAGAAATTGCGTCTTGATTTAATACAAAAGGCAGAATGCCGATATAAGTACAAGAGGGGTATATCTTCACATTGATTTTGGTTTGCTTTGAGCGTTTCCTGGAGGATCAGTATTAGATTCCGCTTGTGGTTTGCTTTGAGCGTTTCCTGGAGGATCAGTATTAGATTCCGATGCAACACTGCAGCTTTACTCTATGCGTTGAACCTACACATTGACGTTGACACACAGATATTGTGTCGGGATTTAATACAAAAGGCACAAAGCCGACTTCAGTACAGCAAGTGTAAATCTTTTAATTGTTTGTGGTTTGAATTGAGCGTTTCCTGGGAGGTCAGTATTAGATTCCGATGCACTACTGCAGCTTTACACTATCCCTTGGACCTTCACATTGACATTGAAACACAGAAATTGCGTCGGGGTGTAATACATAAGACACAATGCGGACTTAAGTACAAGAAGAGTAAATCCTCTCATTGTTTGTGTTTGCTTTGAGTGTTTCCTGGGAGATCAGTATTAGATTCCGATGCACTATTGCAACTTTACTCTATCGCTTGGACGTTCACATTGACGACGGAAAACAGAAATTGCGTCGGGATTTCATATAAACGCAAAATACCGACTTAAGTACACGAAGAGTAAATCTTCTCAACGTTTGTGGTTTGCTATGAGCGTTTCATGGGAGATCAGTATTAGATTCTGATGCACTACTGCAGCTTTACTCTATACCTTGGACCTTCACATTAAGGATGAAACACAGAAAATGCGTCGGGATTGAATACAGAAGACACAATGCCGACTTAAGGAGTATATCTTCACATTGTTTGTGGTTTGCTTTAAGCGTTTACTGGATGATCAGTATTCGATTCCGATGCACTACTGCAGCTTTACTCTATGCCTTGGACCTTCACATTGACGGTGAAACACAGAAATTGCGTCGGGATTTAATACAAAAGGCACAATGCCGGCGTAGGTACAGGAAGAGAAAGTCTTCTCATAGTTTGTGGTTTGCTTTGAGCGTTTTCTGGGAGATCAGTATTAGATTCCGAAGCACTTCTGCAGCTTTACTCTATCCCTTGCACATTCACATTGACGAAGAAACACAGATATTGCGTCAGGATTTAATACAAAAGGCCCAATGCCGACTTAAGTACAAGAGAAGTAAATCTTCTCATTGTTTGTGGGTGCTTTGAGAGTTTCCTGGAAGTTCAGTATTAGATTCCAACGCACTACTGTAGCTTTACTCTATCCATGGACCTTCACATTGACGATGAATCACAGAAATTGCGTCGAGATTTTATGCAAAAGGCACAATACCGACTTAAGTACAAAACGAATAATTCCTCTCATTGTCAGTGGTTTGCTTTTAGCGTTTCCTGGGAGATCAGTATTAGATTCCGATGCACTACTGCAGCCATACTCCTTCCCATGGAGCTGCACATTGACGATGATACACAGAAATTGCTTCGGGATTTAATACAAAATTCACAATGCCGACTTATGTACAAGAAGAATAAATCTTCTCATTGTTTGTGGTTTGCATAGAGCGTTTCCTAGGAGAACAGTATTAGTTTCCGATGAACTACTGCAGCTTTACTCTATCCCTCGGACCTTCACATTGACGATGAAACACAGAAATGGCGTCGGGATTTGATACAAATGGCACAATGCCGACCTAAGTACAAGAAGAGTAAATTTTCTCATTGTTTCTGGTTTGCTTTGAACGTTTCCTGGGATATCAATATTTGATTCCGATGCACTACTGCAGCTTTACTCTATCCCTTGGACCTTCACATTGACGATGAAACACAGAAATTGCTTCGGTATTTAATACAAAATGCACAATGCCGACTTAAGTACAAGAAGAGTAAATCCTCTCATTGTTTGTGGTTTGCTTTGAGCGTTTCCTGGGAGCTCAGTATTAGATTCCGATGCACTACTGCAGCTTTACTGTATCCCTTGGACCTTCACATTGACGATGACACACAGAAATTGCGTCGGGATTTAATACAAAATGCACAATGCCGACCTAAGTACAAGAAGAGTAAATCTTCTCGTTATTTGTGGTTTGCTTTGAGCGATTGCTGGTAGATCAGTATTAGATTCCGATGCACTACCTCAGCTTTACTCTATCCCTTGGGCCTTCACATTCACGATGAAACACAGAAAATGCGTCGGGATTGAATACAAAAGACACAATGCCGGCTTTAGTACAAGAGGAGTATATCTTCACATTGTTTGTGGTTTGCTTTGAGCGTTTGCTGGATGATCAGTATTTGATTCCGATGCACTACTGCAGCTTTACCCTATCCCTTGGACCTTCACATTGACGATGAAACACAGATATTGCGTCGGGATTTACTACAAAAGGCACAATGCCGACTTAAGTACAAGGAGAGTAAATCTTCTCATTGTTTGTTGTTTGCTCGAGCGTTTCCTATGAGATTAGTATTACATTCCGATGCACTGCTGCAGGTTTGCTCTATCCCTTGGATCTTCACATTGACGATGAAACACAGAAATTGCGTCGGTACTTAATAGAAAATGCACAATGCAGACTTAAGTACAAGAAGAGTAAATCTTCTCACTGTTTCTGGTTTGCTATGGGGGTTTCCTGGGAGATCAGTATTAGATTCCGATGCACTACTGCAGGTTTACTCTATCCCTTGGACCTTCACATTGACGTTGAAACACAGAAATATCGCAGGGATTCAATACAAAAGGCACAATGCCGACTTAAGTACAAGAAGAGTAATTGTTCTCATTGTTTGTGGTTTGCTTTGAGCGTTTCCTGAAAGATCAATATTAGATTCCGACGTACTACTGCAGCTGTACTCTATCAATTGGACTTTCACATTGACGATGATACACAGAAATTGTGCCGGGATTTAATACAAAAGGCACAATGACGACTTAAGTACATGAGGAGTAAATCTTCTCATTGTTTGTGGTTTGCTTTGAGCGTTTCCTGGGAATCACTATTAGATTCCGATGTACTACTGCAGCTTTACTCTATCCGTTTTACCTTCACATTGACGATGAAACACAGAAATTGCGTCTGGATTTAATACAAAAGGCACAATGCCGACTTCAGTACAGGAAGAGTAAATCCTCTCATTGTACGTGGTTTGCTTTGAGCGTTTCCTGTTGGGTCAGTATTAGATTCCGATGCACTACTGCAGCTTTAATCTATGCCTTGGACTTTCACATTGACGATGAAACACAGAAATTGCGTCGGGATTTAATACAAAAGGCACAATGACGACTTAAGTACAGGAAGAGTGAATCTTCTCATTGTTTGTGGTTTGCTTTGAGCGTTTACTGGGAGATCAGAATTAGATTCCGATGCACTACTGCAGCTATACTCCTTCCCTAGGACCTTCACATTGACGATGAAACACAGATATTGCGTCGGGGTTTAATACAAAAGGCGCAATGCCGATTTAAGTACAAGAAGTGTAAATCTTCTTATTGTTTGTGGTTTGCTTTGAGCGTTTCCTGGGGGATAAGTGTTAGATTCCGATGCACTACTGCAGCTTTATTCTATCCCTTGGACTTTCACATTGACGATGAAACACAGAAATTGCGTCGGGGTTTAATACAAAGGGCGCAATGCCGACTTAAGTACAAGAAGTGTAAAACTTCTCATTGTTTGTGGTTTGCTTTGAGCGTTTCCTGGGATATCAATATTAGATTCCGATGCACTACTGCAGCTTTACTCTATCCCTTGGACCTTCACATTGACGATGAAACACATAAATTGCTTCGGGATTTAATACAAAATGCATAATGCCGACTTAAGTACAAGAAGAGTAAATCCTCTCATTATTTGTGGTTGCTTTGAGCGTTTCTTGGGGGATCAGAAGTAGATTCCGGTGCACAACTGCAGCTTTACTCTATCCCTTGGATCTTCTCATTGATGATGAAACACAGATATTGCTTCGGGATTTAATACAGAAGGAACAATGTCGACCTAAGTGCAAGAAGAGTAAATCTCCTCGTTGTTTGTTGTTTGCTTTGAGCGATTGCTGGGAGATCAGTATTAGACTCCGATGCACTACCGCAGCTTTACCCTATCCCTTGGACATTCGCATTGACGATGAGACACGGAAAATGCGTCGGGATTGAATACAAAAGACACAATGCCGACTTAAGTACAAGAGGAGTATATCTTCACATTTTTGTGGTTTGCTTTGAGCGTTTGCTGGATGATCAGTATTTGATAGCGAAGCACTACTGCAGCTTTACTCTCTCCCTTGGACCTTCACATTGACGATGAAACACAGAAATTGCGTCGGGATTTAATACAAAAGGCATAATGCCGGCGTAGGTACAAGAAGAGAAAGTCTTCTCATAGTTTGTGGTTTGCTTTGAGCGTTTTCTGGGAGATCAGTATTAGATTCGGAAGCACTTCAGCAGCTTTACTCTATCCGTTGCACATTCACATTGACGATGAAACACAGAAATTTCGTCGGGATTTAATACAAAAGGCACAATGCCGTTTTAAGTGTAAGAAGAGTAAATCATCTCATTGTCCGTGGTTTGCTTTGAGAGTTTCCTGGGAGATCAGTATTAGATTCCGATGCACTACTGCAGCTTTACTGTATCCCTTGGACCTAGACATTGACGATGAAACACAGAAATTGTTTGCTTTGAGCGTTTCCTGTGAGATCAGTATTAGATTCCGATGCACTACTGCAGCTATACTGTACCCCTGTCTACTTCACATTGACGATGAAACACCGAAATTGCGTCGGGATTTAATACAAAAGCCACAATGCCGACTTAAGTTCAAGAAGAGTAAATCTTCTCATTGTTTGTGGTTCGCTTTGAGCGTTTCCTGTGAGTTCAGTATTAGATTCCGATGCACTACTGCAGCTTTGCTCTATACCTTGGACCGTCACATTGACGATGAAACACCGAAATTGCGTCGGGATTTAATACAAAAGGCAAAATGCCGACTTAAGTACAAGAAGAGAAAATCTTATTGTTTGTGGTTTGGTTTGAGCGTTTCCTGGGAGATCAGTATTAGATTCCAGTTACCACTGCAGCTTTACTCTATCCCTTGGACCTTCACATTGACGATGAAACAGAGAAATTGCGTCTGGGTTTAATGAAAAAGGCACATTGCCGACCTTAGTTCAACAAGAGTAAATCTATTCTTTGTTTGTGGTTTGTTTCAGCGTTTCCTGGGAGTTCAGTATAAGATTCCGATGCACTACTGCAGCTTTACTCTATCCCTTGGACCTTCACATTGACTATGAGACGCAGAAATTGCGTCGGGATTTAATACAAAAGGCACAATGCCCACTTATATACAGGAAGAGTAAATCTTCTCATTGTTTGTGGGTTGCTTTGAGCGTTTCCTGTGAGATCAGTATTAGATTCCATTCACTACTGCAGCTTTACTCTATCCCTTGGACCTACACATTGACGATGAAACACACAAAATTGCGTCTAGATTTAATACAAAAGTCACAATGCTGACTTAAGTACAAGAACAGAATATTATCTCTTTGTTTGTGGTTGCATTGAGCGTTTCCTTGGAGATCAGTATTAGATTCCGATGCACTACTGCAGCTTTACTCTATCCCTTGGACCTTCACATTGACGATGATACACAGAAATGGAGTCGGGATTTAATACAAAATGCACAATTCCGACTTAACTACAAGAAGAGTAAATCATTTCATTGTTTGTGGTTTGCTTTGAGCGTTTCCTGGGATTCAAGCTATTAGGTTCCGATGCACTACTGCAGCTTTACCCTATCCCCTGAACCTTCACATTGACGATGAAACACGGACATTGTGACGGAGTTTAATACAAAAGGCACAATGTCAAAATAAGTACAAGAAGAGAAAATTTTCTCATTGTATTTGGTTTGCTTTGAGCGTTTCCTGGGAGATAAGTATTACATTCCGATGCACTACTGCAGCTTTACTCTATCCCTTGGGCCTTCACATTCACGATGAAACACAGAAAATGCGTCGGGATTGAATACAAAAGACACAATGCCGGCTTTAGTACAAGAGGAGTATATCTTCACATTGTTTGTGGTTTGCTTTGAGCGTTTGCTGGATGATCAGTATTTGATTCCGATGCACTACTGCAGCTTTACCCTATCCCTTGGACCTTCACATTGACGATGAAACACAGATATTGCGTCGGGATTTACTACAAAAGGCACAATGCCGACTTAAGTACAAGGAGAGTAAATCTTCTCATTGTTTGTTGTTTGCTCGAGCGTTTCCTATGAGATTAGTATTACATTCCGATGCACTGCTGCAGGTTTGCTCTATCCCTTGGATCTTCACATTGACGATGAAACACAGAAATTGCGTCGGTACTTAATAGAAAATGCACAATGCAGACTTAAGTACAAGAAGAGTAAATCTTCTCACTGTTTCTGGTTTGCTATGGGGGTTTCCTGGGAGATCAGTATTAGATTCCGATGCACTACTGCAGGTTTACTCTATCCCTTGGACCTTCACATTGACGTTGAAACACAGAAATATCGCAGGGATTCAATACAAAAGGCACAATGCCGACTTAAGTACAAGAAGAGTAATTCTTCTCATTGTTTGTGGTTTGCTTTGAGCGTTTCCTGAAAGATCAATATTAGATTCCGACGTACTACTGCAGCTGTACTCTATCAATTGGACTTTCACATTGACGATGATACACAGAAATTGTGCCGGGATTTAATACAAAAGGCACAATGACGACTTAAGTACATGAGGAGTAAATCTTCTCATTGTTTGTGGTTTGCTTTGAGCGTTTCCTGGGAATCACTATTAGATTCCGATGTACTACTGCAGCTTTACTCTATCCGTTTTACCTTCACATTGACGATGAAACACAGAAATTGCGTCGGGATTTAATACAAAAGGCACAATGCCGACTTCAGTACAGGAAGAGTAAATCCTCTCATTGTACGTGGTTTGCTTTGAGCGTTTCCTGTTGGGTCAGTATTAGATTCCGATGCACTACTGCAGCTTTAATCTATGCCTTGGACTTTCACATTGACGATGAAACACAGAAATTGCGTCGGGATTTAATACAAAAGGCACAATGACGACTTAAGTACAGGAAGAGTGAATCTTCTCATTGTTTGTGGTTTGCTTTGAGCGTTTACTGGGAGATCAGAATTAGATTCCGATGCACTACTGCAGCTATACTCCTTCCCTAGGACCTTCACATTGACGATGAAACACAGATATTGCGTCGGGGTTTAATACAAAAGGCGCAATGCCGATTTAAGTACAAGAAGTGTAAATCTTCTTATTGTTTGTGGTTTGCTTTGAGCGTTTCCTGGGGGATAAGTGTTAGATTCCGATGCACTACTGCAGCTTTATTCTATCCCTTGGACTTTCACATTGACGATGAAACACAGAAATTGCGTCGGGGTTTAATACAAAGGGCGCAATGCCGACTTAAGTACAAGAAGTGTAAAACTTCTCATTGTTTGTGGTTTGCTTTGAGCGTTTCCTGGGATATCAATATTAGATTCCGATGCACTACTGCAGCTTTACTCTATCCCTTGGACCTTCACATTGACGATGAAACACATAAATTGCTTCGGGATTTAATACAAAATGCATAATGCCGACTTAAGTACAAGAAGAGTAAATCCTCTCATTATTTGTGGTTGCTTTGAGCGTTTCTTGGGGGATCAGAAGTAGATTCCGGTGCACAACTGCAGCTTTACTCTATCCCTTGGATCTTCTCATTGATGATGAAACACAGATATTGCTTCGGGATTTAATACAGAAGGAACAATGTCGACCTAAGTGCAAGAAGAGTAAATCTCCTCGTTGTTTGTTGTTTGCTTTGAGCGATTGCTGGGAGATCAGTATTAGACTCCGATGCACTACCGCAGCTTTACCCTATCCCTTGGACATTCGCATTGACGATGAGACACGGAAAATGCGTCGGGATTGAATACAAAAGACACAATGCCGACTTAAGTACACGAGGAGTATATCTTCACATTTTTGTGGTTTGCTTTGAGCGTTTGCTGGATGATCAGTATTTGATAGCGAAGCACTACTGCAGCTTTACTCTCTCCCTTGGACCTTCACATTGACGATGAAACACAGAAATTGCGTCGGGATTTAATACAAAAGGCATAATGCCGGCGTAGGTACAAGAAGAGAAAGTCTTCTCATAGTTTGTGGTTTGCTTTGAGCGTTTTCTGGGAGATCAGTATTAGATTCGGAAGCACTTCAGCAGCTTTACTCTATCCGTTGCACATTCACATTGACGATGAAACACAGAAATTTCGTCGGGATTTAATACAAAAGGCACAATGCCGTTTTAAGTGTAAGAAGAGTAAATCATCTCATTGTCCGTGGTTTGCTTTGAGAGTTTCCTGGGAGATCAGTATTAGATTCCGATGCACTACTGCAGCTTTACTGTATCCCTTGGACCTAGACATTGACGATGAAACACAGAAATTGTTTGCTTTGAGCGTTTCCTGTGAGATCAGTATTAGATTCCGATGCACTACTGCAGCTATACTGTACCCCTGTCTACTTCACATTGACGATGAAACACCGAAATTGCGTCGGGATTTAATACAAAAGCCACAATGCCGACTTAAGTTCAAGAAGAGTAAATCTTCTCATTGTTTGTGGTTCGCTTTGAGCGTTTCCTGTGAGTTCAGTATTAGATTCCGATGCACTACTGCAGCTTTGCTCTATACCTTGGACCGTCACATTGACGATGAAACACCGAAATTGCGTCGGGATTTAATACAAAAGGCAAAATGCCGACTTAAGTACAAGAAGAGAAAATCTTATTGTTTGTGGTTTGGTTTGAGCGTTTCCTGGGAGATCAGTATTAGATTCCAGTTACTACTGCAGCTTTACTCTATCCCTTGGACCTTCACATTGACGATGAAACAGAGAAATTGCATCTGGGTTTAATGAAAAAGGCACATTGCCGACCTTAGTTCAACAAGAGTAAATCTATTCTTTGTTTGTGGTTTGTTTCAGCGTTTCCTGGGAGTTCAGTATAAGATTCCGATGCACTACTGCAGCTTTACTCTATCCCTTGGACCTTCACATTGACTATGAGACGCAGAAATTGCGTCGGGATTTAATACAAAAGGCACAATGCCCACTTATATACAGGAAGAGTAAATCTTCTCATTGTTTGTGGGTTGCTTTGAGCGTTTCCTGTGAGATCAGTATTAGATTCCATTCACTACTGCAGCTTTACTCTATCCCTTGGACCTACACATTGACGATGAAACACACAAAATTGCGTCTAGATTTAATACAAAAGTCACAATGCTGACTTAAGTACAAGAACAGAATATTATCTCTTTGTTTGTGGTTGCATTGAGCGTTTCCTTGGAGATCAGTATTAGATTCCGATGCACTACTGCAGCTTTACTCTATCCCTTGGACCTTCACATTGACGATGATACACAGAAATGGAGTCGGGATTTAATACAAAATGCACAATTCCGACTTAACTAGAAGAAGAGTAAATCATTTCATTGTTTGTGGTTTGCTTTGAGCGTTTCCTGGGATTCAAGCTATTAGGTTCCGATGCACTACTGCAGCTTTACCCTATCCCCTGAACCTTCACATTGACGATGAAACACGGACATTGTGACGGAGTTTAATACAAAAGGCACAATGTCAAAATAAGTACAAGAAGAGAAAATTTTCTCATTGTATTTGGTTTGCTTTGAGCGTTTCCTGGGAGATAAGTATTACATTCCGATGCACTACTGCAGCTTTACTCTATCCCTTGGACCTTCAGATTGACGAAAAAACACGGAAATTGTGTCGGAAATTAATAGGAAAGGCACAATGCCGACATAAGTACAAGAAGAGTAAATCTTCTCATTGCTTGTGGTTTGCTTTGAGCGTTTCCCGGGAGATCAGTATTAGATTCCGATGCACTACTGCAGCTTTACTCTATCCCATGGACCTTAACATTGAAGATGAAACACAGAAATAGCATCGGGATTTAATACAAATGGCAGAATGACGACTTAAGTACAAGAGTAGTAAATGTTACCATCGTTTGTGGTTTGCTTTCATCGTTTCCTAGGAGATCAGTATTTGATTCCGATGCACTACTGCAGCTTTACTCTATCCCTAGGACATTCACATTGAAGATGAAACACAGAAATTGTTTCTGGATTTAATACAAAAGGCATAATGCCGACTTAAGTAGAAGAAGATAAATCTACTCATTGTTAGTGGTTTGCTTTGAGCGTTTCCGGGGAGATCAGTATTAGATTCCGATGCTCTACCGCAGCTTTACTCTATCCCTTGGTCCTTCACATTGACGATGAAACACAGCTATTGCGTCGGGGTTTAATACAAA
The DNA here is from genome assembly GCF_021461385.2 of Schistocerca piceifrons. Classification (NCBI taxonomy): domain Eukaryota; kingdom Metazoa; phylum Arthropoda; class Insecta; order Orthoptera; family Acrididae; genus Schistocerca; species Schistocerca piceifrons. The sequence goes on along the minus strand of NC_060149.1, from coordinate 954,326,204 downwards.
AGGCACAATGCCGACTTAAGTACAAGAAGAGTAAATCTACCCATTGTTTTTTATTTGCTTTGAGCGTTTCCTGGGGAGTCAGTATTACATTCCGATGCACTACTGCAGCTTTACTCCATCCCTTCAACCTTCACATTGACGATGAAACACAGAAAATGCGTCGGGATATAATACAAAAGTCACAATGCCGACTTAAGTACAAGAAGAGTAAATCTTCCCATAGTTTGTGGGGTGCTTTGAGCATTTCCTGGGGGATCAGTATTTGATTCCGATGCACTTCAGCTGCCTAACTGTATCCCTTGGACCTTTACCTTGACGATGAAACACAGAAATTGCGATGGGATTTAATACAAAAGGCGCAATGCCGATTTAAGTACAAGAAGTGTAAATCTTCTTATTGTTTGTGGTTTGCTTTGAGCGTTTCCTGGGGGATAAGTGTTAGATTCCGATGCACTACTGCAGCTTTATTCTATCCCTTGGACTTTCACATTGACGATGAAACACAGAAATTGCGTCGGGGTTTAATACAAAGGGCGCAATGCCGACTTAAGTACAAGAAGTGTAAAACTTCTCATTGTTTGTGGTTTGCTTTGAGCGTTTCCTGGGATATCAATATTAGATTCCGATGCACTACTGCAGCTTTACTGTATCCCCTGGACCTTCACATTGACGATGAAACAACGACATTGCGTCGGGATTTACTACAAAATTCACAACGCCGACTTAAGTGCAAGAAGAGTAAATCTTTTTATTGTTTTTGGTTTGCTTTGAGCGTTTCCTGTGACATCGGTATTAGATTCCGATTCACTACTGCAGCTTTACTCTATCCCTTGGACCTTCACATTGACGATGAAATAGAGTTATTGCGTCGGGATTTAATACAAAAGGCACAATGCCGACTTAAGTACAAGAGGAGTAAATCTTATCATTGTTTGTGGTTTTCCTTTGAGCGTTCAATGGGAGATAAGTATTAGATTCCGATGCACTACTGCAGCTTCACTCTATCAATTGGACCTTCACATTGACGATAAAACACAGAAATTGCGTCGGGGTTCTAATACAAAAGGCACAATGCCGACTTAAGTACAAGAAGAGTAAATCTTCTCATTATTTGTGGTTTGCCTTGATCGTCTCCTGTGGGATCATTATTAGATTCCGAAGCACTACAGCTGCTTTACTCTATCCCTTGGGCCTTCACATTCACGATGAAACACAGAAATTGCGTCGGGATTTAATACAAAAGGCTCAATGCCGCGTTATGTACAAGAAGAGTAAAACTTCTCATCGTTTGTGGTTTCCTTTGAGCGTTTTCTGGGAGATCAGTATTAGATTCCGAAGCACTATTGCAGCTTTACGCTGTCACTCGGACCTTCACATTGTCGATGAAACACTGAAATGGCGTCGGGTTTTAAAACAAAACGCACAATGCCGACTTAAGTACAAGAACAGTAAATCTTCTCATTGTTTCTGGTTTGCTTTGAGCGTTTCCTGGGAGATCAATATTAGATTCCGGTGCACTACTGCTGCTTTACTCTATCCCTAGGACCTTCACATTGACGATGAAACACAGAAATTGCGTCGGGATTTAACACAAAATGCACAATGCCGACTGAAGTACAAGAAGAGTGAATCTTTTCATTGTTTGTCGTTATTGTTTGAGCGTTTCGTGGGAGGCAAGTATTAGATTCCGATGCACTTCTGCAGCTTTATTATATTCCTTGGACCTTCACATTGACGATGAAACACAGAAATTGCGTCGGGATTCAATACAAAATGTACAGTGCCAACTTAAGTACAAGAAGAGCATATCTTCACATTGTTTGTGGTTTGCTTTGAGCGTTTCCTGGAAGATCAGTTTAAGATTCCGATGCACTACTGCAGCTTTACTCCATCCCTTGGTCCTTCACATTGACGATGAAAAACATAAATTACGTCGGGGCTTAATACAAAATGCACAATGCCGACTTCAGTACAGGAAGTGTAAATCTTCTCATTGTTTGTGGTGTGAATTGAGCGTTTCCTGGGAGATCAGTATTAGTTTCCGATGCATTACTGCAGCTTTACTCTATCCCTTGGACCTTCACATTCGCGATGAATCACATAAATTGCGTCGGGCTGTAATACAAAAGACAGAATGCTGACTTAAGTAGAAGAGAAGTAAATCTTCGCATTGTTTTTGGTCATCTTTGAGCGTTTCCTGGGAGATCAGTATTAGATTCCGTTGCACTACTGCAGCTATACTCTATCCCTTCGAGCTTCACATTGACGATGAGACACAGAATTTGCGCTGGGATTTAATATAAAAGGCACAATGCCGACTGACATACAAGAAGAGTAAATGTTCACTTTGTCTGTGGTTTGTTTTGAGCGTTTCCTGATAGATCAATGTTACATTCTGATGCACTACTGCAGTTTCACACTATCTCTTGGACTTTCACTTTGACGATGAAACCCAGAAATTGCGGCGGGATTTAATACAAAATGCACAATGTCGACTTTTGTACAAGAAGAGTAAATCTTCGCATTGTTATTGGTCATCTTTGAGCGATTCCTGGTTGATCAGTATTAGATTCCCAAGCAGTACTGCAGCTTTATCTTATTCCCTGTACCTCCACATTGGGATGAAACACAGATATTGCGTCGGGATTTACTACAAAAGGCACAATGCCGACTTAAGTACAAGAAGAGTAAATCTTCTCATTGTTTGTGGTTTGCTTTGAGCGTTTCCTGGGTGATCAGTATTAGATTCCGATGCACTACTGCACCTATAGTCTATCCCTTGGAGTTTCATATTGATGATGAAACACAGATATTGCGTAAGATTTAATACAAAAGGCACAATGCCGAGTTAAGTAGAAGAAGAGTAGTTCTTCTCATTGTTTGTGGTTTGTTTTGACCGTTTCTTAGGATATCAGTATTACATTCTGATGCACTACTGCAGCTTTACACTATCTCTTAGACTTTCACTTTGTCGATGAAACACAGAAATTGCGTCGAGATTTAATACAAATGGCACAATGCTGACCTAAGTACAAGAAGAGTAAATCTTCTCATTGTTTGTGGTTTGTTTTGAGCGTTTCCTGGGAGATCAGTATTAGATTCCGATGCTTTACTACAGCTTTACTCTATCCCTAGGACCTTCACATTGACGATGAAACACAGAAATGACGTCGGGATTTAATACAAAAGCACAATTCCGACTTAAGTACAAGAAGAGTAAATCTTCTCATTGTTTGTGGCTGCGTTGAGCGTATCCTGGGAGTTCAGTATTGAATTCCGATGCACAACTGCAGCTTTACCCAATACCCTGGACCTTCACATTGACAATGAAACACCGATATAGCGTTGGGATTTAATACAAAAGGCACAATGCCGACTTATGTACAAGAAGAGTAAATCTTGTCATTGTTTCTGGTTTGCTTTGAGCGTTTGATGGGAGATCAGTATTCGATTCCGATGCACAACTGCTGCTTTTCTGTATCCCTTCGACCTCCACATTGACGGTGAAACACAGAAATTGCGTCGGGATTTAGCACAAAATGCACAATGCCTACTGAAGTACAAGAAGAGTTAATCATATCGTTGTTTGTGGTTTGCTTTGAGCGTTTCCTGGAAGCTCTGTATTAGATTCCGATGCACTACTGCAGCTTTACTGTATCCCTTGGATCTTCACACTGACGATGAAACCCAATTATTGCGTCGGGATTTACTACAAAAGGCAAAATGCCGACTTAAGTACAAGAAGAGCAAAGCATCTCATTGTTTGTGGTTTGCTTTGAGCGTTTCCTGGGAGATCGGTATTACATTCCGATGCGCTACTGCAGCTTTACTCTATCCCTTGGACCTTCACATTGTCGATGAAACACAGATATTGCGTCGGGAATTACTACAAATGGCACAATGCCGAGTTAAGTGCAAGAAGAGTAAATCTTCTCATAGTTAGTGGTTTGCTTATAGCGTTTCCTGGGAGATCAGTGTTAGATTCCGATGCACTACTGCAGCTATACTCTATCCCTTCGTGCTTCACATTGACGATGAAACACAGAATTTGCGTCGGGATTTAATGCAAAAGGCACTATGCCGACTTCACTACTGGAAGAGTAAATCTTCTCATTGTTTGTGGTGTGCTTTGAGCGTTTCCTGGGAGATCAGTATTAGATTACGACGCACCTCTGCAGCATTACTGTATCCCCTGGACCTTCACGTTGACAATGAAACACAAACATTGCGTCGGTATGTAATACAAAAGGCACAATGCCGACTTAAGGACGAGAAGAGAAAATCTTCTCATTGTTTGTGGTATGATTTGAGCTTTTCCTGGGAGATCAGTATTAGATTCCGATGCACTACTGCAGCTATAGTCTATCCCGTGAAGCTTCACATTGACGATGAAATACAGAAATTGCGTCGTGATTTAATACAAAAGGCACAATGCCGACTTATGTACAAGAAGAGTAAAACTTCTCATTGTTTGTGGTTTGCTTTGAGCGTCTTCTGGGAGATCAGTATTATCCGATGCACTATTGCAGCTTTACTCTATCACTCGGACCTTCACATTGTCGATGAAACACAGAAATGGCGTCGGGATTTAATACAAAACGCACAATGCCGACTTAAGTAGAAGAAGAGTAAATCTTTTCATTGTTTCTGGTTTGCGTTGAGCGTTTGATAGGAGATCAGTATTCGATTCCGATGCACTACTGCTGCTTTTCTCTATTCCTTGGACCTTCACATTGACGGTGAATCACAGAAATTGCTTCGGGATTTAACACAAAATGCACAATGCCTACTGAAGTACAAGAAGAGTAAATCTTCTCGTTGTTTGTGGTTTGCTTTGAGCGTATCCTGGGAGCTCTGTATTAATTTCGGATGCACTAATTCAGCTTTACTGTATCCCTTGGATCTTCACGCTGGCGTGAAACCCAATTATTGGCTTGGGATTTGCTACAAAAGGCAAAATGCCGACTTAAGCACAAGAAGAGAATATCTTTTTATTGTTTTTGGTTTGCTTTGAGCGTTTCCTCTGACATCGGTATTAGATTTCGATTCACTACTGCAGCTTTACTCCATCCCTTGGATCTTTGCATTGACGATGAAACACAGAAATTCCGTCGGGATTAAATACAAAAGGCACAATGATGACTTAAGTACAAGAAAGGGTAAATCTGCCCATTGTCAGTGGTTTGCTTTGAGCGTTTCCTGGAAGATCGGTATTAGATTCCGATGCACTACTGCAGCTTTACTGCATCCCTAGGACCTTCACATTGTCGATGAAACACATAAATGGCGTCGGGATTTAATACAAAACGCCCAATGCCGGCTTAAGTACAAGAAGAGTAAATCTTCTCATTGTTTCTGGTTTGCTTTGAGCGTTTGATGGGAGAACAGTATTAGATTCCGATGCACTACTGCTGCTTTACTCTAACCCTTGGACCTTCACATTGACGATGAAGCACAGAAATTTCGTCGTGATGAACACAAAATGCACAATGCCAACTTAAATACAAGTAGAGTAAATCTTCTCATTGTTTGTGGTTTGCTTTGAGCGTTTCCTGTGACATCGGTATTAGATTCCGATTCACTACTGCAGCTTTACTCTATCCCTTGGACCTTCACATTGACGAGGAAAAATAGAATTTGCGTCGGGATTTAATACAAAATGCACAATGCTGCCTTAAGTAAAAGAAGAGTAAATCTTTTCATTGTTTGTCGATTTTCTTTTAGCGTTTCATGGGAGATCAATATTAGGTTCCGATGCACTACTGCTGCTTTAATCTATACCTTGGACCATCACATTGACGATGAAACACAGAAGTTGCGTCGGGATTTAATACAAATTGTACAATGCCAACCTAAGTACAAGAAGAGCATATCATCTCATTGTTTGTGGTTTGCTTTGAACGTTTCCTGGGAGATCAGTATTAGATTCCGATGCACTACTGCAGCTTTACTCCATCCCTTATAACTTCACATTGACGATGAAAAACAGAAATTTTGTCGGGATTTAATACAAAAGGCAGAATGCCGATATAAGTACAAGAGGAGTATATCTTCACATTAATTGTGGTTTGATTTGAGCGTTTCGTAGGTGATCAGTATTAGATTCCGATGCACTACTGCAACTTTACTCTATCCCTTGGACCTTGACATCGACGATGAAAAACAGAAATTACGTCGGGATTTAATACAAAAGGCACAATGCCAAACTAATGTACAAGAAGAGTAAAACTTCTCATTGTTTGTGGTTTGCTATGAGCGTTTTCTGGGAGATCAGTATTAGACTCAGATGCACTATTGCAGCTTTACTGTATCCCTTGGACCTTCACATTGCCGATGAAACACAGATATTGCGTCGGGATTTACTACAAAATGCACAATGCCAACTTAAGTACAACAAGAGTAAATCTTCTTATTGTTTTTGGTTTGCTTTGAGCGTTTCCTGTAACATTGGTATTAGATTAGGATTCACTACTGCAGCTTTACTCTATACCTTGGACCTTCATATTGACGATGAAACACAGAAATTGTGTCGGGATTATATAAAAAAGGCACCTTGATGACTTAAGTACAAGAAGAGTAAATCTGCTCTTTGTCAGTGGTTTGTTTTGAGCGTTTCCTGGGAGATCAGTGTTACATTCCGATGCAGTACAGCAGCATTACTCTATCCGTTGGACCTTCGCATTGACGACGAAAAACCGAAATAGCGTCGGGATTTAATACAAAAGGCACAATGCCGACTTAAGTACAAGAAGAGTAAATGTCCTCATTGTTTGTGGTTTGTTTTGAGCGTTTCCTGGGAGATCAGTATTTGATTCCGATGCTTTACTGCAGCTTTACTCTATCCCCAGGACCCTCACATTGACGATGAAACACAGAAATGGCGTCGGGATTTAATACAAAAGCACAATTCCGACTTAAGTACAAGAAGAGTAAATCTTCTCATTGTTTGTGGCTGCGTTGAGCGTTTCCTGGGAGTTCAGTATTGAATTCCGATGCACAACTGCAGCTTTACCCAATACCCTGAAACTTCACATTGACAATGAAACACCGATATGGCGTTGGGATTTAATACAAAAGGCACAATGCCGACTTAAGTACAAGAAGAGTAAATCTGCTCATTGTTTGTGGATTGTATTGAGCGTTTCCTGGGGGATCAGTATTAGATTCCAATGCACTACTGAAGCTTTACTAAATCCCTTTGACCTTCACATTGACGATGAAAAACAGATATTGCGTCGGGATTTAATAAAAAAGGCACAAATCTGACTTCAGTACAGGCAGAGTAAATCTTCTCATTGTTTGTGGTTTGAATTGAGCGCTTCCTGTGAGATCGCTATTAGATTCCGATGCACTACCGCAGCTTTACTTTATCCCTTGGACGTTCACATTGACGATGAAACACAGAAATTGCGTCGCGGTTTAATACAAAAAGCTCAATGCCGACATAAGTACAAGAAGAGTAAATCTTCTCAAAGTTTGTGGTTTGTTTGAGCGTTTCCTGGGGGATCAGCATTAGATTCCGATGCACTACAGCAGCTTTATTCTATCCCTTGGACATTCACATTGACGATGAAACACAGAAATTGCGTCGGGATTTAATACAAAAGGCACAATACCAACTTAAGTACAAGAAGAGTAAATCTTCTCAATGTTTGTGGTTTGCTTTGAGCGTCTCCTGGGAGATGAGTGTTAGATTCCGATCTACTACTGCAGCCTTACTCTATCCCTTGGACCTTCACATTGACTATCAAACACAGAAATTGCGTCGGGATTTAATACAAAATACACAAAGCTGACTTAAGTGCAAGAAGACTATATCTTCTCATTGTTTGTGGTATGTTCTGAGCGTTTCCTAGGAGATCAGTATTAGATTCCGATGCACTTCTGCAGCGTTACTCTATCCCTTGGACCTTCACGTTGACGATGGAACACAGAAATTGCGTCGGCATTTAATACAAAAAGCACAATGCCGACATGAGTACAAGAAGAGAAAATCCTCTCATTGCTTGTTGTTTGCTTTGAGCGTTTCCTGGAGATCAGTATTAGATTCCGATGCACTACTGCAGCTTTCCCTATCCCTTGGACCTTTACATTGACGATGAAACACAAAAATTGCATCGGGATTTAACACAAGAGGCACAATGCCGAATTAAGTAGAGGAAGAGTAAATTTTCTCATTGTTAGTGGTTTGCTTACATTGTTTACTGGGAGATCAGTATTAGATTCCGATGCACTACTGCAGCTATACTCTATCCCTTCGACCTTCACATTGCCGATGAAACACAGAATTTGCGTCGGGATTTAATGCAAAAGGCACTATGCCGACTTCAGTACTGGAAGAGTAAATCTTTTCATTGTTTGTGGCTTGCTTTGAGCGGTTCCTGGGAGATCAGTATTAGATTCCGACGCACCTCTTCAGCATTACATATCCCTAGGACCTTCACATTGACGATGAAACACAAAAATTGCGTCGGTATTTAATACTAAAGCACAATGCCGACTTAAGTACAAGAAGAGAAAATCTTCTCATTGTTTGTGGTATGATTTGAGCGTTTCCAGGGAGATCAGTATTAGATTCCGATGCACTTCTGCAGCTTTACTCTATCCCTTGGCCCTTCACTATGACGATGAAACACAGACATTGCGGCAGGAATTACAACAAAATGCGAAATGCCGACTTATGTACAAGAAGAGTAAATCTTCGCATAGTTTTTGGTCATCTTTGAGCGATTCCTGGGTGATCAGTATTAGATTCCCAAGCACTACTGCAGCTTTACCTTATTCCTTGGACCTCCACATTGACGATGAAACACAGATATTGCGTCGGGATTTAATACAAAAGGCACAATGCCGTTTTAAGTACAAGAAGAGTTAATCTTCTCTTTGTTTGTGGTTTGCTTAGAGCGTTTCCTGGGACATCAGTATTACCTTCTGATGCACTACTGCAGCTTCACACTATCTCTTGGACTTTCACTTTGTCGATGAAACACAGAAATAGCGTCGGGATTTAATGCAAGATGCACTGTGCCGACTTCAGTACTGGAAGAGTAAATCTTCTCATTGTTTATGGTTTGCTTTGAGCGTTTCCTGGGAGATCAGTATTACATTCTGATCCACTACTGCAGTTTCACACTATCTCTTAAACTTTCACTTTGTCGATGAAACACAGAAATTGCGTCGGGATTTAATGCAAAAGGCACTATGCCGACTTCAGTACTGGAAGAGTAAATCTTCTCATGGTTTGTGGTTTGCTTTGAGCGTTTCCTGGGAGATCAATATTAGATTCTGACGCACCTCTGCAGCATTACTCCATCCCTTGGACCATCACATTGACGATGAAACACAAACATTGCCTCAGTATTTAATACAAAAGGCACAAAGCCGACTTAAGTACAAGAAGATAAAATCTTCTCATTGTTTGTGGTATGATTTGAGCGTTTCCTGGGAGATCAGTATTAGATTCCGATGCACTTCCGTAGCATTACCGAGTCCCTTGGACCTTCACTTTAACGATAAAACACAGAAATTGCGGCGGGATTTAAACAAAATTCACAATGCCGACTTATGTACAAGAAGAGAAAATCTTCACATTGTTTTAGGTCATCTTTGAGCGATTCCTGTGTGATCAGTTTTAGATTCATAAGCACTACTGCAGCTTTACTCTATTAATTGGACCTTCACATTGATGATGAAACACAGATATTGCGTCGGGATTTATTACAAAAGGCACAATGCCGACTTAAGTACAAGAAGAGTAAATCTTCTCACTATTTGTGGTTTGCTTTGAGCTTATCCTGGGAGATCAGTATTAGATTCCGATGCACTACTGCAGCTATAGTCTACCCCTTCGAGCTTCATATTGACGATGAAACACAGAAATAGCGTCGGGATTTAATACAAAAGGCACAATGCCATGTTAAGTACAAGAAGAGTAGATCTTCCGATTGTTTGGGGTTTGTATTAAGCGTTTCCAGGGAGATCAGTATTACATTCTGATGCATTACTGCAGCTTTACACTATCTCTTGGACTTTCACTTTGTCGATGAAACACAGAAATTGCGTCGGGATTTAATACAAAAGGCATAATGCCGACTTAAGTACAAGAACAGTAAATCTTCTCATTATTTGTGGTTTGTTTTGAGCGTTTCCTGGGAGATCACTATTAGATTCCGATGCATTACTGCAGCTTTACTCTATCCCTAGGACCTTCACATTGACAATGAAACACAGAAATGGCGTAGGGATTTAATACAAAAGCACAATGCCGACTTAAGTACAAAAAGAGTAATTCTGCTCATTGTCTGTGGTTGCCTTGAGCGTTTCCTGGGAGTTCAGTATTTGATTCCGATGCACAACTGCAACTTTACTCTATCCCTTGGACCTTCACATTGACGATGAAACACAGATATAGCGTCGGGATTTAATACAAAAGGCACAATGCCGACTTAAGTACAAGAAGATAAAGTCTTCTCATTGTTTGTGGTATGATTTGAGCGTTTCCTGGGAGATCAGTATTAGATTCCATTGCACTACTGCAGCTTTACTCTATTCCTTGGACCTCCACATTGACGATGAAACACAGCTATTGCGTCGGAATTTATTACAAAAGGCACAATGCCGACTTAAGTACAAGAAGAGTAAATCTTCTCATTGTTTGTGGTTTGCTTTGAGCTTTTCCTGGGTGATCAGTATTAGATTCCGATGCACTTCTGCAGCGTTACTCTATCAGCTGGACCTTCACTTTGACGATGAAACACAGAAATTGCGGCGGGATTTAATACAAAATGCACAATGCCGACTTAAGTACAAGAAGAGTAAATCTTCGCATTGTTTTGGTCATCTTTGAGCGATTCCTGGGTGATCAGTATTAGATTCCCAAGCACTATTGCAGCTTTACTCTATTCCTTGGAGCTTCACATTGACGATGAAACACAGATATTGCTTCGGGATGTTATACAAAAGGCACAATGCCGACTTAAGTACAAGAAGAGTAAATCTTCTCATTGTTTGTGGTTTGCTTTGAGCTTTTCCTGGGAGATCAGTATTAGATTCCGATGCACTACTGCAGCTATAGTCTATTCCTTGGACCTCCACATTGACGATGAAGCACAGATATTGCGTCAGGATTTTATACAAAAGGCACAATGCCGACTTAAGTACAAGAAGAGTAAATCTTCTCTTTGTTTGTGGTTTGTTTTGAGCGTTTCCTGGGAGATCAGTATTACATTCTGATGCACTACTGCAGCTTCACACTATCTCTTGGACTTTCAATTTGTCGATGAAACACAGAAGTTGCGTCGGGATTTAATGCAAAAGGCATTATGCCGACTTCATTACTGGAAGAGTAAATCTTCTCATTGTTTGTGGTGTGCTTTGAGCGTTTCCTGGGAGATCAGTATTAGATTACGACGCACCACTGCAGCATTACTGTATCCCCTGGACCTTCACATTGACAATGAAACACAAACATTGCGTCGGTATTTAATACAAAAGGCACAATGCCGACTTAAGGACAAGAAGAGAAAATCTTCTCATTGTTTGTGGTATGATTTGAGCGTTTCCTGGGAGATCAGTATTAGATTCCGATGCACTTCTGCAGCTTTACTCCATCCCTTGGACCTCCACATTGACGATGAAACACAGATATTGCGTCGTGATTTACTACAAAAGGCACAATGCCGACTTAAGTACAAGAAGAGTAAATCTCCTCATTGTTTGTGGTTTGCTTTGAGCTTTTCCTGGGAGATCAGTGTTAGATTCCGATGCACTACTGCAGCTATAGTCTATCCCGTGAAGCTTCACATTGACGATGAAACACAGAAATTGCGTCGGGATTTAATACAAAAGGCACAATGCCGACTTATGTAAAAGAAGAGTAAAACTTCTCATTGTTTGTGGTTTGCTTTGAGCGTCTTCTAGGAGATCAGTATTATCCGATGCACTATTGCAGCTTTACTCTATCACTCGGAACTTCACATTGTCGATGAAACACAGAAATGGCGTCGGGATTTAATACAAAACGCACAATGCCGACTTAAGTAGAAGAAGAGTAAATCTTTTCATTGTTTCTGGTTTGCTTTGAGCGTTTGATAGGAGATCAGTATTCGATTCCGATGCACTACTGCTGCTTTTCTCTATTCCTTGGACCTTCACATTGACGGTGAATCACAGAAATTGCTTCGGAATTTAACACAAAATGCACAATGCCTACTGAAGTACAAGTAGAGTAAATCTTCTCGTTGTTTGTGGTTTGCTTTGAGCGTATCCTGGGAGCTCTGTATTAATTTCGGATGCACTAATTCAGCTTTACTGTATCCCTTGGATCTTCACACTGACGATGAAACCCAATTATTGCCTCGGGATTTGCTACAAAAGCAAAGTGCCGACTTAAGTACAAGAAGAGAATATCTTTTTATTGTTTTTGGTTTGCTTTGAGCGTTTCCTCTGACATCGGTATTAGATTCCGATTCACTACTGCAGCTTTACTCCATCCCTTGGATCCTCGCATTGACGATGAAACACAGAAATTCCGTCGGGATTAAATACAAAAGGCACAATGATGACTTAAGTACAAGAAAGAGTAAATCTGCCCATTGTCATTATTTTGCTTTGAGCGTTTCCTGGGAGATCGGTATTAGATTCCGATGCACTACTGCAGCTTTACTGCATCCCTAGGACCTTCACATTGTCGATGAAACACAGAAATGGCGTCGGGATTTAATACAAAACGCCCAATGCCGGCTTAAGTACAAGAAGAGTAAATCTTCTCATTGTTTCTGGTTTGCTTTGAGCGTTTGATGGGAGAACAGTATTAGATTCCGATGCACTACTGCTGCTTTACTCTAACCCTTGGACCTTCACATTGACGATGAAGCACAGAAATTTCGTCGTGATGAACACAAAATGCACAATGCCTACTTAAATACAAGTAGAGTAAATCTTCTCATTGTTTGTTGTTTGCTTTGAGCGTTTCCTGTGACATCGGTATTAGATTCCGATTCACTACTGCAGCTTTACTCTATCCCTTGGACCTTCACATTGACGACGAAAAATAGAATTTGCGTCGGGATTTAATACAAAATGCATAATGCTGACTTAAGTAAAAGAAGAGTAAATCTTTTCATTGTTTGTCGTTTTTCTTTTAGCGTTTCATGGGAGATCAGTATTAGATTCCGATGCACTACTGCAGCTTTACTCCATCCCTTATAACTTCACATTGACGATGAAAAACAGAAATTGCGTCGTGATTTAATACAAAAGGCAGAATGCCGACATAAGTGCAAGAGGAGTATATCTTCACATTGATTGAGGTTTGCTTTGAGCGTTTCGTAGGTGATCAGTACTAGATTCCGATGCACTACTGCAACTTTACTCTATCCCTTGGACCTTGACATCGACGATGAAAAACAGAAATTACGTCGGGATTTAATACAAAAGGCACAATGCCTAACTAATGTACAAGAAGAGTAAATGTTCTCATTGTTTGTGGTTTGCTATGAGCGTTTTCTGGGAGATCAGTATTAGACTCAGATGCACTATTGCAGCTTTACTGTATCCCTTGGACCTTCACATTGCCGATGAAACACAGATATTGCGTCGGGATTTACTACAAAAGGCACAATGCCAACTTACGTACAAGAAGAGTAAATCTTCTTATTGTTTTTGGTTTGCTTTGAGCGTTTCCTGTAACATTGGTATTAGATTCCGATTCACTACTGCAGCTTTACTCTATACCTTGGACCTTCATATTGACGATGAAACACAGAAATTGTGTCGGGATTATATAAAAATGGCACCTTGATGACTTAAGTACAAGAAGAATAAATCTGCTCTTTGACAGTGGTTTGTTTTGAGCGTTTCCTGGGAGATCAGTGTTACATTCGGATGCAGTACAGCAGCATTACTCTATCCGTTGGACCTTCGCATTGACGACGAAAAACCGAAATAGCGTCGGGATTTAATACAAAAGGCACAATGCCGACTTAAGTACAAGAAGAGTAAATCTTTTCAGTGTTTGTGGATTGCATTGAGCGTTTCCTGGGGGATCGTATTAGATTCCAATGCACTACTGCAGCTTTACTAAATCCCTTGGACCTTCACATTGGCGATGAAAAACAGATATTGCGTCGGGATTTAATAAAAAAGACAGAATGCCGACTTAAGTACAAGGAGAGTAAATCTTCTCATTGTTTGTGGCTGCTTTGAGCGTTTCCTGGGATATCACTATTAGATTCCGATGCACTACTGCAGCTTCACTCTATCCCTTGGACGTTCACATTGACGATGAAACACAGAAATTGCGTCGGGATTTAATACAAAAGGCACAATACCAACTTAAGTACAAGAAGAGTAAATCTTCTCAATGTTTGTGGTTTGCTTTGAGCGTCTCCTGGGAGATGAGTGTTAGATTCCGATCTACTACTGCAGCCTTACTCTATCCCTTGGACCTTCACATTGACTATCAAACACAGAAATTGCGTCGGGATTTAATACAAAATACACAAAGCTGACTTAAGTGCAAGAAGACTATATCTTCTCATTGTTTGTGGTATGTTCTGAGCGTTTCCTAGGAGATCAGTATTAGATTCCGATGCACTTCTGCAGCGTTACTCTATCCCTTGGACCTTCACGTTGACGATGGAACACAGAAATTGCGTCGGCATTTAATACAAAAAGCACAATGCCGACATGAGTACAAGAAGAGAAAATCCTCTCATTGCTTGTTGTTTGCTTTGAGCGTTTCCTGGAGATCAGTATTAGATTCCGATGCACTACTGCAGCTTTCCCTATCCCTTGGACCTTTACATTGACGATGAAACACAAAAATTGCATCGGGATTTAACACAAGAGGCACAATGCCGAATTAAGTAGAGGAAGAGTAAATTTTCTCATTGTTAGTGGTTTGCTTACATTGTTTACTGGGAGATCAGTATTAGATTCCGATGCACTACTGCAGCTATACTCTATCCCTTCGACCTTCACATTGCCGATGAAACACAGAATTTGCGTCGGGATTTAATGCAAAAGGCACTATGCCGACTTCAGTACTGGAAGAGTAAATCTTTTCATTGTTTGTGGCTTGCTTTGAGCGGTTCCTGGGAGATCAGTATTAGATTCCGACGCACCTCTTCAGCATTACATATCCCTAGGACCTTCACATTGACGATGAAACACAAAAATTGCGTCGGTATTTAATACTAAAGCACAATGCCGACTTAAGTACAAGAAGAGAAAATCTTCTCATTGTTTGTGGTATGATTTGAGCGTTTCCAGGGAGATCAGTATTAGATTCCGATGCACTTCTGCAGCTTTACTCTATCCCTTGGCCCTTCACTATGACGATGAAACACAGACATTGCGGCAGGAATTACAACAAAATGCGAAATGCCGACTTATGTACAAGAAGAGTAAATCTTCGCATAGTTTTTGGTCATCTTTGAGCGATTCCTGGGTGATCAGTATTAGATTCCCAAGCACTACTGCAGCTTTACCTTATTCCTTGGACCTCCACATTGACGATGAAACACAGATATTGCGTCGGGATTTAATACAAAAGGCACAATGCCGTTTTAAGTACAAGAAGAGTTAATCTTCTCTTTGTTTGTGGTTTGCTTAGAGCGTTTCCTGGGACATCAGTATTACCTTCTGATGCACTACTGCAGCTTCACACTATCTCTTGGACTTTCACTTTGTCGATGAAACACAGAAATAGCGTCGGGATTTAATGCAAGATGCACTGTGCCGACTTCAGTACTGGAAGAGTAAATCTTCTCATTGTTTATGGTTTGCTTTGAGCGTTTCCTGGGAGATCAGTATTACATTCTGATCCACTACTGCAGTTTCACACTATCTCTTAAACTTTCACTTTGTCGATGAAACACAGAAATTGCGTCGGGATTTAATGCAAAAGGCACTATGCCGACTTCAGTACTGGAAGAGTAAATCTTCTCATGGTTTGTGGTTTGCTTTGAGCGTTTCCTGGGAGATCAATATTAGATTCTGACGCACCTCTGCAGCATTACTCCATCCCTTGGACCATCACATTGACGATGAAACACAAACATTGCCTCAGTATTTAATACAAAAGGCACAAAGCCGACTTAAGTACAAGAAGATAAAATCTTCTCATTGTTTGTGGTATGATTTGAGCGTTTCCTGGGAGATCAGTATTAGATTCCGATGCACTTCCGTAGCATTACCGAGTCCCTTGGACCTTCACTTTAACGATAAAACACAGAAATTGCGGCGGGATTTAAACAAAATTCACAATGCCGACTTATGTACAAGAAGAGAAAATCTTCACATTGTTTTAGGTCATCTTTGAGCGATTCCTGTGTGATCAGTTTTAGATTCATAAGCACTACTGCAGCTTTACTCTATTAATTGGACCTTCACATTGATGATGAAACACAGATATTGCGTCGGGATTTATTACAAAAGGCACAATGCCGACTTAAGTACAAGAAGAGTAAATCTTCTCACTATTTGTGGTTTGCTTTGAGCTTATCCTGGGAGATCAGTATTAGATTCCGATGCACTACTGCAGCTATAGTCTACCCCTTCGAGCTTCATATTGACGATGAAACACAGAAATAGCGTCGGGATTTAATACAAAAGGCACAATGCCATGTTAAGTACAAGAAGAGTAGATCTTCCGATTGTTTGGGGTTTGTATTAAGCGTTTCCAGGGAGATCAGTATTACATTCTGATGCATTACTGCAGCTTTACACTATCTCTTGGACTTTCACTTTGTCGATGAAACACAGAAATTGCGTCGGGATTTAATACAAAAGGCATAATGCCGACTTAAGTACAAGAACAGTAAATCTTCTCATTATTTGTGGTTTGTTTTGAGCGTTTCCTGGGAGATCACTATTAGATTCCGATGCATTACTGCAGCTTTACTCTATCCCTAGGACCTTCACATTGACAATGAAACACAGAAATGGCGTAGGGATTTAATACAAAAGCACAATGCCGACTTAAGTACAAAAAGAGTAATTCTGCTCATTGTCTGTGGTTGCCTTGAGCGTTTCCTGGGAGTTCAGTATTTGATTCCGATGCACAACTGCAACTTTACTCTATCCCTTGGACCTTCACATTGACGATGAAACACAGATATAGCGTCGGGATTTAATACAAAAGGCACAATGCCGACTTAAGTACAAGAAGATAAAGTCTTCTCATTGTTTGTGGTATGATTTGAGCGTTTCCTGGGAGATCAGTATTAGATTCCATTGCACTACTGCAGCTTTACTCTATTCCTTGGACCTCCACATTGACGATGAAACACAGCTATTGCGTCGGAATTTATTACAAAAGGCACAATGCCGACTTAAGTACAAGAAGAGTAAATCTTCTCATTGTTTGTGGTTTGCTTTGAGCTTTTCCTGGGTGATCAGTATTAGATTCCGATGCACTTCTGCAGCGTTACTCTATCAGCTGGACCTTCACTTTGACGATGAAACACAGAAATTGCGGCGGGATTTAATACAAAATGCACAATGCCGACTTAAGTACAAGAAGAGTAAATCTTCGCATTGTTTTGGTCATCTTTGAGCGATTCCTGGGTGATCAGTATTAGATTCCCAAGCACTATTGCAGCTTTACTCTATTCCTTGGAGCTTCACATTGACGATGAAACACAGATATTGCTTCGGGATGTTATACAAAAGGCACAATGCCGACTTAAGTACAAGAAGAGTAAATCTTCTCATTGTTTGTGGTTTGCTTTGAGCTTTTCCTGGGAGATCAGTATTAGATTCCGATGCACTACTGCAGCTATAGTCTATTCCTTGGACCTCCACATTGACGATGAAGCACAGATATTGCGTCAGGATTTTATACAAAAGGCACAATGCCGACTTAAGTACAAGAAGAGTAAATCTTCTCTTTGTTTGTGGTTTGTTTTGAGCGTTTCCTGGGAGATCAGTATTACATTCTGATGCACTACTGCAGCTTCACACTATCTCTTGGACTTTCAATTTGTCGATGAAACACAGAAGTTGCGTCGGGATTTAATGCAAAAGGCATTATGCCGACTTCATTACTGGAAGAGTAAATCTTCTCATTGTTTGTGGTGTGCTTTGAGCGTTTCCTGGGAGATCAGTATTAGATTACGACGCACCACTGCAGCATTACTGTATCCCCTGGACCTTCACATTGACAATGAAACACAAACATTGCGTCGGTATTTAATACAAAAGGCACAATGCCGACTTAAGGACAAGAAGAGAAAATCTTCTCATTGTTTGTGGTATGATTTGAGCGTTTCCTGGGAGATCAGTATTAGATTCCGATGCACTTCTGCAGCTTTACTCCATCCCTTGGACCTCCACATTGACGATGAAACACAGATATTGCGTCGTGATTTACTACAAAAGGCACAATGCCGACTTAAGTACAAGAAGAGTAAATCTCCTCATTGTTTGTGGTTTGCTTTGAGCTTTTCCTGGGAGATCAGTGTTAGATTCCGATGCACTACTGCAGCTATAGTCTATCCCGTGAAGCTTCACATTGACGATGAAACACAGAAATTGCGTCGGGATTTAATACAAAAGGCACAATGCCGACTTATGTAAAAGAAGAGTAAAACTTCTCATTGTTTGTGGTTTGCTTTGAGCGTCTTCTAGGAGATCAGTATTATCCGATGCACTATTGCAGCTTTACTCTATCACTCGGAACTTCACATTGTCGATGAAACACAGAAATGGCGTCGGGATTTAATACAAAACGCACAATGCCGACTTAAGTAGAAGAAGAGTAAATCTTTTCATTGTTTCTGGTTTGCTTTGAGCGTTTGATAGGAGATCAGTATTCGATTCCGATGCACTACTGCTGCTTTTCTCTATTCCTTGGACCTTCACATTGACGGTGAATCACAGAAATTGCTTCGGAATTTAACACAAAATGCACAATGCCTACTGAAGTACAAGTAGAGTAAATCTTCTCGTTGTTTGTGGTTTGCTTTGAGCGTATCCTGGGAGCTCTGTATTAATTTCGGATGCACTAATTCAGCTTTACTGTATCCCTTGGATCTTCACACTGACGATGAAACCCAATTATTGCCTCGGGATTTGCTACAAAAGCAAAGTGCCGACTTAAGTACAAGAAGAGAATATCTTTTTATTGTTTTTGGTTTGCTTTGAGCGTTTCCTCTGACATCGGTATTAGATTCCGATTCACTACTGCAGCTTTACTCCATCCCTTGGATCCTCGCATTGACGATGAAACACAGAAATTCCGTCGGGATTAAATACAAAAGGCACAATGATGACTTAAGTACAAGAAAGAGTAAATCTGCCCATTGTCATTATTTTGCTTTGAGCGTTTCCTGGGAGATCGGTATTAGATTCCGATGCACTACTGCAGCTTTACTGCATCCCTAGGACCTTCACATTGTCGATGAAACACAGAAATGGCGTCGGGATTTAATACAAAACGCCCAATGCCGGCTTAAGTACAAGAAGAGTAAATCTTCTCATTGTTTCTGGTTTGCTTTGAGCGTTTGATGGGAGAACAGTATTAGATTCCGATGCACTACTGCTGCTTTACTCTAACCCTTGGACCTTCACATTGACGATGAAGCACAGAAATTTCGTCGTGATGAACACAAAATGCACAATGCCTACTTAAATACAAGTAGAGTAAATCTTCTCATTGTTTGTTGTTTGCTTTGAGCGTTTCCTGTGACATCGGTATTAGATTCCGATTCACTACTGCAGCTTTACTCTATCCCTTGGACCTTCACATTGACGACGAAAAATAGAATTTGCGTCGGGATTTAATACAAAATGCATAATGCTGACTTAAGTAAAAGAAGAGTAAATCTTTTCATTGTTTGTCGTTTTTCTTTTAGCGTTTCATGGGAGATCAGTATTAGATTCCGATGCACTACTGCAGCTTTACTCCATCCCTTATAACTTCACATTGACGATGAAAAACAGAAATTGCGTCGTGATTTAATACAAAAGGCAGAATGCCGACATAAGTGCAAGAGGAGTATATCTTCACATTGATTGAGGTTTGCTTTGAGCGTTTCGTAGGTGATCAGTACTAGATTCCGATGCACTACTGCAACTTTACTCTATCCCTTGGACCTTGACATCGACGATGAAAAACAGAAATTACGTCGGGATTTAATACAAAAGGCACAATGCCTAACTAATGTACAAGAAGAGTAAATGTTCTCATTGTTTGTGGTTTGCTATGAGCGTTTTCTGGGAGATCAGTATTAGACTCAGATGCACTATTGCAGCTTTACTGTATCCCTTGGACCTTCACATTGCCGATGAAACACAGATATTGCGTCGGGATTTACTACAAAAGGCACAATGCCAACTTACGTACAAGAAGAGTAAATCTTCTTATTGTTTTTGGTTTGCTTTGAGCGTTTCCTGTAACATTGGTATTAGATTCCGATTCACTACTGCAGCTTTACTCTATACCTTGGACCTTCATATTGACGATGAAACACAGAAATTGTGTCGGGATTATATAAAAATGGCACCTTGATGACTTAAGTACAAGAAGAATAAATCTGCTCTTTGACAGTGGTTTGTTTTGAGCGTTTCCTGGGAGATCAGTGTTACATTCGGATGCAGTACAGCAGCATTACTCTATCCGTTGGACCTTCGCATTGACGACGAAAAACCGAAATAGCGTCGGGATTTAATACAAAAGGCACAATGCCGACTTAAGTACAAGAAGAGTAAATCTTTTCAGTGTTTGTGGATTGCATTGAGCGTTTCCTGGGGGATCGTATTAGATTCCAATGCACTACTGCAGCTTTACTAAATCCCTTGGACCTTCACATTGGCGATGAAAAACAGATATTGCGTCGGGATTTAATAAAAAAGACAGAATGCCGACTTAAGTACAAGGAGAGTAAATCTTCTCATTGTTTGTGGCTGCTTTGAGCGTTTCCTGGGATATCACTATTAGATTCCGATGCACTACTGCAGCTTCACTCTATCCCTTGGACGTTCACATTGACGATGAAACACAGAAATTGCGTCGGGATTTAATACAAAAGGCACAATACCAACTTAAGTACAAGAAGAGTAAATCTTCTCAATGTTTGTGGTTTGCTTTGAGCGTCTCCTGGGAGATGAGTGTTAGATTCCGATCTACTACTGCAGCCTTACTCTATCCCTTGGACCTTCACATTGACTATCAAACACAGAAATTGCGTCGGGATTTAATACAAAATACACAAAGCTGACTTAAGTGCAAGAAGACTATATCTTCTCATTGTTTGTGGTATGTTCTGAGCGTTTCCTAGGAGATCAGTATTAGATTCCGATGCACTTCTGCAGCGTTACTCTATCCCTTGGACCTTCACGTTGACGATGGAACACAGAAATTGCGTCGGCATTTAATACAAAAAGCACAATGCCGACATGAGTACAAGAAGAGAAAATCCTCTCATTGCTTGTTGTTTGCTTTGAGCGTTTCCTGGAGATCAGTATTAGATTCCGATGCACTACTGCAGCTTTCCCTATCCCTTGGACCTTTACATTGACGATGAAACACAAAAATTGCATCGGGATTTAACACAAGAGGCACAATGCCGAATTAAGTAGAGGAAGAGTAAATTTTCTCATTGTTAGTGGTTTGCTTACATTGTTTACTGGGAGATCAGTATTAGATTCCGATGCACTACTGCAGCTATACTCTATCCCTTCGACCTTCACATTGCCGATGAAACACAGAATTTGCGTCGGGATTTAATGCAAAAGGCACTATGCCGACTTCAGTACTGGAAGAGTAAATCTTTTCATTGTTTGTGGCTTGCTTTGAGCGGTTCCTGGGAGATCAGTATTAGATTCCGACGCACCTCTTCAGCATTACATATCCCTAGGACCTTCACATTGACGATGAAACACAAAAATTGCGTCGGTATTTAATACTAAAGCACAATGCCGACTTAAGTACAAGAAGAGAAAATCTTCTCATTGTTTGTGGTATGATTTGAGCGTTTCCAGGGAGATCAGTATTAGATTCCGATGCACTTCTGCAGCTTTACTCTATCCCTTGGCCCTTCACTATGACGATGAAACACAGACATTGCGGCAGGAATTACAACAAAATGCGAAATGCCGACTTATGTACAAGAAGAGTAAATCTTCGCATAGTTTTTGGTCATCTTTGAGCGATTCCTGGGTGATCAGTATTAGATTCCCAAGCACTACTGCAGCTTTACCTTATTCCTTGGACCTCCACATTGACGATGAAACACAGATATTGCGTCGGGATTTAATACAAAAGGCACAATGCCGTTTTAAGTACAAGAAGAGTTAATCTTCTCTTTGTTTGTGGTTTGCTTAGAGCGTTTCCTGGGACATCAGTATTACCTTCTGATGCACTACTGCAGCTTCACACTATCTCTTGGACTTTCACTTTGTCGATGAAACACAGAAATAGCGTCGGGATTTAATGCAAGATGCACTGTGCCGACTTCAGTACTGGAAGAGTAAATCTTCTCATTGTTTATGGTTTGCTTTGAGCGTTTCCTGGGAGATCAGTATTACATTCTGATCCACTACTGCAGTTTCACACTATCTCTTAAACTTTCACTTTGTCGATGAAACACAGAAATTGCGTCGGGATTTAATGCAAAAGGCACTATGCCGACTTCAGTACTGGAAGAGTAAATCTTCTCATGGTTTGTGGTTTGCTTTGAGCGTTTCCTGGGAGATCAATATTAGATTCTGACGCACCTCTGCAGCATTACTCCATCCCTTGGACCATCACATTGACGATGAAACACAAACATTGCCTCAGTATTTAATACAAAAGGCACAAAGCCGACTTAAGTACAAGAAGATAAAATCTTCTCATTGTTTGTGGTATGATTTGAGCGTTTCCTGGGAGATCAGTATTAGATTCCGATGCACTTCCGTAGCATTACCGAGTCCCTTGGACCTTCACTTTAACGATAAAACACAGAAATTGCGGCGGGATTTAAACAAAATTCACAATGCCGACTTATGTACAAGAAGAGAAAATCTTCACATTGTTTTAGGTCATCTTTGAGCGATTCCTGTGTGATCAGTTTTAGATTCATAAGCACTACTGCAGCTTTACTCTATTAATTGGACCTTCACATTGATGATGAAACACAGATATTGCGTCGGGATTTATTACAAAAGGCACAATGCCGACTTAAGTACAAGAAGAGTAAATCTTCTCACTATTTGTGGTTTGCTTTGAGCTTATCCTGGGAGATCAGTATTAGATTCCGATGCACTACTGCAGCTATAGTCTACCCCTTCGAGCTTCATATTGACGATGAAACACAGAAATAGCGTCGGGATTTAATACAAAAGGCACAATGCCATGTTAAGTACAAGAAGAGTAGATCTTCCGATTGTTTGGGGTTTGTATTAAGCGTTTCCAGGGAGATCAGTATTACATTCTGATGCATTACTGCAGCTTTACACTATCTCTTGGACTTTCACTTTGTCGATGAAACACAGAAATTGCGTCGGGATTTAATACAAAAGGCATAATGCCGACTTAAGTACAAGAACAGTAAATCTTCTCATTATTTGTGGTTTGTTTTGAGCGTTTCCTGGGAGATCACTATTAGATTCCGATGCATTACTGCAGCTTTACTCTATCCCTAGGACCTTCACATTGACAATGAAACACAGAAATGGCGTAGGGATTTAATACAAAAGCACAATGCCGACTTAAGTACAAAAAGAGTAATTCTGCTCATTGTCTGTGGTTGCCTTGAGCGTTTCCTGGGAGTTCAGTATTTGATTCCGATGCACAACTGCAACTTTACTCTATCCCTTGGACCTTCACATTGACGATGAAACACAGATATAGCGTCGGGATTTAATACAAAAGGCACAATGCCGACTTAAGTACAAGAAGATAAAGTCTTCTCATTGTTTGTGGTATGATTTGAGCGTTTCCTGGGAGATCAGTATTAGATTCCATTGCACTACTGCAGCTTTACTCTATTCCTTGGACCTCCACATTGACGATGAAACACAGCTATTGCGTCGGAATTTATTACAAAAGGCACAATGCCGACTTAAGTACAAGAAGAGTAAATCTTCTCATTGTTTGTGGTTTGCTTTGAGCTTTTCCTGGGTGATCAGTATTAGATTCCGATGCACTTCTGCAGCGTTACTCTATCAGCTGGACCTTCACTTTGACGATGAAACACAGAAATTGCGGCGGGATTTAATACAAAATGCACAATGCCGACTTAAGTACAAGAAGAGTAAATCTTCGCATTGTTTTGGTCATCTTTGAGCGATTCCTGGGTGATCAGTATTAGATTCCCAAGCACTATTGCAGCTTTACTCTATTCCTTGGAGCTTCACATTGACGATGAAACACAGATATTGCTTCGGGATGTTATACAAAAGGCACAATGCCGACTTAAGTACAAGAAGAGTAAATCTTCTCATTGTTTGTGGTTTGCTTTGAGCTTTCCTGGGAGATCAGTATTAGATTCCGATGCACTACTGCAGCTATAGTCTATTCCTTGGACCTCCACATTGACGATGAAGCACAGATATTGCGTCAGGATTTTATACAAAAGGCACAATGCCGACTTAAGTACAAGAAGAGTAAATCTTCTCTTTGTTTGTGGTTTGTTTTGAGCGTTTCCTGGGAGATCAGTATTACATTCTGATGCACTACTGCAGCTTCACACTATCTCTTGGACTTTCAATTTGTCGATGAAACACAGAAGTTGCGTCGGGATTTAATGCAAAAGGCATTATGCCGACTTCAGTACTGGAAGAGTAAATCTTCTCATTGTTTGTGGTGTGCTTTGAGCGTTTCCTGGGAGATCAGTATTAGATTACGACGCACCACTGCAGCATTACTGTATCCCCTGGACCTTCACATTGACAATGAAACACAAACATTGCGTCGGTATTTAATACAAAAGGCACAATGCCGACTTAAGGACAAGAAGAGAAAATCTTCTCATTGTTTGTGGTATGATTTGAGCGTTTCCTGGGAGATCAGTATTAGATTCCGATGCACTTCTGCAGCTTTACTCCATCCCTTGGACCTCCACATTGACGATGAAACACAGATATTGCGTCGTGATTTACTACAAAAGGCACAATGCCGACTTAAGTACAAGAAGAGTAAATCTCCTCATTGTTTGTGGTTTGCTTTGAGCTTTTCCTGGGAGATCAGTGTTAGATTCCGATGCACTACTGCAGCTATAGTCTATCCCGTGAAGCTTCACATTGACGATGAAACACAGAAATTGCGTCGGGATTTAATACAAAAGGCACAATGCCGACTTATGTAAAAGAAGAGTAAAACTTCTCATTGTTTGTGGTTTGCTTTGAGCGTCTTCTAGGAGATCAGTATTATCCGATGCACTATTGCAGCTTTACTCTATCACTCGGAACTTCACATTGTCGATGAAACACAGAAATGGCGTCGGGATTTAATACAAAACGCACAATGCCGACTTAAGTAGAAGAAGAGTAAATCTTTTCATTGTTTCTGGTTTGCTTTGAGCGTTTGATAGGAGATCAGTATTCGATTCCGATGCACTACTGCTGCTTTTCTCTATTCCTTGGACCTTCACATTGACGGTGAATCACAGAAATTGCTTCGGAATTTAACACAAAATGCACAATGCCTACTGAAGTACAAGTAGAGTAAATCTTCTCGTTGTTTGTGGTTTGCTTTGAGCGTATCCTGGGAGCTCTGTATTAATTTCGGATGCACTAATTCAGCTTTACTGTATCCCTTGGATCTTCACACTGACGATGAAACCCAATTATTGCCTCGGGATTTGCTACAAAAGCAAAGTGCCGACTTAAGTACAAGAAGAGAATATCTTTTTATTGTTTTTGGTTTGCTTTGAGCGTTTCCTCTGACATCGGTATTAGATTCCGATTCACTACTGCAGCTTTACTCCATCCCTTGGATCCTCGCATTGACGATGAAACACAGAAATTCCGTCGGGATTAAATACAAAAGGCACAATGATGACTTAAGTACAAGAAAGAGTAAATCTGCCCATTGTCATTATTTTGCTTTGAGCGTTTCCTGGGAGATCGGTATTAGATTCCGATGCACTACTGCAGCTTTACTGCATCCCTAGGACCTTCACATTGTCGATGAAACACAGAAATGGCGTCGGGATTTAATACAAAACGCCCAATGCCGGCTTAAGTACAAGAAGAGTAAATCTTCTCATTGTTTCTGGTTTGCTTTGAGCGTTTGATGGGAGAACAGTATTAGATTCCGATGCACTACTGCTGCTTTACTCTAACCCTTGGACCTTCACATTGACGATGAAGCACAGAAATTTCGTCGTGATGAACACAAAATGCACAATGCCTACTTAAATACAAGTAGAGTAAATCTTCTCATTGTTTGTTGTTTGCTTTGAGCGTTTCCTGTGACATCGGTATTAGATTCCGATTCACTACTGCAGCTTTACTCTATCCCTTGGACCTTCACATTGACGACGAAAAATAGAATTTGCGTCGGGATTTAATACAAAATGCATAATGCTGACTTAAGTAAAAGAAGAGTAAATCTTTTCATTGTTTGTCGTTTTTCTTTTAGCGTTTCATGGGAGATCAGTATTAGATTCCGATGCACTACTGCAGCTTTACTCCATCCCTTATAACTTCACATTGACGATGAAAAACAGAAATTGCGTCGTGATTTAATACAAAAGGCAGAATGCCGACATAAGTGCAAGAGGAGTATATCTTCACATTGATTGAGGTTTGCTTTGAGCGTTTCGTAGGTGATCAGTACTAGATTCCGATGCACTACTGCAACTTTACTCTATCCCTTGGACCTTGACATCGACGATGAAAAACAGAAATTACGTCGGGATTTAATACAAAAGGCACAATGCCTAACTAATGTACAAGAAGAGTAAATGTTCTCATTGTTTGTGGTTTGCTATGAGCGTTTTCTGGGAGATCAGTATTAGACTCAGATGCACTATTGCAGCTTTACTGTATCCCTTGGACCTTCACATTGCCGATGAAACACAGATATTGCGTCGGGATTTACTACAAAAGGCACAATGCCAACTTACGTACAAGAAGAGTAAATCTTCTTATTGTTTTTGGTTTGCTTTGAGCGTTTCCTGTAACATTGGTATTAGATTCCGATTCACTACTGCAGCTTTACTCTATACCTTGGACCTTCATATTGACGATGAAACACAGAAATTGTGTCGGGATTATATAAAAATGGCACCTTGATGACTTAAGTACAAGAAGAATAAATCTGCTCTTTGACAGTGGTTTGTTTTGAGCGTTTCCTGGGAGATCAGTGTTACATTCGGATGCAGTACAGCAGCATTACTCTATCCGTTGGACCTTCGCATTGACGACGAAAAACCGAAATAGCGTCGGGATTTAATACAAAAGGCACAATGCCGACTTAAGTACAAGAAGAGTAAATCTTTTCAGTGTTTGTGGATTGCATTGAGCGTTTCCTGGGGGATCGTATTAGATTCCAATGCACTACTGCAGCTTTACTAAATCCCTTGGACCTTCACATTGGCGATGAAAAACAGATATTGCGTCGGGATTTAATAAAAAAGACAGAATGCCGACTTAAGTACAAGGAGAGTAAATCTTCTCATTGTTTGTGGCTGCTTTGAGCGTTTCCTGGGATATCACTATTAGATTCCGATGCACTACTGCAGCTTCACTCTATCCCTTGGACGTTCACATTGACGATGAAACACAGAAATTGCGTCGGGATTTAATACAAAAGGCACAATACCGACTTAAGTACAAGAAGAGTAATTCTTCTCATTGTTTGTGGTTTGCTTTGAGCGTTTCCTGGGAGATGAGTGTTAGATTCCGATCTACTACTGCAGCCTTACTCTATCCCTGGGACCTTCACATTGACTATCAAACACAGAAATTGCGTCGGGATTTAATACAAAATACACAATGCTGACTTAAGTGCAAGAAGACAATATCTTCTCATTGTTTGTGGTATGTTCTGAGCGTTTCCTAGGAGATCAGTATTAGATTCCGATGCACCTCTGCAGCGTTACTCTATCCCTTGGACCTTCACGTTGACGATGGAACACAGAAATTGCGTCGGCATTTAATACAAAAAGCACAATGCCGACATGAGTACAAGAAGAGAAAATCCTCTCATTGCTTGTGGTTTGCTTTGAGCGTTTCCTGGAGATCAGTATTAGATTCCGATGTACTACTGCAGCTTTCCCTATCCCTTGGACCTTTACATTGACGATGAAACACAAAAATTGCGTCGGGATTTAACACAAGAGGCACAATGCCGAATTAAGTAGAAGAAGAGTAAATCTTCTCATTGTTAGTGGTTTGCTTACATTGTTTACTGGGAGATCAGTATTAGATTCCGATGCACTACTGCAGCTATACTCTATCCCTTCGACCTTCACATTGCCGATGAAACACAGAATTTGCGTCGGGATCTAATGTAAAATGCACTATGCCGACTTCAGTAATGGAAGAGTAAATCTTTTCATTGTTTGTGGCTTGCTTTGAGCGGTTCCTGGGAGATCAGTATTAGATTCCGACGCACCTCTTCAGCATTACTCTATCCCTAGGACCTTCACATTGACGATGAAACACAAAAATTGCGTCGGTATTTAATACTAAAGCACAATGCCGACTTAAGTACAAGAAGAGAAAATCTTCTCATTGTTTGTGGTATGTTTTGAGCGTTTCCAGGGAGATCAGTATTAAATTCCGATGCACTTCTGCAGCTTTACTCTATCCCTTGGCCCTTCACTATGACGATGAAACACAGACATTGCGGCAGGAATTACAACAAAATGCACAATGCCGACTTATGTACAAGAAGAGTAAATCTTTGCATAGTTTTTGGTCATCTTTGAGCGATTCCTGGGTGATCAGTATTAGATTCCCAAGCACTACTGCAGCTTTACCTTATTCCTTGGACCTCCACATTGACGATGAAACACAGATATTGCGTCGGGATTTAATACAAAAGGCACAATGCCGATTTAAGTACAAGAAGAGTTAATCTTCTCTTTGTTTGTGGTTTGCTTAGAGCGTTTCCTGGGAGATCAGTATTACCTTCTGATGCACTACTGCAGCTTCACACTATCTCTTGGACTTTCACTTTGTCGATGAAACACAGAAATAGCGTTGGGATTTAATGCAAGATGCACTATGCCGACTTCAGTACTGGAAGAGTAAATCTTCTCATTGTTTGTGGTTTGCTTTGAGCGTTTCCTGGGAGATCAATATTAGATTCTGACGCACCTCTGCAGCATTACTCTATCCCTTGGACCATCACATTGACGATGAAACACTAACATTGCCTCGGTATTTAATACAAAAGGCACAAAGCCGACTTAAGTACAAGAAGATAAAATCTCCTCATTGTTTGTGGTATGATTTGAGCGTTTCCTGGGAGATCAGTATTAGATTCCGATGCACTTCCGTAGCATTACCGCGTCCCTTGGACCTTCACTTAGACGATAAAACACAGAAATTGCGGCGGGATTTAATACAAAATTCACAATGGCGACTTATGTACAAGAAGAGAAAATCTTCACATTGTTCTAGGTCATCTTTGAGCGATTCCTGGGTGATCAGTATTAGATTCATAAGCACTACTGCAGCTTTACTCTATTAATTGGACCTTCACATTGATGATGAAACACAGATATTGCGTCGGGGTTTATTACAAAAGGCACAATGCCGACATAAGTACAAGAAGAGTAAATCTTCTCACTATTTGTGGTTTGCTTTGAGCTTATCCTGGGAGATCAGTATTAGATTCCGATGCACTACTGCAGCTATAGTCTACCCCTTCGAGCTTCATATTGACGATGAAACACAGAAATTGCGTCGGGATTTAATATAAAAGGCATAATGCCGACTTAAGTACAAGAAGAGTAAATCTTCTCTTTATTTGTGGTTTGTTTTGAGCGTTTCCTGGGAAATCACTATTAGTTTCCGATGCATTACTGCAGCTTTACTCTATCCCTAGGACCTTCACATTGACAATGAAACACAGAAATGGCGTCGGGATTTAATAGAAAAGCACAATGCCGACTTAAGTACAAAAAGAGTAATTCTGCTCATTGTCTGTGGTAGCCTTGAGCGTTTCCTGGGAGTTCAGTATTTGATTCCGATGCACAACTGCAACTTTACTCTATCCCTTGGACCTTCACATTGACGATGAAACACAGATATAGCGTCGGGATTTAATACAACAGGCACAATGCCGACTTAAGTACAAGAAGATAAAGTCTTCTCATTGTTTGTGGTATGATTTGAGCGTCTCCTGGGAGATCAGTATTAGATTCCATTGCACTACTGCAGCTTTACTCTATTCCTTGGACCTCCACATTGACGATGAAACACAGATATTGCGTCGGAATTTATTACAAAAGGCACAATGCCGACTTAAGTACAAGAAGAGTAAATCTTCTCATTGTTTGTGGTTTGCTTTGAGCTTTTCCTGGGTGATCAGTATTAGATTCCGATGCACTGCTGCAGCGTTACTCTATCAGCTGGACCTTCACTTTGACGATGAAACACAGAAATTGCGGCGGGATTTAATACAAAATGCACAATGACGACTTAAGTACAAGAAGAGTAAATCTTCGCATTGTTTTGGTCATCTTTGAGCGATTCCTGGGTGATCAGTATTAGATTCCCAAGCACTATTGCAGCTTTACTCTATTCCTTGGAGCTTCACATTGACGATGAAACACAGATATTGCGTCGGGATTTTATACAAAAGGCACAATGCCGACTTAAGTACAAGAAGAGTAAATCTTCTCATTGTTTGTAGTTTGCTTTGAGCTTTTCCTGGGAGATCAGTATTAGATTCCGATGCACTACTGCAGCTATAGTCTATTCCTTGGACCTCCACATTGACGATGAAGCACAGATATTGCGTCAGGATTTTATACAAAAGGCACAATGCCGACTTACGTACAAGAAGAGTAAATCTTCTCTTTGTTTGTGGTTTGTTTTGAGCGTTTCCTGGGAGATCAGTATTACATTCTGATGCACTACTGCAGCTTCACACTATCTCTTGGACTTTCACTTTGTCGATGAAACTCAGAAGTTGCGTCGGGATTTACTGCAAATGGCACTATGCCGACTTCAGTACTGGAAGAGTAAATCTTGTCATAGTTTGTGGTTTGTTTTGAGCGTTTCCTGGGAGATCAGTATTACATTCTAATGCACTACTGCAGCTTCACACTATCTCTTGGACTTTCACTTTGTCGATGAAACACAGAAGTTGCGTCGGGATTTACTGCAAATGGCACTATGGCGACTTCAGTACTGGAAGAGTAAATCTTCTCATAGTTAGTGGTTTGCTTTGAGCGTTTCCTGGGAGATCAGTATTAGATTCCAATGCACTACTGCGGCTTTACTCCATCCCTTGGACCTTCACATTGACGATGAAAAACAGAAATTGCGTAGGGGCTTATGACAAAAGGCAAAATGCCGACATAAGTACAAGAAGAGTAAATCTTCCCATTGTTTATGGTTTGCTTTGAGCGTTTCCTGAAAGATCAGTATTAGATTCCGACGCTCCTCTGCAGCATTTCTCTATTCCTTGGACCTCCACATTGACGATGAAACACAGATATTGCGTCGGGATTTACTTCAAAAGGCACAATCCCGACTTAAGTACAAGAGGAGTAAATCTTCTCATTGTTTGTGGTTTGGTTTGAGCGTTTCCTGGAAGATCTGTATTAGATTCCGATGCACAACTGCAGCTTTACTCTATCCCTTGGACCTTCACATTGATGATGAAACAGAGATATAGCGTCGGGATTTAATACAAAAGGCACAATGCCGACATATGTACATGAAGAGTAAAACATCTAATTGTTTGTGATTTGCTTTGAGCGTCTTCTGGGAGATCAGAATTAGATTCTGATGCACTATTGCAGCTTTACTCTATCCCTTGGACCTTCTCATTGACAGTGAAACACAGAAATTGCGTCGAGATTTAACGCAAAATGCACAATGCCTACTGAAGTACAAGAAGAGTAAATCTTCTCGTTGTTTGTGGATTGCTTTGAGCGCTTCCTGGGAGCTCTGTATTAGATTCCGATGCACTACTGCAGCTTTACTGTATCCCTTGGATCTTCACACTGACGATGAAACACAATTATTGCGTCGTGATTTACTACAAAAGGCGAAATGCCGACTTCAGTACAAGAAGAGAAAATCTTCTAATTGATATTGGTTTGCTTTGAGCGTTTCCTGTGACATCGGTAATAGATTCCGATTCACTACTGCAGCTTTACTCTATACCTTGGATCTTCGCATTGACGATGAAACACAGAAATTGCGTTGGGATGTAATACAAAAGGCACAATGCCGACTTAAGTACAAGAAGAGTAAATCTTCTCATTGTTTGTGGTTTGCTTTGAGCGTTTCCTGGGATATCACCATTAGATTCCGATTCACCACTGCAGCTTTACTCTATCCCTTGGACGTTCCCATTGACGATGAAACACAGAAATTGCGTCGCGGTGTAAACCAAAAGGCTAGATGCCGACTTAAGTACAAGAAGAGTAAATCTTCTCATTGTTTGTGGTTTGCATTGAGCGTTTCCTGGGGAATCAGTATTTGATTCCAGTGCACTACTGCAGCTTTACTCTATGCGTTGCACCTTCACATTGACGATGAAACACAGATATTGCGTCCAGATTTAATACAAAGGGCACAAAGCCGACTTCAGTACAGCAAGTGTAAATCCTTTCATTGTTTGTGGTTTGAATTGAGCGTTTGATGGGAGAACAATATTAGATTCCGATGCACCACTGCTGCTTTACTCTATCCCTTGGACCTTGACATTGACGATGAAACACAGAAAGTGCGTCGGGATTTAATACAAAGGGGACAATGCCGACTTCAGTACATGAACGTTAAATCTTCTCATTGTTTGCAGTTTGCTTTAAGCGTTTCCTGGATGTTGAGTATTAGATTCCGATGCAGTACTGCAGTATTACTCCATCCCTTGGACCTTGACATTGACGGTCAAACACAGAAATTGCGTCGGGATTTAATACAAAATGCACAATGCCGACTTAAGTACAAGAAGAAGAAATCTTCTCATTGTTTGTAGTTTGTATTGAGCGTTTCCTGGGGAATCGGTATTAGTTTCCAATGCACTACTGCAGCTTTACTAAATCCCTTGGACCTTTACATTGACGATGAAAAACAGATATTGCGTCGGGATTTAATAAAAAAGGCACAAAGCCGACTTCAGTACAGGAAGTTTAAATCTTCTCATTGTTTGTGGTTTGTTTGAGCGTTTCCTGGTGGATCAGCATTAGATTCCGATGCACTACAGCAGCTTTATCCTATTCCTTGGACCTTCACATTGTCGATGAATCACAAAAATTGCGTCGGGATTTAATACAAAAGGCACAATACCGACTTACGTACAAGAAGAGTAAATCTTCTCATTCTTTGTGGTATGCTTTGAGCGTTTCCTTAGAGATCAGTATTACATTCCGATGCACTTCTGCTGCTTTACTCTATCCCTTGGACCTTCACATTGACGATGAAACACAGAAATTGCGTAGGAATTTAATACAAAAGGCACAAGGCCGACTTAAGTATAAAAGAGAAAATCTTCTCATTGCTTGTGGTCTACTTTGAGCGTTTCCTGGGAGATCAGTATTAGATTCCGATGCACTACTGCAGCTTTCCCTATACCTTGGACTTTTACATTGACGATGAAACACAAAAATTGCGTCGGGATTTAACACAAGAGGCACAATGCCGTATTAAGTACAGAAGAGTACATCTTCTCATTGTTTGTGGTTTGCTTTGAGCGTTACCTGGGTGATCAGTATTAGATTTCGATGCACTACTGCAGCTTTACTCTATCCCTTGGACCTTCACATTGACGATGAAACACAGAAATTCCGTCGGGATTTAATACAAAAGGCACAATTATGACTTACGTAAAAGAAGAGTAATTCAGCCCAGTGTCAGTGGTTTGCTTTGAGCGTTTCCTGGGAGATCAGTAATTAATTCCGGTGCACTACTGCACCAATACTCTATTCCTTGGACCATCACATTGTGGATGAAGCAAAGAAATTGCGTCGGGATTTTATACAAATTGTACAGTGCCAACTTAAGTACAAGTAGAGCATATCATCTCATTGTTTGTGGTTTGCTGTAAGCGTTTCCTGGGAGATCAGTATTAGATTCCGATGCACCACTGCAGCTTTACTCCATCCCTTGGACCTTCACATAGACGATGAAAAACAGAAATTGCGTCGGGATTTAATACAAAAAGCAGAATGCCGATATAAGTACAAGAAGGGTATATCTTCACATTGCTTTTGGTTTGCTTTGAGCGTTTCCTGGAGGATCAGTATTAGATTCCGCTTGTGGTTTGCTTTGAGCGTTTCCTGGAGGATCAGTATTAGATTCCGATGCACTACTGCAGCTTTACTCTATGCGTTGAACCTACACATTGACGATGAAACACAGATATTGTGTCGGGATTTAATACAAAAGGCACAAAGCCGACTTCAGTACAGCAAGTGTAAATCTTTTAATTGTTTGTGGTTTGAATTGAGCGTTTCCTGCGAGGTCAGTATTAGATTCCGATGCACTATTGCAACTTTACTCTATCGCTTGGACGTTCACATTGACGACGGAAAACAGAAATTGCGTCGGGATTTCATATAAAGGCAAAATACCGACTTAA
Source organism: Schistocerca piceifrons (assembly GCF_021461385.2). Lineage (NCBI taxonomy): Eukaryota > Metazoa > Arthropoda > Insecta > Orthoptera > Acrididae > Schistocerca > Schistocerca piceifrons. The sequence goes on along the minus strand of NC_060149.1, from coordinate 954,291,499 downwards.
GTACACGAAGAGTTAATCTTCTCAACGTTTGTGGTTTGCTATGAGCGTTTCATGGGAGATCAGTATTAGATTCTGATGCACTACTGCAGCTTTACTCTATACCTTGGACCTTCACATTAAGGATGAAACACAGAAAATGCGTCGGGATTGAATACAGAAGACACAATGCCGACTTAAGGAGTATATCTTCACATTGTTTGTGGTTTGCTTTGAGCGTTTACTGCATGATCAGTATTCGATTCCGATGCACAACTGCAGCTTTACTCTATGCCTGGGACCTTCACATTGACGGTGAAACACAGAAATTGCGTCGGGATTTAATACAAAAGGCACAATGCCGGCGTAGGTACAGGAAGAGAAAGTCTTCTCATAGTTTGTGGTTTGCTTTGAGCGTTTTCTGGGAGATCAGTATTAGATTCCGAAGCACTTCTGCAGCTTTACTCTATCCCTTGCACATTCACATTGACGAAGAAACACAGATATTGCGTCAGGATTTATACAAAAGGCCCAATGCCGACTTAAGTACAAGAGAAGTAAATCTTCTCATTGTTTGTGGGTGCTTTGAGAGTTTCCTGGAAGTTCAGTATTAGATTCCAACGCACTGCTGTAGCTTTACTCTATCCATGGACCTTCACATTGACGATGAATCACAGAAATTGCGTCGGGATTTTATGCAATAGGCACAATACCGACTTAAGTACAAAAAGAATAATTCCTCTCATTGTCAGCGGTTTGCTTTTAGCGTTTCCTGGGAGATCAGTATTAGATTCCGATGCACTACTGCAGCCATACTCCTTCCCATGGAGCTGCACATTGACGATGATACACAGAAATTGCTTCGGGATTTAATACAAAATTCACAATGCCGACTTATGTACAAGAAGAATAAATCTTCTCATTGTTTGTGGTTTGCATAGAGCGTTTCCTAGGAGAACAGTATTAGTTTCCGATGAACTACTGCAGCTTTACTCTATCCCTCGGACCTTCACATTGACGATGAAACACAGAAATGGCGGGGATTTGATACAAATGGCACAATGCCGACCTAAGTACAAGAAGAGTAAATTTTCTCATTGTTTCTGGTTTGCTTTGAGCGTTTCCTGGGATATCAATATTTGATTGCGATGCACTACTGCAGCTTTACTCTATCCCTTGGACCTTCACATTGACGATGACACACAGAAATTGCGTCGGGATTTAATACAAAATGCACAATGCCGACCTAAGTACAAGAAGAGTAAATCTCCTCGTTATTTGTGGTTTGCTTTGAGCGATTGCTGGTAGATCAGTATTAGATTCCGATGCACTACCGCAGCTTTACTCTATCCCTTGGGCCTTCACATTCACGATGAAACACGGAAAATGCGTCGGGATTGAATACAAAAGACACAATACCGGCTTTAGTACAAGAGGAGTATATCTTCACATTGTTTGTGGTTTGCTTTGAGCGTTTGCTGGATGATCAGTATTTGATTCCGATGCACTACTGCAGCTTTACCCTATCCCTTGGACCTTCACATTGACGATGAAACACAGATATTGCGTCGGGATTTAATACAAAAGGCACAATGCCGGCGTAGGTACAAGAAGAGAAAGTCTTCTCATAGTTCGTGGTTTGCTTTGAGCGTTTTCTGGGAGATCAGTATTAGATTTTGAAGCACTTCTGCAGCTTTATTCTTTCCCTTGCACATTCACATTGACGATGAAACTCAGAAATTGCGTCGGGATTTAATACAAAAGGCACAATGCCGTTTTAAGTGCAAGAAGCGTAAATCTTCTCATTGTCCGTGGTTTGCTTTGAGAGTTTCCTCGGAGATCAGTATTAGATTCCGATGCACTACTGCAGCTTAACTGTATCCCTTGGACCTTCACATTGACGATGAAACACAGTTATTGCGTCGGGATTTACTACAAATGGCACAATGCCGACTTAAGTACAAGGAGAGTAAATCTTCTCATTGTTTGTTGTTTGCTCGAGCGTTTCCTATGAGATTAGTATTACATTCCGATGCTCTGCTGCAGGTTTGCTGTATCCCTTGGACCTTCACATTGACTATGAAACACAGAAATTGCGTCGGTACTTAATAGAAAAGGCACAATGCAGACTTAAGTACAAGAAGAGTAAATCTTCTCACTGTTTCTGGTTTGCTATGGGCGTTTCATAGGAGATCAGTATTAGATTCCGATGCACTACTGCAGGTTTACTCTATCCCTTGGACCTTCACATTGACGTTGAAACACAGAAATATCGCAGGGATTCAATACAAAAGGCACAATGCCGACTTAAGTACAAGAAGAGTAATTCTTCTCATTGTTTGTGGTTTGCTTTGAGCGTTTCCTGAAAGATCAATATTAGATTCCGACGCACAACTGCGGCTGTACTCTATCAATTGGACTTTCACATTGACGATGAAACACAGAAATTGTGCCGGGATTTAATACAAAAGGCACAATGACGACTTAAGTACATGAGGAGTAAATCTTCTCATTGTTTGTGGTTTGCTTTGAGCGTTTCCTGGGAATCACTATTAGATTCCGATGTACTACTGCAGCTTTACTCTATCCGTTTTACCTTCACATTGACGATGAAACACAGAAATTGCGTCGGGATTTAATACAAAAGGCACAATGCCGACTTCGGTACAGGAAGAGTAAATCCTCTCATTGTACGTGGTTTGCTTTGAGCGTTTCCTGTTGGGTCAGTATTAGATTCCGATGCACTACTGCAGCTTTAATTTATGCCTTGGACTTTCACATTGACGATGAAACACAGAAATTGCGTCGGGATTTAATTCAAAAGGCACAATGACGACTTAAGTACAGGAAGAGTGAATCTTCTCATTGTTTGTGGTTTTCTTTGAGCGTTTACTGGGAGATCAGAATTAGATTCCGATGCACTACTGCAGCTATACTCCTTCCCTAGGACCTTCACATTGACGATGAAACACAGATATTGCGTCGGGGTTTAATACAAAAGGCGCAATGCCGATTTAAGTACAAGAAGTGTAAATCTTCTTATTGTTTGTGGTTTGCTTTGAGCGTTTCCTGGGGGATCAGTGTTAGATTACGATCCACTACTGCAGCTTTATTCTATCCCTTGGACTTTCACATTGACGATGAAACACAGAAATTGCGTCGGGGTTTAATACAAAGGGCGCAATGCCGACTTAAGTACAAGAAGTGTAAAACTTCTCATTGTTTGTTGTTTGCTTTGAGCGTTTCCTGGGATATCAATATTAGATTCCGATGCACTATTGCAGCTTTACTCTATCCCTTGGACCTTCACATTGACGATGAAACACATAAATTGCTTCGGGATTTAATACAAAATGCACAATGCCGACTTAAGTTCAAGAGGAGTAAATCCTCTCATTGTTTGTGGTTTGATTTGAGCGTTTTCTGGTAGTTAAGTATTAGATTCCGATGCACTACTGCAGCTTTACTGTATCCCTTGGACCTTCACATTGACGATGACATACAGAAATTGCGTCGGAATTTAATACAAAATGCACAATGCCGACTTAAGTACAAGAAGAGTAAATCTCCTCGTTGTTTGTTGTTTGCTTTGAGCGATTGCTGGGAGATCAGTATTAGACTCCGATGCACTACCGCAGCTTTACCCTATCCCTAGGGCATTCGCATTGACGATGAGACACGGAAAATGCGTCGGGATTGAATACAAAAGACACAATGCCGACTTAAGTACAAGAGGAGTATATCTTCACATTTTTGTGGTTTGCTTTGAGCGTTTGCTGGATGATCGGTATTTGATTCCGAAGCACTACTGCAGCTTTACTCTCTCCCTTGGACCTTCACATTGACGATGAAACACAGAAATTGCGTCGGGATTTAATACAAAAGGCACAATGCCGGCGTAGGTACAAGAAGAGAAAGTCTTCTCATAGTTTGTGGTTTGCTTTGAGCGTTTTCTGGGAGATCAGTAATAGATTCTGAAGCACTTCAGCAGCTTTACTCTTTCCCTTGTACATTCACATTGACAATGAAACACAGAAATTTCGTCGGGATTCAATACAAAAGGCACAATGCCGATTTTTAGTACAAGAAGAGTAATTCTTCTCATTGTTTGTGGATTGCTTTGATCGTTTCCTTGGAGATCAATATTAGATTCCGACGCACAACTGCAGCTTTACTCTATCCGTTTTACCTTCACATTGACGATGAAACACATAAATTGCGTCGGGATTTAATACAAAATGCACAATGCCGACTTCAGTACAGGAAGAGTAAACCTTCTCATTGTTCGTGGATTGCTTTGGGCGTTTCCTGGGAGATCAATATTAGATTCCGATGCACATTGACGATGAAACACAGAAATTGCGTCGGTATTTAATACAAAAGGCACAATGCCGACTTAAGTACAAGAAGACTTAATCTTGTCATTGTTTCTGGTTTGCTTTGATCGTTTCCTGGGAGATCTGTATTAGATTCCGATGCACTACTGCAGCTTTACTCAGTCGCTTGGACCTTCCCATTGACGATGAAACACAGAAATTGCGTCGGGATTTAATACAAAAGGCACAATGCTGTTATAAGTGTAAGAAGAGTAAATCTTCTCATTGTCCGTGGTTTGCTTTGAGAGGTTCCTGGAAGATCAGTATTAGATTCCGACGAACTACTGCAGCTTTACCCTATCCCTTGGACCTTCACATTGACGATGAAACACAGATATAGTGTAGGGGTTTAATACAAAAGACAAAATGCCTACTTAAGTACAAGAAGGGTAAATCTTCTTATAGTTTTTGGGTAGCTTTGAGCGTTTCCTGTGAGATCAGTATTAGATTCCGATGCACTACTGCAGCTTTACTGTATCCCTTGGACCTTCACATTGACGATGAAACACAGTTATTGCGTCGGGATTTATTACAAAAGGCACAATGCCGTCTTAAGTACAAGAAGAGTAAATCGTCTTATAGTTTTTGGTTTGCTTTCAGCGTTTCCTGTGATATCGGTATTAGATTCCGATTCACTACCGCTGCTTTACTCAATCCCTTGGACCTACACATTGACGATGAAACACAGAAATTGTTTGCTTTGAGCGTTTCCTGTGAGATCAGTAATAGATTCCGATGCACTACTACAGCTATACTCCATCCCTGGGACCTTCACATTGACGGTGAAACACAGATATGGCGTCGTGATTTACTATAAAAATCACAATGCCGACTTATGTACATCTTCTCATTGTTTGTTGTATGCTAAGAGTTTCCTGGGAGATCAGTACTACATTCCGATGCACTGATGCAGCTTTGCTCTATCCCTTGGACCTTCACATTGACGATGAAACACAGAAATTGCGCCGGAACTTAATAGAAAAGGCACAATGCAGACTTAAGTACAAAAAGAGTAAATCTTCTCATAGTTTGTGGTTTGGTGTGTGCGTCTCCTCGGCGATTGGGAGTTCAGTATTAGTTCCGAAGCACTACTGCCGTTTTACTCCATCCCTTGGACTTTCACATTGACGAAGAAGCACAGAAATTACGTCGAAAATTAATACAAAAGGCACAACGCAAATTTAAGTAGTAGAAGAGTAAATCTTATCATTGTTCGTGGTTTGTTTGAGCGTTTCCTGGAAGATCAGTATTAGTTCCGAAGCACTACTGCAGTTTTACTCTATCCCTTGGAGTTTCACATTGACGATGAAACACAGAATTTGCGTCGAGAATTAATACAAAATGCACAATACCGACTTAAGTAAAAGAAGAGTAAATCTTCTCATTGTTTGTGGTATGCTTTAAGCGGTTCCTGGGAGATCAGTATTAGATTCTGATGCACTACTGCAACTCTACTCTATCTCTTGGACCTACACATTGACAATGAAACACAGAAATTGCGTCGGGATTAAATACAAAAGACACAATACCGACTTAAGTACAAGAAGACTAAATCTTCTCGTTGTTGGTGGTATGCTTTGAGTGTTTCCTGGGAGAACAGTATTACATTCCGATTCACTGCTGCAGCTTTACTCTATACCTTTGACCTTCACATTGACGATGTAACACAGAAATTGCGTCGGGATTTAATAAAAAATGCACAATGCCGATTTAAGTACAAGGAGAGTAAATCTCATTGTTTGTGGTTTGCTTTGAGCGTTACCTGGGAGATCAGTATTAGATTCCGTTGCACTACTCCAGCTTTACTCTATCAATTGGAACTTCACATTGTCGATGAAACACAGAAATAGCGTCGGGATTTAATACAAAAGGCTTATTGCCGACTTAAGTATAAGAAGAGTAAATATTCTCATTGTTTGTGGTTTGCTTCGAGCGTTTCCTGGGAGATCAGTATTAGATTCCGATGCAATACTGCAGCTTTACTCTATCCCATGCGCCTTCACAATGACGATGAAACAGAGAAATTGCGTTGGTATTAAGTACAAGAGGCACAATACCGGCTTAAGTACTTCAAGAGTAAATCTTCTCATTGTTTGAGGTTTGCTCTGAGCGCATCCTGGGAGATCAGTATTAGATTCCGATGCACTACAGGAGATTTACTCTATCCCTTGGACCTTCACATTGACGATGAATCACAGAAATTGCGTTTGGAGTTAATATAAAATGCAAAATGCCGACTTAAGTACAAGATGAGTAAATCTTCTCATTGTTTGTGGTTTGCTTTGAACGTTTCCTGGGAGATCAGTATTAGTTCCGAAGCACTACTGCAGCTTTACTCTATCCCTTGGTCTTCACATTGACGATGAAACACAGACATATCGCCGGGATATAATACAAAAGGCACAATGCCGACTTAAGTGCTAGAAGGGTATATCTTCTCATTGTTTTTGGTTTGCTTTCAGCATTTCCTGGGAGATCAGTATTAGATCTGATGCACTACTGCAGCTTTACTCTATCCCTTGGGCCTTCACATTGACGATGAAACACAGAAATCGCGTCGGGATTTAATACATAAGGCACAATGCCGACTCAAGTACAAGGAGAGTAAATCTTCTCATTGTTTGTGGTTTGCTTTGAGCGTCTCCTGATATATCAGTATTATATCAGAAGCACTACTGCAGCTTTACTCTTTGCATTTGACCTTTAAATTGACGGTCAAACACATAAATTACGTCGGTATTTAATACAAAAAGCACAGTGCCGACTTAAGTACAAGAAGAGTAAATCTTCTCATTGTTTTTGGTTTGATTTGAGCGTTTACTGGGAGATCAGTAGTAGATTCTGATGCACTACTGCAGCTTTACTCTATCCCTTGGACGTTCACATTGACGATGAAACACAGAAATTCCGTCGGGATTTAATACAAAAGGCACAATGCCGACTTAAGTACAAGAAGAGTAAATCTTCTCCATGTTTCTGGTTTGATTTGAGCGTTTCCAGGGAGATCAGTATTAGATTCCGATTAACTACTGCAGCATTACTCTGTCCCTTGGCCCTTCACATTGACGATGAAACACAGAAAGTGCGTCGGGAATTAATTTAAAATGCACAATGTCGACTTTAGTACAAGACGAAAAAGTCTTCTCATTGTTTCTGGTTTTCTTTGAGCATACCCCGGGAGATCAGTATTAGATTCCGATGCACCACTGCAGCTTTACTCTATCTCTTGGACCTTCAGATTGACGATGAAACACAGATATTGCGTCGGGATTTAATACAGAAGGCACAATGACGATTTCAGTACAAGAAGAGTAAATTTTCTCAATGTTCCTAATTCGCTTTGAGCGTTTCCTGGGAGATGAGTATTAGATTCCGATGCACTACTGCAGCTATACTCTATCCCTGGGACCTTCACATTGACGATAAAACACAGAAATTGCGTCGGGATTTAATACAAAAGGCACATTGCCGACTTAAATACAAGAAGAGTAAATCTTATTCTTTGTGTTTTGCTTTGAGCGTTTCCAGGGAGATCAGTATTACATTCAGATTCACAACTGCAGCTCTGCTCTAACCCTTGGACCTTCAAATTGATGATGAAACACAGAAATTGCGTCGGTATTTAATACAAAAAACACAATGCCGACTTTAGTACAAGAAGAGAAAATCTTCCCATTGTTTGTGGTTTGCTTCGAGCGTTTCCTTGAAGTTCAGTATTAGATTCCGATGCACTACTGCAGCTTTAGTCTATCCCTTGGGCCTTCACATTGACGATGAAACAGAGAGATTGCGTCGGTATTCAATACAAAAGGCACAGTATCGACTTAAGTACAAGAATAGTAAATCTTCTCATTGTTTGTGGTTTACTTTGAGCATTTCCTGGGATTTCAGTAATTCTATCCGGTGCACTACTGCAGCTTTACTCTATCCCTTGGGACTTCACATTGTCGATGAAATACAGAAATCGCGTCGGGATTTAATACATAATTCACAATGCCGTCTTAAGTACAAGGAGAGTAAATCTTCTCATTGTTTGTGGTTTGCTTTGAGCGTGTCCTGATATATCAGTATTAGATCCGAAGCACTACTGCAGCTTTACTCTCTCCCTTGGACCTTCAAATTGACGATCAAACACAGAAATTGCGTCGGTATTTAATACAAAAAGAACAGTGCCGACTTAAGTACAAGAAGAGTAAATCTTCTCATTGTTTTTGGTTTGATTTGAGCGTTTCCTGGGAGATAAGAAATAGATTCTGATGTACTACTGCAGCTTTACTCTACCCCTTGGACATTCACATTGACGATGAAACACAGAAATGGCGTCGGGATTTAATACAAAAGCCACAATGCCGACTTAAGTACAAGAAGAGTAAATCTTCTCATTGTTTGTGGTTTGCCTCGAGCGTTTCCTGGGAGTTCAGTATTAGATTCCGATGCACTACTGCGGCTTTACTCCATACCTTGGGCCTTCACATTGACAATGAAACAGAGAGATTGCGTCGGTGTTGAATACAAAAGGCAGAATACCGACTTAAGTACAAGAATAGTAAATGTTCTCATTGTTTGTGGTTTGCTTTGAGCATATCCTTGGAGATCAGTATTACATTCCGATGCACTACTGCAGCTTTACTCTATCCGTTGGAACTTCACATTGTCGATGAATCACAGAAATCGCGTCGGGATTTAATACATAAGGCACAATGCTGACTTAAGTGCAAGAAGAGTAAATGTACTCATTGTTTTTGGTTTGCTTTGAGCGTTTCCTGGAAGATCAGTATTAGATTCCTATGCACTACTGCAGCTTTATTCTAGCCCTTGGACCTTCTCATTGACGATGAAACACAGAATTTGCGTCGGGATTTAATACAAGAGGCACAACGCCAACTTAAGTAGAAGAAGAGACAATCTTCTCATTGTTGGTGGTTTGTTAGAACGTTTCCAGGGAGATCAGTATTAGATTCCGATGCACTACTGCAGTTTTACTACATTCCTTAGACCTTCACTTTGACGATGAAACACAGAATTTGCGTCGGGATTTAATACAAAAGGCATAATGCCGACCTAAGTAGAAGAGGAGTAAACCTTCTCATTGTTTCTGGGTTGCTTTGAGCGTTGCCTGGGCGATCAGTGGTAGATTTCGATTAACTACTGCAGAGTTATTCTGTCCCTTGGACCTTCACATAGACGAAGAAACACAGAAGTTGCGTCGGCATTTAACACAAAATGCACAATGCCGACTTAAGTACAAGATGAGTGAATCTTCTCATTGTTTGTGGTTTGCTTTGAGCGTTTCCTGTGAGATCAGGCTTAAATTCCAATGCACTACTGCAGCTTTTCTCTATCCCTTGGACCTTCACATTGTCGATGAAACACAGATATATCGACGGGATATAATACAAAAGGCACAATGCCGACTTAAGTACAAGAAGAGTAATTCTTCTCATTGTTTGTGGTCTGCTTTGTGCGTTTGCTGGGAGATCGGTATAAGACTCCGATGCATTACTGCAGCCTTACTCTATCCCTTGGGTCTTTGCATTGAGGACGAAAAAGGGAGATTACGGCGGTATTTAATACAAAAGGCAAAATCCCGACTTAAGTACAAGAGGAGTAATTCTTCTCATTGTTTGTGGTTTTCTTTGAGCGTTTCTTGGGAAGTCAGTATTAGATTCCGATGCACCACAGCAGCTTTACTCTATCCCTTAGGCCATCACATTGACGATGAAACACAGAAATTTCGTCGGTATTTAATACAAAAGGCACAATGCCGACTTAAGTACAAGAGCAGTATATCTTCTCATTGTTTGTGGTTTTTTTTGTGCGTTTCGTGGGAGATCAGTATTAGATTCCGATGCACTACTACAGTTTTACTCTATCCCTTGGACCGTCAAACTGACGATGAAACACAGTTATTGCGTCGGTATTTAATACAAAAGGAACAATGCCGACTCAAGAAGAGTAAATCTTCTCATTGTTTTTGGTCAGATTTGAGAGTTTCCTGGGAGATCAGTATTGGATTCCGATGCACAACATTAGCTTTTCTATATCCCTTGGACCTTCACATTGACATTGAAAAAAGATATTGCGTCGGGATTTACCACTAACGGCACAATGCCGACTTATGAACAAGAAGAGTAAATATTCTCAATGCTTGTAGTTTGCTTTGAGCGTTTCCTGGGAGATCAGTATTACATTCCGATGCACATCTGCAGCTTTACTCTATCCCTTGGACCTTCACATTGACGAGGAAACACAAATAATGCGTCGGAATGTAATACAAAAGGCACAATGACGATTTCAGTTCAAGAAGAGTAAATCTTCTCATTGATTCTGTTTCGCTTTGAGCGTTTCCTGGGAGATGAGTATTAGATTCCGATTACTACTGCAGCTTTACTGTATCCCTTGGACCTTCACATTGACGATGAAACACAGAAATTCCGTCGGGATTTAATACAAAAGGCACAATGCCGACTTAAGTACAAGAATGGTAAATCTTCTCATTGTTTGTGGTTTGCTTCGAGCGTTTCCTGGGAATTCAGTAATAATTTCCGATGCACTACTGTAGCTTTACTCTATCCCTTGGGCCTTCACATTGACGATGAAACAGAGAGATTGCGACGGTATTTAATACAAAAGGCACAATACCGACTTAAGTACAAGAAGAGTAAATCTTCTCATTGTTTGTGTTTTGCTTTGAGCCTTTCCTGGGAGATCAGAATCAGATTCCGACGCACTACTGCAGCTTTACCTTATCCCTTGGACCTTCACACTGACGATGAAAGACAGATAAGGCGTCGGTAATTAATACTAAAGGCACAATGCCGACTTAAGTACAAGAATAGAAAATCTTCTCATGGTTTGTGGTCTGCTTTGAGCGTTTCCTGGGAGATCGGTATTAGATTCCGATGCACTACTGCAGCTTTAGTCTATCCCTTGAGTCTTCACATTGACGACGAAAAAGAGAGATTAAGTCGGTATTTAAAAAAAAAGGCACAAAACCGACTTAAGTACAAGAAGAGTAAATCTTCTTATTGTTTGAGGTTTGCTTCGAGCGTTTCCTGATAGATCAGTATTAGAGTCCCAAACACTACTGCAGCATTACTCTATCCCTTGGGTCTTCACAGTGACGACGAAATAGAGAGATTGCGTCGGTATTTAATACAAAAGTCACAATACCGACTTAAGTACAAGAAGAGTAAATCTTCTTATTGTTTGTGGTTTGCTTTGAGCGTTTCCTGGGAGATCAGTATTAGATTCCAGAGCACTACTGCAACCTTACTCCATCCCTTTGTCCTTCACATTGCCGATGAAACACAGAAATTGCGTCGGGATTTAATACAAAGGTACAAAAGCCGACTTAAGTACAAAAAAAGAAATACGTCTCACTGTTAGTGGGTTGCTCTGAGCGTTTCCTGGGAGATCAGTATTAGATTCCGATTCGCTAAAGCTGCTTTACTCTATCCCTTGGACCTTCACATTGACAATGAAATACAGAAATTGCGTCGGGATTTAATACAAAAGGCTCAATGCCGACTTAAATACAAGATGAGTAAATCTTCTCTTTGTTTGTGGCTTGCTTCGAGCGTTTCCTGATAGATCAGTATTAGATTCCGGTTCACTACTGCAGCTTTACTCTAACCCTTGGACCTTCACATTGACGACGAAACACAGAAATAGCGTCGGGGTTTAATACAAAAGGCACAATGCCGACTTAAGTACAAGAAGAGCAAATCTTCTCATAGTTAGTGGTTTGCTTTGAGCGTTTCCTGGGAGATCGGTAATAGATTCAGATACACTACTGCAGCTTTACTCTATCCCTTGGACCGTCAAATTGACGATGGAACACAGATATTTCGTCTATATTTAATACAAAAGGCACAATGCCGACTTAAACACAAGAAGAGTTAATCTTCTCACTATTTTTGGTTAGCTTTGAGCGTTTCTTGGGAGATCAGTATTAGATTCCGATGCACTACTGCAGCTTTTCTATATCCCTTGGACCTTCACATTGACGATGACACACAGAAATTGCGTCGCGATTTAATACGAAAGGCACAAGGCCGACTTAAGCACAATAAGCGTAAATCTCCTTATTTTTTCTGGTTTGCTTTGAGCATGTCCTGGGAGATGATTATTAGATTCCAATTCACTACTGCAGCTATACTCCATTCCTTGGACATTCACATTGACGATGAAAAACGGAAATTGGTTCGGGAATTAATACAAATGGCACAATGCCGACTTAAGTACAAGAAGAGTGAATCTTCTCATTGTTTGTGGTTTGCTTTGAACGTTTCCTGGGATTTCAGGATTAGAATCCGATGCACTACTGCAGCTTTATCCGTTGGAACTTCACATTGACGATGATACACAGAAATTGCGTCGGGATATAATACAAAAGGTACAATTTCGACTTAAGTACAAGAAGAGAAAAGCTTCTCATTGTTTGTGGTTTGCTTTGAGCGTTTCCTGGGAGATCGGCATTAGAATCCGATGCACTACCGCAGCTTTACTCTATCCCTCGGACCGTCAAATTGATGATGAAACACAGAAATTGCGTCGGTATCTAATACAAAGTGCACAATGCCGACTTAAGTACAAGTTGAGTAAATATTCTTATTGTTTGTGATTAGCTTTGAGCGTTTCCTGGGAGATCAGTATTATATTCCGATGCACTACTGCAACTTTACTCTATCCCTTGGACCTTCACACAGACGATGAAACACAGAAATTGCGTCGCGATTTATTGCAAAAGACACAATGCTGACTTAAGTACAAAAAGAGTAATTCTTCTCATTGTTTGTGGTTTCCTTTGAGAGATTCCTGGGAAATCAGTATTAGCTTCCGATGCACCACTGCAGTGTTACTGTATCTCTTGGACCTTCACACAGACGATGAAACACAGAAATTGCGTCGCGATTTAATGCAAAAGACACAATGCTGATTTAAGTACCAGAAGTGTAAATCTTATAATTGTTTGTGGTTTGCTTTGAGCGTTTCATGGGATATCACGATTAGATTCTTATGCACTACTACAGCTCTACTCTATTCCTCGGAACTGCACATTGACAATGAAACACAGATATTGCGTCGGGATTTAATACAAAAGGCACAAAGCCGACTTAAGTACAAGAAGAGAAAATCTTCTCATTGTTTGTGGCTTGCTTCGAGCGTTTGCTGATAGATCAGTATAAGATTCCGATGCACTACTGCAGCTTTCCTCTAAGCCTTGGATCTTCACGTTGACGATGAAACACAGAAATTGCGTCGGGATTTAATACAAAATGCACAAGAAGAGTAAATCTTCCCACTGTTTGTGGTTTGCTTTGAGCGTTCCCTGTGAGTTCAGTATTAAATTCCGATGCAATACTGCAGCTTTACTCTATCCTTGGACCTTCACATTGACAATAAAACACCGAAAATGCGGCGGGATATAATACAAAAGGCACAATGCCGACTTAAGTACACGAATAGTAAATCTTCTCATAGTCTGTGGTTGGGTTTGAGCGTTTCCTGGGAGATCGGTAATAGATTCAGATAAACTACTGCAGCATTACTCTATCCCTTGTACCGTCAAACTGACGATGGAACACAGATATTGCGTCGGTATTTAATACAAAACGCACAATACCGACTTAAGTACAAGAACAGTAAATCTTCTCATTGTTTTTGGTTACCTTTGTGCGTTTCCTGGGAGATCAGTATTAGATTCCGATGCACTACTGTAGCTTTACTCTATCCCTTGGACCTTCACATTGACGATGAAACACAGAGATTGCCTCGGGCTTTAATACAAAAGACACAATGCCGACTTAAGTACGAGAAGAGTAAATCTACTCATTGTTTGTGGGATGCTTTGTGCGTTTCCAGGGAGATCAGTATTAGCTTCCGATGCACTAATGCAGCTTTACTCTATCCTTGGACCTTCAGATTGACAATGAAACACAGAAATATCCCCAGGATATAATACAAAAGGCACAATGCTGACTTAAGTACAAGAAGAGTAAGTCTTCTCATTGTTTGCGGTTTGCTTTGAGCGTTTCCTGGAAGATCGGTATTTGATTCTGATGCATTATTGCAGCTTTACTCTGTCACTTGGACCTTCACATTGACGATGAAACACAGAAATTGCGTCGGGATTTATTACAAAAGGCATAATGCCGACTTAAGTACAAGAATAGAAAATCTTCTCATTGTTCGTTATTTGTTTTGAGCGTTTCCCGGAAGATCAGTGTTAGATTCCGATGCACTACTGCAGATGTCCTCTATCCCGTGCGCCTTCACATTGACGATGAAATACGGAAATAGCGTCGGGATTTAATACAAAAGGCACATTGCCGGCTTAAGTACAAGAAGAGTAAATTATATTGTTTGTGGTTTGCTTTGAGCGTTTCCTGGGAGATCAGTTTTAGATTCCGATGCACTACTGCAGCTTTACTCTATCCCTTGGACATTCACATTGACGATGAAACACAGAAATATCGCCGGGAAATTATCCAAAAGGCACAATGCCGACTTAAGTACAAGAAGAGTAAATCTTCTCATTGTTTGTGGTTTGCTTTGAGCATTTCTTGGGAGATCAGTATTAGATTCCAATGCATTACTGGAGCTTTACTATATCCCTTGGATCCTCACATTGACGATGAAACACAGAAATTTCGTCGGGAATTAATACAAACGGCACAATGCCGACTTGAGTGCAAAAAGAGTAAATCTTCTCATTGTTTGAGGTTTGCTTTGAGCGTTTCCTGGGAGGTCTGTATTACGTTTCGATGCACTACTACAGCTTTACTCTATCCCTTGGACCTTCACATTGACGATGAAACACAGATATTGCGTCGTGATTTAATACAAAAAGCTCAATGCCAACTTAAGTACAGGGAGAGAGAATCTTCTCATTGTTTGTGGTTTGCTCTGAGCGTTTCCTGGGAGATCAGTATTAGATTCCGATGCACTACTGCAGCTTTACTCTATCCCTTAGACCTGCACATTGACGACGATACACAGATATCGCGTCGGGATTTAATACAAAAGGCAGATTGCCAACTTGAGTACAAGAAGAGTAAATCTCTTCAGTGTTTTTGGTTTGCTTTGAGGGTTTCCTGGGATATCAGTATTACTTCCGATGCGCTACTGCCACTTTACTCGACCCCTTGGACATTCACATTGGCGATGAAACACAGAAATGGCGTGGGGATTTAATACAAAAGGCACAATGCCGACTTAAGTAGAAGAAGAGTAAATCATCTCATTGATTGGAGTTTGCTTTGAGCGGTTCCTGGGAGATCAGCATTAGATTCCGATGCACTACTGCAGCTTTACTCTTTTCCTTGGGGGTTCACATTAACGATGAACCACAGATATTGCATCGGGATTTAATACGAAAGGCACAAAGCCAACTTAAGTACAAGAAGGTTAATTTTTTTCATTGTTTGTGGTTTGCTTTGAGCGTTTCATGGGAGCTTAGTATTAGAATCCGATGCACTACTGCAGCTTTACTCTATCCCTTTCACCTTCACATTGACGATAAAACACAGACTTTGCGTCGGGATTTAATACAAAAGGCCCAATGCCGACTTCAGTACAAGAAGCCTAAATCTGCTACTTGTTTGTGGTTTGTTTGAGTGTTTCCTGGGAGATCAGTATTACATTCCGATGCACTACGGCAACTTTACTCTATCCCTTGGACCTTCACATTTACGATGAAACGCAGAAATTGCGTTGGGATTTAATACAAAAGGCACAATGCCGACTTAAGTACAAGTAGAGACAATCTTCTCATAGTTTGTGGTTGGCTTTGAGCGTTCCTGGGGAATCAGTAAAAGATTCCGATGCACTACTGCAGCTTTACTCTATCCCTTGGACCTTCACATTGACGATGAATCACAGAAATTGCGTCGGGATTTAATACAAAAGGCACAATGCTGACTTAAGTACAAGAAGAGAAAATATTCTCTTAGTTTGTGGTTTGCTTTAAGGGTTACCTGGGAGATTAGTATTAGATTCCGATGCACTACTGCAGCCTTACTCTATCCCTTTGACCTTCACATTGACGATAAAACACAGAAATTGCGTCGGGATTTAATACAAAAGGCACAATGCCGACTTAAGTACAAGAAGAGTAAATCTTCTCATCGTTTGTGGTTTGCTATGAGCGTTTCCTGGGAAATCAGTATTAGATTTCGATGCACTACTGCAGCTTTACTCTATCCCTTGGACCTTCACATTGACGATGAAACACAGAAATTGCGTCGGGATTTAATACAAAAGGCACAATGCCGGCGTAAGTACAAGAAGGTAAATCTTCTCATTGTTTGTGGTTTGTTTGAGCGTTTCCTGGGAGATCAGTATTAGATTCCGATGCACTACTGCAGCTTTACTTTATCCCTTGGAACATCACATCGACGATGTAACACATACATTGCGCCGAGATTTAATACAAATGGCACAATGCCGACTTAAGTACAAGAAGAGTAAATCTTCATGTTGTTTGTGGTTTGCTTTGAGCGTTTCCTGGGAGATTAGTATTACATTCCGATGCACTACTGCAGCTTTACTTTACAACTTTCACCTTCTCATTGACGATAAAAAAAAAGAATATGTGTCGGGATTTAATACAAAATGCACAATGACTACTTAAGTACAGGATGGTTAAATCTTCTCATTGTTTGTGGTTTGTTTGAGCGTTTCCTGGGAGATCAGCAGTAGATTCCGATGCACTACTGCAGCTTTACTCTATACCTTGGACCTTCACATTAACGATGAACCACTGAAATTGCGTCGGGATTTAATACAAAATGCACAATGCCTACTGAAGTACAAATGGTTAAATCTTCTCATTGTTTGTGGCTTGTTTGAGCGTTTCCTGGGAGATCAGTATTAGATTGCGATGCACTACTGCTGCTTTACTCTAGCACTTGGACTTTCACATTGACGATGGAACACAGAAATGGCATCGGGATTTAATACAAAAGGCACAATGCCGACATTACAATTAGTTTCCGATGCACTACTGCAGCTTTACTCTATAGCTTTCACCTTCACATTGACGATAAATCACAGAACTTACGTCGGGATTTAAAACAAAAGGCACAATGCCGACATAAGTACAAGGAGAGAAAATCTTCTCATGGTTTGTGGTTTGCTTTGAGCGTTTCTTGGGATATCAGTATTAGAATCCGATGCACCACTGCAGCTTTACTCTATCACTTGGACTTTCACATTGACGATGGAACACAGAAAAGGCATCAGGATTTAATACAAATGGCACAATGCCGACTTAAGTACAAGAAGACTAGATCTTCTCACTGTTTCTGGTTTGCTTTGAGTGCTTCCTGGGAGATCACTATTAGATTCCGATGCACTACTGCAGATTTACTCTATCCCTTGGATCATCTCATTGACGATGAAACTCAGATATTGCGTCGGGCTTTATTACAAAGGGCACAATGCCGACTTAAGTATAAGAAGGTAAATCTTCTCATTCTTTGAGGTTTGTTTGAGCTTTTCCTGGGAGATCAGTATTAGATTCCGATGCACTACTGCAGATTTGCTCTATCCCTTGGACCGTCACATAGGCGATGAAACACAGAAATTGAGTCGGGATTTAATACAAAAAGCGCAATGCCGACTTAAATACAAGTAGAGTAAATCTTCTCATTGTTTGTGGTTGGCTTTGTGCGTTCTTGGGGAATCAGTACTAGATTCCGATGCACTACTGCTGCTTTACTCTATCCCCTGGACCTTCACATAGACGATGAAACACAGAAATTGCGTCGGGATTTAATACAGTAGGCACAATGCCGACATAGGTACAAGTAGATTTAATCTTCTCATTGTTTGTGGTTTGCTTTGAGCGTTGCCTGGGAGATCACAATTAGTTTCCGATGCAATACTGCTGCTTTACTCTATCCCCTGGACCTTCACATAGACGATAAATCACAGAACTTACGTCGGGATTTAAAACAAAAGGCACAATGCCGACATAAGTACAAGGAGAGTAAATCTTCTCATGGTTTGTGGTTTGCTTTGAGCGTTTCTTGGGATATCAGTATTAGAATCCGATGCACCACTGCAGCTTTACTCTATCCCTTGGAACTTCACATCGACGATGAAAAACAGAAATTGCGCCGGGATATAATACAAAAGGCACAATGACGGCTTAAGTACAAGAAGAGTATATCTTCATGTTGTTTGAGGTTTGCTTTGAACGTTTCCTGGGATATTAGTATTAGATTCCGATGCACTACTGCAGCTTTTTTTAACCCCTTTCACCTTCACATTGACGATAAAAGACAGAATTTTCGTCGGGATTTAATACAAAATGCACAATGCCTACTTAAGTACAAGATGGTTAAATCATCTCATTGTTTGTGGTTTGTTTGAGCGTTTCCTGTTAGATCAGCAGTAGATTCCGATTCACTACTGCAGCCTTACTCTATCCCTTGGACCTTCACATTGACGAAGAAACACAGATATTGCATTTGGATTTAATACAAAAGGCACAATGCCGACTTAAGTACAAGAAGTGTAAATCTTCTCATTGTTTGTGGTTTGCTTTGAGCGTTCCTGGGGAATCAGTAATGTTTCCGATGCACTACTGCAGCTTTACTCTACCCTTGGACCTTTACAATGACAATGAAACACAGAAAATGCGTCGGGATTTAATAGAAATGGCACAATACCGACTTATGTACAAGAAGGTTAAACCTCTCATTGTTTGTGGTTTGTTTGAGCGTTTCGTGGCAGATCAGTAATAGATTCCGATGAACTACCGCAGCTTTACTCCATCCCTTGGACCTTCACATAGACGATGAAACACAGAAATTGCGTCGGTATTTAATACAAAAGGCACAATGCCGACTTCAGCACTAGAAGAGTAAATCTTCTCATTGTTTATGGTTTCTTTGAGCGTTTCCTGTTAGATCAGTATTAGATTCCGATGCACTACTGCAGCTTTAGTCTATCGCTTGGACCTTCACTTTGACGATGAAACATAGATATCGCGTTTTGATTTAATACAAAAGGCACAATGCCGACTTAAGTACAAGAAGAGTAAATCTTCTCATTGTGTTTTGCTATGAGCGTTCCTGGGGAATCAGTACTAGATTCCGATGCACTACTGCAGCTTTACTCTAACCCTTGGACATTTACATTGACGATGAAATACAGAAAGTGCGTCGGGACTTAATACAAAACTCACAATGCTGACTTAAATACAAGAAGAGGAAATCTTCTCATTGTTCGAGGTTTGCTTTGAGCGTTTCCTGGGAGATCAGTACTAGATTTCGATGCACTACTGCAGCTTTACTCTATCCCTTGGACCTTCACATTGACTATGGAACTCAGAAACAGCACCGGTATTTAATACAAAGGCACAATTCCGACTTAAGTACAAGACGAGTAAATTCTCTCATTGTTTGTGGTTTGCTTTGAGCCTTTCCAGGGAGGTCACTGTTAGTTTTCCGATGCACTACTGCAGCTGTACTCTATCCCTTGGAGTCTCACATAGTAGATGAAACACAGAAATTGCGTCGGGATTTAATACAAAAGACACAATGCCGACTTAAGTACAAGAAGATTCACTGTTTGTGGTTTGCTTTAAGCGTTTCCTGGGAGATCAGTATTAGATTCCGATGCACTACTGCAGCTTTACTTTATCCCTTGTATCTTCAAATTGACGATGAAACACAGAAATTGCGTCGGGATGTAATACTAAAGGCACAATGCCGCTTTAAGTACACGAAGGTAAATCTTCTCACTGTTTGATGTTTGTTTGAGTGTGTCCTGGGAGATCAGTATTAGATTCCGATGCACTACTGCAGGCTTATCCCTTGGACCTTCACATAGACGATGAATCTCAGAAATTGCGCCGGGATTTAATACAAAAGGCACAATGCCGATTTAAGTACAAGAATGGTAAATCTTCATGTTGTTTGTGGTTCGCGTTGAGCGTTTCCTGGAAGATTAGTATTAGATTGCGATGCACAACTGCAGCTTATATTACCCCGTTCACCTTCATATTGACGATAAAACACAGAATTAGCGTCGGGTTTTAATACAAAACGCCCAATGCAAACTTAATTACAAGAAGAGTAAATCTTCTCATTGTTTGTGGTTTGCTTTGAGCGTTTCCTGGGAGATTAGTATTAGATACAGATGCATTACTGCAGCTTTTCTGTATCCCTTGGACCTTTACATTGACGATGAAACACACATATTGGGTTGGGATTTAATACAAAATGCACAATACTGACTTAAGTACATGAAGAGTAAATCTTCTCATTGTTTGTGGTTGGCTTGGAGCGTTCCTGGAGAATCAGTACTAGGTTGCGACGCACTACTGCAGCTTCACTCCATTCCTTGGAACTTCACATCGACGATGAAACTCAGAAATTGCGCTGGGAATTAATACAAAAGGCACAATGCCGACTTAAGTACAAGAAGAGTAAATCTTCATGTTGTTCGTGGTTTGCTTTGAGCGTTTCTTGGAAGATTAGTATTAGATTCCGATGCACTACTGCAACTTTACATTACCCCTTTCACCTTAACATTGACGATAAAACATAGAATTTGCGTCGGGATTTAATAGAAAAGGCACAATGCCAACTTAAGTACAAGAAGAGTAAATCTTCTCATTTTTTGTGGTGTGCTTTGAGCGTTCCTGGGGAATCAGTACTAGATTCCGATGCACTATTGCAGCTTTTCTCTATCCCTTGGACCTTTAAATTGTCGATGAAACACAGATAATGCGTCAGGATTTAATAGAAATGGCACAATACCGACTTAAGTACAGGAAGAGTAAATATTCTATTTGTTTGTGGTTTGCTTTGAGCGTTTCCTGGGAGATTAGTATTAGATTCCGATGCACTACTGTAGTTTTACTCTATCTCTTGGGCCTTCACAATGGCGATGAATCACAGAAATTGCGTCGGGATTTAATACAAAAGGCACAATGCCGACCTAAGTACAAGATGAGTAAATCATCATGTTGTTTGTGGTTTGCTTTGAGCGTTTCCTGGGAGATTAGTATCAGATTCCGATGCACTACTGCAGCTGTACTCTATCTCTTGGGCCTTCCCATTGGCGATGAATCACAGAAATTGCGTCGGGAGTTCATACAAAAGGCACAATGCCGACTTAAGTACAAGAAGGCGAATCTTCTCATTGTTTGATGTTTGATTGAGCGTTTCCTGGGAGAACAGTAATAGATTCCGATGCACTACTGCAGCTTTACATTACCCCTTTCACCTTCACATTGACGATAAAACACAGAATTTGCGTCGAGATTTAAAACAAAATGCCCAATGCCGACTTAATTACAAGAAGAGTAAATCTTCTCATTGTTTATGGTATACTTTGAGCGTTTCCTGGGAAATCAGTATTAGATTCCGATGCACTACTGCAGCTTTACTCTATCCCTTGGACCTTCAAATTGACGATGAAACACAGAAATTTCGTCGGGATTTAATTCAAAATGCATAATGCCGACTTAAGTACAAGAAGGGTTAATCTTTTCATTGTTTGTGGTTGGCTTTGAGCGTTCCTGCGGAATCAGTACTAGATTCCGATGCACTACTGGAGCTTTACTCTATCCCTTGGACCCTTACAGTGACGATGAAACACAGAGAATGCGTCGGGATTTAAGTGAAAATGCACAATACCGACTTATGTTCAAGAAGAGTAAATATTCTCTTTGTTTGTGGTTTTCTTTGAGCGTTTCCTGGGACATCAGTATAATATTACGAAGCGCTAGTGCAGATTTACTCTATCCCTTGGACCTTCACATTGATGATGAAACACAGATATTGCGTCGGGACGTAATACAAAAGGCACAATGCTGACTTAAATACATGAAGAGGAATTCTTCTCATCGTTTGTGGTTTTCTTTGAGCGTTTCCTGGGAGATCAGTACTAGATTTCGATGCACTACTGCAGCTTTACTCTATCCCTTGGACCTTAACATTGACGATGGATCTCACAAATAGCGCCGGAATTTAATACAAATGCACAGTGCCGAATTAAGAACAAGACGAGTAAATTCTCTCATTGTTTGTAATTTGTTTTGAGCCTTTCCTGGGAGGTCACTATAATTTTTCCGTTGCACTACTGCAGCTTTACTCTATCCCTTGGAGTCTCACATAGTCGATGAAACACAGTAATTGCGTCGGGATATAATACAAAAGGCACAATGCCGACTTAAGTACAAGAAGAGTAAATCTTCTCATTTTTGTGGTTTGCTTTGAGCGATCCTGGGGAATCAGTACTAGATTCCGATGCACTACTGAAGCTTTGCTCTATCCCTTGGACCTTTAAATTGACGATGAAACACAGAAAATGCTTCGGGATTCAATAGAAATGGCACAATACAGAGTTAAGTACAAGAAGAGTATATATTCTCTTTGTTTGTGGTTTGCTTTGAGCGTTTCCTTGGAGATTAGTATTAGAATCCGATGCACTACTGCAGCTTTACTCTATCCCTTGGACCTTCACATTGACGACGAAACACAGAAATTGCGTCGGGAATTAATACAAATAGCACAATGTCGACATTAGTACTAGAAGTCTAAATCCGCTTATTGCTTGTGGTTTGCTTTGAGCGTTTCCCGGGTGATCAGTGTTAGATTCCGATGCACTACTGCAGCTTTACTCTATCCCTAGGACTTTCACACTGTTGATGAATCACAGAAATTGCGTCGCGATTTAATACAAAGGGCACAATGCCGACTTGTGTACAAGAAGAGTAAATCTTCTAATTGTTTGGGGTTTGCTTTGAGCGTTTGCTGAGAGTTGAGTATTAGATTACGATGTACTACTGCTGCTTTACTCTATTCCTGGGACCATCACATTGACGTTGAAACACAGAAATTGCGTCAGGATTTAATACGAAACGCACAATGCCGACTTAAGTACAAGAAGGTTAATTATTCTCAACGTTTGTGGTTTGCGTTGAGGGTTTCCTGGGAGACCAGTATTAGATTCCGATGCACTGCTGCAGCTTTACTCTATCCCTTGGATCTTCACATTGACGATGAAACACAGATATTGCGTCGGGATTTAATGTAATATTCACAATGGCGACTTAAGTACAAGAGGAGTAAATCTTATCACTGTTTGTGGTTTGCTTTGAGCGTTTCCTGGGAGATCAGTCTTAGATTAAGATGCACTACTTCAGCTTTACTAAATCCCTTGGACCTTTACATTGACGATGAAACACAGAAATTGCGTCGGGATTTAATACAAAAGGCACAATGCCGACTTAAGTACAAGAAGAGTAAATCTTCTCATTGTTTGTGGTTTGCTTTCTGCGTTTAGTGGAGGATCAGTACTAGATTCCGATTCACTACTGCAGCTTTACTCTATCCCTTGGCCCTTCACAGTGATGATGGAACACAGATAATGCGTCGGGATTTAATACAAAATGCACAATGGCGAGTTAAGTACAAGAAGAGTAAATGTTCTCATTGTTTGTGGTTTCCTTTGACCTTTTCCTGGGGGTTCAGTACTAGATTCCGATGCACAACTGTAGGTTTGCTCTATCCCTTGGACATTCACATTGACGATGAAACACAGAAAATGCGTTGGGATTTAATGCAGAAGGCACAATGCCGACTAAAGGACAAGAGGAGAAAATAATCTCTTTTTTTGTGGTTTGCCATGAGCGTTTCCTTTGGGATCAGTAATAGAATCCGAAGCACTACTGCAGCTTTACTCTATCCTTTGGACCTTCACATTGACAATGAAACTCAGAAATTGCATCGGGATTTAATACAAAACGCCCAAAGCCGTCTTAAGTACAAGAAGAGTATATCTTCTCAATGTTTGTGGTTTGCGTTGAGCGTTTCGTGGGAGATCAGTACTAGATTCGGTTGCACTGCTACTGCTTTAATCTATCCCTTGGACCTTCTCATTGACGATGGAACACAGAAATTGCGTGGGGATTTAAAACAAAAGGCACAATGCCAACTTAAGTACAAGAAGAGTAAATCTTCATGTTGTTCGTGGTTTGCTTTGAGCGTTTCTTGGAAGATTAGTATTAGATTCCGATGCACTACTGCAGCTTTACATTACCCCTTTCACCTTCACATTGACGATAAAACATAGAATTTGCGTCGGGATTTAATAGAAAAGGCACAATGCCGGCTTAAGTACAAGAAGAGTAAATCTTCTAATTTTTTGTGGTTTGCTTTGAGCGTTCCTGGGGAATCAGTACTAGATTCCGATGCACTACTGCAGCTTTACTCTATCCCTTGGACCTTTAAATTGTCGATGAAACACAGATAATGCGTCGGGTTCTAATAGAAATGGCACAATACCGACTTAAGTACAGGAAGAGTAAATATTCTCTTTGTTTGTGGTTTGCTTTGAGCGTTTCCTGGGAGATTAGTATTAGATTCCGATTCACTACTGTAGTTTTACTCTATCTCTTGGGCCTTCACAATGGCGATGAATCACAGAAATTGCGTCGGCATTTAATACAAAAGGCACAATGCTGACCTAAGTACAAGATGAGTAAATCGTCATGTTGTTTGTGGTTTGCTTTGAGCGTTTCTTGGGAGATTAGTATCAGATTCCGATGCACTACTGCAGCTTTACTCTATCTCTTGGGCCTTCCCATTGGCGATGGATCACAGAAATTGCGTCGGGATTTAATACAAAAGGCACAATGCCGACCCAAGTACAAGATGAGTAAATCATCATGTTGTTTGTGGTTTGCTTTGAGCGTTTCCTGGGAGATTAGTATCAGATTCCGATGCACTACTGCAGCTTTACTCTATCCCTTTCACCATCACATTGACGATAAAACACAGAATTGGCGTCGGGATTTAGTACAAACGGCCCAACGCCGACTTAAGTACAAGAAGAGTAAATCTTCTCATTGATTATGGTTTCCTTTGAGCGTTTCCTGGGAGATCAGTATTAGATTCCGATGCACTACTGCAGCTTTACTCTATCCCTTGGATCTTCACATTGACGATGAAACACAGAAATTGCGTCGGGAGTTAATACAAAAGGCACAATGCCGACTTAAGTACAAGAAGGCAAATCTTCTCATTGTTTGAGGTTTGATTGAGCGTTTCCTGGGAGATCAGTAATAGATTCCGATGCACTACTGCAGCTTTACATTACCCCTTTCACCTTCACATTGACGATAAAACACAGAATTTGCGTCGGGATTTAAAACAAAATGGCCAATGCCGACTTAATTACAAGAAGAGTAAATCTTCTCATTGTTTATGGTATTCTTTGAGCGTTTCCTGGGAAATCAGTATTAGATTCCGATGCACTACTGCAGCTTTACTCTATTCCTTGGACCTTCAAATTGACGATGTAACACAGAAATTTCGTCGGGATTTAATTCAAAAGGCATAATACCGACTTAAGTACAAGAAGAGTTAATCTTCTCATTGTTTGTGGTTGGCTTTGACCGTTCCTGCGGAATCAGTACTAGATTCCGATGCACTACTTTAGTTTTACTCTGTCCCTTGGACCTTTACAGTGACGATGAAACACAGAGAATGCGTCGGGATTTAAGTGAAAATGCACAATACCGACTTATGTTCAAGAAGAGTAAATATTGTCTTTGTTTGTGGTTTTCTGTGAGCGTTTCCTGGGACATCAGTATAATATTATGAAGCACTAGTGCAGCTTTACTCTATCCCTTGGACCTTCACATTGACGATGAAACACAGATATTGCGTCGGGACGTAATACAAAAGGCACAATGCTGACTTAAATACATGAAGAGGAATTCTTCTCATCGTTTGTGGTTTACTTTGAGCGTTTCCTGGGAGATCAGTACTAGATTTCGATGCACTACTGCAGTTTTACTCTATCCCTTGGACTTTCACATTGTCGAAAACACACCGAAATTGCATCGGTATTTAATACAAAAGGCACAAAGCCTACTTGAGTACAAGAAGAGTAAATCTGGTCATTGTTTGTATTTTGCTTTGAGCGTTTCCTTCGAGATTAGTATTAGAATCCGATGCACTACTGCAGTTTTACTCCATCCCTTTCACTTCACATTGACGATAAAACACAGAATTTGCGTCGGGATTTAATACAAAAGGCACAATGCCGACTTAAGTACAAGAAGAGTAAATCTTCTCATTGTTTGTGTTTTGCTTTGAGCGTTTCCTGGGATATCAGTATTATATTCCGATGCACTACTGCAGCTTTACTCTATCCCTTGGACCTTCACATTGACGATGAATCACAGAAATTGCGTCGGGGTTTAATACAAAAGGCACAATGCCGACTTAAGTACAAGAAGGTAAATCTTCTCATTGTTTGTGGTTGGCTTTGAGCATTCCTAGGGAAACAGAACTATATTCCGATGCACTACTGCAGCTTTACTCCATCCCTGGGACCTTTACATCGACGATGAAACACAGAAAATGCGTCGGGATTTAATAGAAAAGGCACAATCCCGACATGAGTACAAGATGAATAAATATTCTCTTTGTTTTATGGTTTGCATTGAGCGATTCCTGGGAGATCAGTATTAGATTCCGATGCACTACTGCAGGTTTACTCTATCCCTTGGACCTTCACATTGACGATGAAACACAGAAATTACGTCGGGATATAGTGCTAAATGCACAATGCCGACTTAAATACAGGATGAGTAAATCTTCTCATTGATGTGGTTTGCTTAGAGCGATTCCTGGGAGGTAAGTATTAGATTCCGATGCACTAGTGCAGCTTTACTCTATGCCTTGGACATTCGCATTGTCTATGAAACACAGAAATTGCGTCCGGATGTAATACAAAAGTCACAATGCTGACATAAATACAAGAAGAGTAAATCTTCTAATTGTTTGTGGTTTGCTTTGAACGTTTCCTGGGAGATCAGTACTAGATTTCGATGCACTACTGCTGCTTTACTCTATCCCTTGAATTTTCACATTGACGATGAAACACAGAAATTCCGTCGCGATTTAATACAAAGGGCACAATGCCGACTTGTGTACAAGAAGAGTAAAACTTCTAATTGTTTGAGATTTGCATTGAGCGTTTCCTGAGAGTTCAGTATTAGATTCCGATGTACTACTGCAGCTTTACTCTATTCCTGGGACCATCACATTGACGTTGAAACACAGAAATTGCGTCGGGATTTAATACGAAACTCACAATGCCGACTTAAGTACAAGAAGGTTAATTATTCTCAACGTTTGTGGTTTGCGTTGAGGGTTTCGTGGGAGATCAGTATTAGATTCCGATGCACTGCTGCAGCTTTACTCTATCCCTTGGATCTTCACATTGACGATGAAACACAGATATTGCGTCGGGATTTAATATAATATTCACAATGGCGACTTAAGTACAAGAGGAGTAAATCTTATCACTGTTTGTGGTTTGCTTTGAGCGTTTCCTGGGAGATCAGTCTTAGATTAAGACGCACTACTGCAGCTTTACTAAATCCCTTGGACCTTTTCATTGACGATGAAACACAGAAATAGTGTCGGGATTTAATACAAAAGGCACAATGCCGACTTATGTACAAGAAGAGTAAGTTTTCTCATCGTTTGTGGTTTGCTTTGAGGGTTTCCTGGGAGTTCAGTATTAGATTCCGAAGCACTACTGTAGCTTTAATCTATCCCTTGGACCTTCACATTGACGATGAAACACTGAAATTGGGTCGGGATTTAATACAAAAGGCACAATGCCGACTTAAGTACAAGAAGAGTAAACCTTCACATCGTTTGTGGTTTGCTTTGTGCGTTTAGTGGAGGATCAGTTCTAGATTCCGATGCACTACTGCAGCTTTACTCTATCCCTTGGCCCTTCACAGTGATGATGAAACACAGATAACGCGCCGGGATTTAATACAAAATGCACAATGCCGACCTAAGTACAAGAGGAGTAAATATACTCTTTCTTTGTGGTTTGTTTTTAGCATTTCTGGGAGATTAGTATTAGATTCCGATGCACTACTGCAGCTTTACTCTATCCCTTGGACCTTCACATAGACGATGAAACACAGGAAACTCGTCGGGATTTAATACAAAAGGCTCAATGCCAACTTTAGTACAAGGAGAGTAGATCTTCTCATTGTTTGAGGTTTGTTTTAAGCGTTTCTTGGGAGATCAGTATTAGATTCCGATCCACTAATGCAGCTTCACTCTATCTCTATGACCTTCACGATGACGAAGAAACACAGAAATTGCGTCGGGATTTAATACAAAAGGCACAATGCCGAGTTAAGTACAAGAAGAGTAAATGTTCTCATTGTTTGTGGTTTCCTTTGACCTTTTCCTGGGGTTCAGTACTAGATTCCGATGCACAACTGTAGGTTTACTCTATCCCTTGGACATTCACATTGACGATGAAACACAGAAAATGCGTTGGGATTTAGTGCAGAAGGCAAAATGCCGACTAAAGTACAAGAGGAGAAAATAATCTCTTTCTTTGTGGTTTGTTATGAGCGTTTCCTTTGGGATCAGTAATAGAATCCGTAGCACTACTGCAGCTTTACTCTATGCCTTGGACCATCACATTGACAATGAAACTCAGAAATTGCATCGGGATTTAATACAAAACGCCCAAAGCCGTCTTAAGTACAAGAGGAGTATATCTTCTCAATGTTTGTGGTTTGCTTTGAGCGTTTCGTGGGAGATCAGTACTAGATTCGGATGCACTGCTACTGCTTTAATCTATCCCTTGGACCTTCTCATTGACGATGAAACACAGAAATAGCGTGGGGATTTAATACAAAAGGCACAATGCCAACTTGAGTACAACAAGAGTAAATCTTCTCATTGTTTGTGGTTTGCTTTGTGCGATTCCTGGGATATCAGTATTACATTCCGATGCACTACTGCGGCTTTACTCTATCCCCTGGACCCTCACATTGGCGATGAAACACAGAAATGACGTCGGGATTTAATACAAAAATCACAATGCCGACTGAAGTCCAAGAAGGTTAAATCTTCTCATTGTTTGTGGATTGCTTTGAGCGTTTCCTGGGAGATCCATATTAGATTCCGATGCACTGCTGTAGCTTTACTCTATCCCTTGGAGCTTCACATTGACGATGGAACACAGAAATTGCGTGGGGATGTAAAACAAAAGGCACAATGGCAACTTAAGTACAAGAATAGTAAATCTTCTCATTGTTTGTGGTTTGCTTTGGGCGTTTCCTGGGAGATCAGTATTACATTCTGATGCACTACTGCAGCTTTACTCTATCCCCTGGACCCTCACATTGACGATGAAACACAGAAATTGCGTCGGGATATAAAGCATAAGGCACATTGCCAACTTAAGTACAAATTTAGTAAATCTTCACATTGTTTGAGGTTTGCATTGAGTGATTCCTGTGGGATCAGTATTAGAGTCCGATTCACAACTGCAGCTTTACTCCATCCTTAGGACCTTTACATTGACGATGAAACACAGAAATTGCGTCGGGATTTAATACAAAAGGCACAATGCCGACTTAAGTACAAGAAAAGTAAATCTTCTCTTTGTTTGTGGTTTGCTTTGAGCGTTTCCTGGGAGATCACGATTAGATTCCGATGCACTACTGCAGCTTTACTCCATCCCTTGGTCCTTCACATTGACGATGAAACACAGACATTGCGTCGGCACAATGCCAACTGAGGTACAGGCAGGGGAAATCTTTTCATTTTTTGTGGTTTCCTTTTTTTGTGTTTCCAGGGAGATTAGTATTAGATTCTGATGCAGTACTGCAGCATTTCTCTATCCCTTGGAGCTTCACATTAACGATGAACCACAGAAATTGCGTCGGGATTTAATTCGAAAGGCACAATGCCAAATTAAGTACAAAAAGGTTAAATCATCTCATTGTTTGTGGTTTGCTTTGAGCGTTTCCGGGGAGATCAGTATTATATTCTGATGCACTACTGCAGCTTTACTCTATCCCTTTCACCTTCACATTGACGATAAAAGACAGAAATTGTGTCGGGATCTAATACAAAATACACAAAGCCGACTTAAGAACAAGGAGAGTAAATCTTCTCATTGTTTGTGGTTTGCTTTGAGCGTTTTGTGGGAGATCAGTAATAGATTCCGATGCACTACTGCAACATTTCTCTATCCCTTGGAGCTTCACATTAACGATGAACCACAGAAATTGCGTCGGGATTTAATACAAAAGGCACAATGCCGAGTTAAGTACCAGAAGAGTAAATGATTTTATTGTTTGTGGTTTCCTTTGACCGTTTCCTGGGGGTTCAGTACTAGATTCCGATGCACAACTGCATTTTTACTCTATCCCTTTCACCTTCACACTGACGATAAAACACAGAAATTGCGTCGGGATCTAATACAAAATACACAATGCCGACTTAAGAACAAGGAGAGTAGAACTTCTCATTGTTTGTGGTTTGCTTTGAGCGTTTCCTGGAAGATCAGTATTAGATTCCGATGCACTACTGCAGCTTTACTCTATCCCTTGGACCTTCACATTGACGATGAGACACAGAAATTGCGTCCCGATTTAATACAAAAGGCATAATGCCGCCTTAAGTACAAGCAGAACAAATCTTCTCATTCCTTTTGGTTTGCTTTGAGCGTTTCCTGGGAGATAAGTATTAGATTCCGATGGACTACTGCAGATTTACTCTATCCCTTGGACCTTCACATTGACGACAAAAGACATAAATTTTGTCGGGATATAATACAAAAAGCACAATGCCGACTTTAGTACAAGAAGAGTAAATATTCTCATTGTTTGTGGTTTGCTTTGAGCGTTTCAAGGGAGATCAGTGTTAGATTCCGATGCACTACTGCAGCTTCACTCTATCCCTTGGACCTTCACACAGTCGATGAATCACAGAAATTGCGTCGCGATTTAATACAAAAGGCACAATGCCGACTTGTGTTCAAGAAGAGTAAATCTTCTCATTGTTTGTGGTTTGCATCGAGTGTTTCCTGGGAGTTCAGTGTTAGTTTCCTAAGCACTACTGCAGCTTTACGCTATCCCTTGGAACTTCACATTGATGATGAAACACAAAAATTGCGTCGGGATTTAATACAAAACGTCCAATGCCGTCTTAAGTACAAGAAGAGTATATCTTCTCATTGTATGTGGTTTGATTTGAGCGTTTCGTGGGAGATCAGTACTGGATTCGGATGCACTACTACTGCTTTAATCTATCCCTTGGACCTTCTCATTGACGATGAAACGCAGAAATTGCGTCGGGATTTAATACAAAAGGCACAATGCCAACTTGAGTACAAGAAGAGTATATCTTCTCATTGTTTGTGGTTGGTTTGTGCGATTCCTGGGATATCAGTATTAGATTCCGATGCACTACTGCAGCTTTACCCTATCCCTTGGACCCTCACATTGGCGATGAAACACAGAAATGGCGTCGAGATTTAATACAAAAAGCACAATGCCGACTTAAGTACAAGAAGTCTAAATCTTCTCATTCTTTGTGTTTTGCTTTGAGCGTTTCCTGGGAGATCCGTATTAGATTCCGATGCACTACTGCAGCTATACTCTATCCCTTGGAACTTCACATTGACGATGGAACACAGAAATTGCGTGGGATTTAAAGAAAAGGCACAATGCCAACTTAAGTACAAGAATAGTAAATCTTCTCATAGTTTGTGGTTTGCTTTGGGCATTTCCTGGGAGATCAGTATTAGACTCCGACCCACTACTGCAGCTTTACTCTATCCCTTGGACGTTCACAGTGACGAAGAAACACAGAAAGTGCGTCGGGATATAAAGCAAAAGTCACAATGCCAACTTAATTACAAATGTAGTAAATCTTCACATTGTTTGAGGTTTGCTTTGAGCGATTCCTGGGGGATCAGTATTAGAGTCCGATTCACTACTGCAGCTTTACTCTATCCCTTGGAGCTTCACATTAACGATGAACCACAGAAATTGCGTCGCGATTCAATACGAATGGCACAATGCCAAATTAAGTACAAGAAGGTTAAATCATCTCATTGTTTGTGGTTTGCTTTGAGCGTTTCCTGGGAGTTCAGTATTAGATTCTGATGCACTACTGCAGCTTTACTCTATCCCTTGGACCTTCACATTGACGATGAAACACAGAAATTGTGTCGGGATTTAATACAAATTGCACAAAGCCGACTTAAGTCGAAGAAGGTTAATTCCTCTCATTGTTTGTGGTTTGTCTGAACGTTCCCTGGTAGTTCAGTATTAGATTCTGAGGCACTACTGCAGCTTTACTCTATCCCTTGGACATTCACATTGTCGATGAAGCACAGTACCAGTGTCGGGATTTAACACAAAAGGCACAATGCCGAATTAAGTACAAGAAGATTAAATCTTCTCATCGTTTGTGGTTTGCTTTGAGCGTTTCCGGGGTATCAGTATTAGGTTCCGATGCACCACTGCAGCTTTACTCTATCCCTTGGACCTTCACATTGACAATGAAACACAGAAATTGCGTCGGGATTTAGTACAAAACGCCCAATGCCGTCTTAAGAACCTGAAGAGTATATCTCCTCATTAAATGTGGTTTGCTTTGAGCGTTTCGTGGGAGATCAGTACTAGATTCGGATGCACTACTACTGCTTTAATCTATCCCTTGGACCTTCTCATTGACGATGACACACAGAAATTGCGTCGGTATTTAATACAAAAAGCTCAATGCCGACTTAAGTACAAGAAGGTTAAATCTTTTCATTGTTTGTGGTTTGCTTTGAACGTTTCCAGGGAGATCCGTATTAGATTCTGATGCACTACTGCAGCTTTACTCTATCCCTTGGACCTTCACATTGACGATGGAACTCAGAAATAGAGTCGGTATTTAATACAAAAGGCACAATGCCGGCTTAAGTACAAGAAGAGATAATCTTCTAATTGTTTGTGATTTCCTTTGAGCGTTCCTCGGGAATCAGTACCAGATTCCGATGCACTACTGCAGCTTTACTCTATCCCTTGGACCTTTACATTGACGATGAAACACAGAAATTGCGTCGGGATTAATTTCAAAACACAATGCCGACTTCAGTACAAGAAGAGTAAATCTTCTCATTGTTTGTGGTTTGCTTTGAGCGTTTCCTTTGAGATCAGTAATAGATTCCGATTCACTACTGCAGCTTTACTCTATTCCTTGGACCTTCACATTGACGATGAAACACAGAAATTGCGTTGGGATTTAACACAAAAGGCACAATGCCGACTTAAGCACATGAAGAATAAATCTTCTCATTGTTTGTGGTTCTCTTTGAGAGTTTCCTGGGAGATCAGTATTAGATTCCGATGCACTGCTGTAGCTTTACTCTAACCCTTGGACGTCCACATTAACGACGAAACACAGAAATTGTGTCTGGATTTAGTACGAAAAGGAAAATGACGGCTTAAGTACAAGAAGGTAAAAACTTTTCATTTTTTGTGGATTGCTTTGAGCCTCTCCTGGGAGATCAGTATTAGTTTCCGATTCACTACTGCAGCTTTACTCTTTCCCTTGGACCTTCACATTGACGATGAAACACAGAAAATTTGTCGGGATTTAATACGAAAGGCTTAATGCCGACTTTAGTACAAGAAGAGTAAAGCTTCTCATTGTTTGTGGTTTGCTTTGAGCGTTTCCTGGGAGACCCGAACTAGATTGGAATGCACTGCTGCAGCTTTTATCTGTCTTTCACCTTCTCATTGACGTTGAAACACATAAATTGCGTCGGGACTTAATACAAAAAGCACAATGCCGACTTAAGTACAAGAAGAGTAAATCTTCTCATTGTTTGTGGATTGCTTTAAGTGTTCCCTGGGAGATCAGTATTAGTTTCCGATGCACTACTGCAGCTTTACTCTATCCCTTGGACCTTCACATTGACGATGAAACACAGTAATTGCGTCGGAATTTAATACAAAAGGCACAATGCCGACTTGAGTACAATAAGAGTAAATCTACTCATTGTTTGTGGTTTGTTTGGGCGTTTCCTGGGGGATCACTACTATATTCCGATGACCTACTGCAGCTTTACTCTATCCCTTGGACCTTCACATTGACGATGAAACACAGAAATTGCTTCGGGATTTAATGGAAATGACACAATGCCGACTTAAGTACAAGAAGAGTAAGTCTTCTCACTGTTTGTGGTTTTGCTTTGAGCGTTCCTGGGGAATCAGTACCAGATTCCGATGCACTAGTGCACCTTTACTCTATCCCTTGGACCTTTACATTGACGATGAAACACAGAAAATGCTTCGGGATTTAATACAAAAGGCATAATGCCAACTTAAGCACAAGAATAGTTAATCTTCTCATTGTTTGTGGTCTGCTTTGAGCGTTTCCTGGGAGATCAGTATTAGATTCCGATTCACTACTGCAGCTTTACTCTATCCCTAGGATCTTCACATTGACGATGAAACACAGATATTGCGCCGGGACTTAATACAAAAGGCACAATGCCGACATAAGTACAAGAAGAGTAAATCTTCTCATTGTTTGTGGATTGATTTGAGCGTTTCGTGGGAGATCAGTACTAGATTCGGATGCCCTACTACTGCTTTAATCTATCCCTTGGACCTTCTCATTGACGATGAAACGCAGAAATTGCGTCGGGATTTAATACAAAAGGCACAATGCCAACTTGAGTACAAGAAGAGTATATCTTCTCATTGTTTGTGGTTTGGTTTGTGCGATTCCTGGGATATCAGTATTACATTCCGATGCACTACTGCAGCTTTTCCCTATCCCTTGGACCCTCACATTGGCGATGAAACACAGAAATGGCGTCGGGATTTAATACAAAAAGCACAATGCCGGCTTAAGTACAAGAAGTTTAAATCTTCTCATTCTTTGTGTTTTGCTTTGAGCGTTTCCTGGGAGATCCGTATTTGATTCCGATGCACTACTGCAGCTTTACTCTATCCCTTGGAACTTCACATTGACGATGGAACACAGAAATTGCGTGGGGATTTAAAGAAAAAGCCACAATGCCAACTTAAGTACAAGAATAGTAAATCTTCTCATAGTTTGTGGTTTGCTTTGGGCATTTCCTGGGAGATCAGTATTGGACTCCGACCCACTACTGCAGCTTTACTCTATCCCTTGGACGTTCACATTGACGATGAAGCACAGAAATTGCGTCGGGATATAAAGCAAAAGGCACAATGCCAACTTAATTACAAATTTAGTTAATCTTCACATTGTTTGAGGTTTGCTTTGAGCGATTCCTGGGGGATCAGTATTAGAGTCCGATTCACAACTGCAGCTTTACTCTATCCTTTGGACCTTCACATTGACGATGAAACACAGAAATAGCGTCGGGATATAATACAAAAGGCACAATGCCGACTTAAGTACAGGCAGGGGAAATCTTTTCATTGTTTGTGGTTTGCTTTGAGCGTTTCCAGGGAGATCAGTATTAGATTCTGATGCACAACTGCAGCTTTTCTCTATCCCTTGGAGCTTCACATTAACGATGAACCACAGAAATTGCGTCGCGATTCAATACGAATGGCACAATGCCAAATTAAGTACAAGAAGGTTAAATCATCTCATTGTTTGTGGTTTGCTTTGAGCGTTTCCTGGGAGTTCAGTATTAGATTCTGATGCACTACTGCAGCTTTACTCTATTCCTTTCACCTTCACATTGACGATAAAACACAGAAATTATGTCGGGATCTAATACAAAATACACAATGCCGACTTAAGAACAAGGAGATTAAATCTTCTCATTGTTTGTGGTTTGCTTTGAGCGTGTCGTGGGTGCTCAGTATTAGACTCCGATGCACTACTGCAGCTTTACTCTATCCCTTGGACCTTCACATTGACGATGAAACACAGAAATTGCGTCGGGATTTAATACAAATTGCACAAAGCCGACTTAAGTCGAAGAAGGTTAATTCCTCTCATTGTTTGTGGTTTGTCTGAACGTTCCCTGGTAGTTCAGTATTGGACTCTGATGCACTACTGCAGCTCTGCTGTATACCTTGGAGTCTCACATAGTCGACGATACACAGAAATTGCGTCCAGATTTAATCCAAAAGACACAATGCTGACATAAGTACAAGCAGAGTAAATCTTCTCACTGTTTGTGGATTGCTTTGAGCGTTCCCTGTGAAATCAGTACTAGATTCCGATGTACTACTGCAGCTTTATTCTATCCATTGGACCTTCACATTGACGATGAACCCAGATATTGCGTCGGGAGTTAATACGAAAGGCACAATGCCGACTTAAGTACAAGAAGGTTAATTCTTCTCAATGTTTGTGGTTTGCTTCGAGCGTTTCCTGGGAGATCAGTATTAGATTCTGATGCGCTACTGCAGCTTTACTCTATCCCATGGACATTCACATTGTCGATGAAGCACAGTACCAGTGTCGGGATTTAACACAAAAGGCAATTTGCCGAATTAAGTACAGGAAGATTAAATCTTCTCATCGTTTGTGGTTTGCTTTGAGCGTTTCCGGGGTATCAGTATTAGGTTCCGATGCACCACTGCAGCTTTACTCTATCCCTTGGACCTTCACATTGACAATGAAACACAGAAATTGCGTCGGGATTTAGTACAAAACGCCCAATGCCGTCTTAAGAACCTGAAGAGTATATCTTCTCATGAAATGTGGTTTGCTATGAGCGTTTCGTGGGAGATCAGTACTAGATTCGGATGCACTACTACTGCTTTAATCTATCCCTTGGACCATCTCATTGACGATGACACACAGAAATTGCGTCGGGATTTAATACAAAAAGCTCAATGCCGACTTAAGTACAAGAAGGTTAAATCTTTTCATTGTTTGTGGTTTGCTTTGAACGTTTCCAGGGAGATCCGTATTAGATTCTGATGCACTACTGCAGCTTTACTCTATCCCTTGGACCTCCACATTGACGATGGAACTCAGAAATAGAGTCGGTATTTAATACAAAAGGCACAATGCCGGCTTAAGTACAAGAAGAGAAAACCTTCTAATTGTTTGTGATTTCCTTTGAGCGTTCCTCGGGAATCAGTACCAGATTCCGATGCACTACTGCAGCTTTACTCTATCCCTTGGATCTTTACATTGACGATGAAACACAGAAATTGCGTCGGGATTAATTTCAAAACACAATGCCGACTTCAGTACAAGAAGAGTAAATCTTCTCATTGTTTGTGGTTTGCTTTGAGCGTTTCCTTTGAGATCAGTAATAGATTCCGATTCACTACTGCAGCTTTACCCTATTCCTTGGACCTTCAGATTGACGATGAAACACAGAAATTGCGTTGGGATTTAACACAAAAGGCACAATGCCGACTTAAGCACATGAGGAATAAATCTTCTCATTGTTTGTGGTTCTCTTTGAGAGTTTCCTGGGAGATCAGTATTACATTCCGATGCACTGCTGTAGCTTTACTCTAACCCTTGGACATCCACATTAACAATGAAACACAGAAATTGTGTCTGGATTTAGTACGAAAAGGAAAATGACGGCTTAAGTACAAGAAGGTAAAAACTTTTCATTTTTTGTGGATTGCTTTGAGCCTCTCCTGGGAGATCAGTATTAGTTTCCGATTCACTACTGCAGCTTTACTCTATCCCTTGGACCTTCACATTGACGATGAAACACAGAAATCTTTTCGGGATTTAAATTAAAAGACACAATGCCGACTTAAGTACAGGAAGAGTAAATCTTCTCATTGTTTGTGGTTTGCTTTGACCGTTCCAGGGGAATCAGTACTAGATCCGATGCACTACTGCAGCTTTAATCTATCCCTAGGAACTTTACATTGACGATGAAACGCAGATATTGCGTCGGGATTTAATGCGAAACGCACAATGCAGACTTAAGTACAAGAATAGTATATCCTCTCATAGTTTTTGGTTTGCTTTGAGCGTTTCTTGGGAGATCAGTATAAGTTTCCAAAGCGCTATTGCAGCTTTACTCTATCCCTTGGACCTTCACATTGACGATGAAATACTGAAATTGCGTCGGGATTTAAAACAAAAGGCACAATGCCAACTTAAGTACATATATAGTAAATCTTCTCAATGTTTGTGGTTTGCTTTGAGCGTTTCCTGGGAGATCAGTATTAGATTCTGATGCACTACTGAAGCTTTACTCTATCCCTTGGACATTCACATTGTCGATGAAGCACAGTACCAGTGTCGGGATTTAACACAAAAGGCACAATGCCGAATTAAGTACAAGAAGAGTAAATCTTCTCATCGTTTGTGGTTTGCTTTGAGCGTTTCCTGGGTATCAGTATTATGTTCCGATGCACCACTGCAGCTTTACTCTATTCCTTGGATCTTCACATTGACAATTAAACACAGGAATTGCGTCGGGATTTAGTACAAAACGCCCAATGCCGTCTTAAGGACCTGAAGAGTATATCTTCTCATTAAATGTGGTTTGCTTTGAGCGTTTCGTGCGTGATCAGTACTAGATTCGGATGCACTACTACTGCTTTAATCTATCCCTTGGACCTTCTCATTGACGATGACACACAGAAATTGCTTCGGGATTTAATACAAAATGCTCAATGCCGACTTAAGTACAAGAAGGTTAAATCTTCTCATTGTTTGTGGTTTGTTTGGGCGTTTCTTGGGAGATCACTATTATATACCGATGACCTACTGCAGCTTTACTCTATCCCTTGGACCTTCACATTGCCGATGAAACACAGAAATTGCATCGGGATTAATACAGAAGGCACAATGCCGACTTAAGTGCAAGAAGAGAAAATCTTCTAATTGTTTGTGATTTCCTTTGAGCGTTCCTCGGGAATCAGTACCAGATTCCGATGCACTACTGCAGCTTTACTCTATCCCTTGGACCTTTACATTGACGATGAAACACAGAAATTGCGTCGGGATTAATTACAAAACACAATGCCGACTTCAGTACAAGAAGAGTAAATCTTCTCATTGTTTGTGGTTTGCTTTGAGCGTTTCCTTTGAGATCAGTAATAGATTCCGATTCACTACTGTAGCTTTACTCTATTCCTTGGACCTTCACATTGACGATGAAACACAGAAATTGCGTCGGGATTAAATACAAAAGGCACAATGCCGACTTAAGTAGAAGAAGAGTAAATCTACTCATTGTTTGTGGTTTGTTTGGGCGTTTCCTGGGAGATCACTATTATATACCGATGACCTACTGCAGCTTTACTCTATCCCTTGGACCTTCACATTGACAATGAAATACAGAAATTGCTTCGGGATTTAATGGAAATGACACAATGCCGACTTAAGTACAAGAAGTGTAAGACTTCTCACTGTTTGTGGTTTGCTTTGAGCATTCCTGGGGAATCAGTACTAGATTCCGATGCACTAGTGCAGCTTTACTCTATCCCTTGGACCTTCACATTGACGATGAAACACAGATATTGCGCCGGGACTCAATACAAAAGGCACAATGCCGACATAAGTACAAGAAGAGTAAATCTTCTCATTGTTTGTGGATTGCTTTGAGCGTTCCCTGGGAGATCAGTATTAGTTTCCGATTCACTACTGCAGCTTTACTATATCTCTTGGACCTTCAAATTGACGATGAAACACAGAAAATTTGTCGGGATTTAATACGAAAGGCTTAATGCCGACTTAAGTACAAGAAGAGTAAATCTTCTCATTGTTTGTGGTTTGCTTTGAGCGTTTCCTGGGAGATCAGAACTAGATTGCAATGCACTACTACAGCTTTTATCTGTTTTTGGACCTTCTCATTGACGACGAAACACATAAATTGCGTCGGGGCTTAATACAAAAGGTACAATGCCGACTTAAGTACAAGCAGGATTAATCTTCTCATTGATTGTGGTTTGTATGAGCGTTTCCTGGGAGATCAGTATTGCATTCCGATGCACAACTGCAGCTTTACTCTATCCCTTGGACCTTCACATTGCCGAAGAAACACAGAAATTGTGTCGGGATTTAATACTAAAGGCACAATGCAGACTTAAGTACAAGAAGAGTAAATCTTCTCGTTGTCTGTGTTTCTATTTGAGCGTGCCTGGGGAATCAGTACCAGATTATTATGCACTACTGCAGCTTTACTCTATCCCTTGACCTTTACATTGACGTTGAAACACAGAAATTGCGCCGGGATTTAACACATAAGGCACAATGCTACTTAAGTACAAGTGGAGTAAATCTTTTCATTGTTAGTGGCTTGCTTTGAGCGTTCCCTGGGAAATGAGAATTAGATTCCGATGCACTACAGCAGCCTTACTCTATCCCTTCGACCTTCAAATTGACGAAGAAACACAGAAATTGCGTCGGGATGTAATGCAAAAGGCACAATGCCGACTTAAGTACAAGATGAGTAAATCTTCTCACTGTTTGTGGTTGGCTTTGAGCGTTTCCTGGGAGATCAGTATTAGATTCCGATGCACTATTGCAGCTTTACTCTATCCCTTGGACTTTCACATTGACGATGAAACACAGAATTTGCGTCGGGATTTAATAGAAAAGGCACAATGCCGACTTATGTACGTGAAGACTAAATCTACTCATTGTTTGTGGTTTGCTTTGAGCGTTTCCTAGGAGATCAGTATTAGTTTCCGAAGCACTACTGAAGCTTTTCTCCACCTCTTGGACCTTCAGAAGGAAGATGAAACACAGAAAATACATCGGGATTTAAAACAAAAGGCACAATGCCAACTTAAGTACAAGAATAGTTAATCTTCTCATTGTTTGTGGTTTGCTTTGAGCGTTTCCTGGGAGATCAGTATTAGATTCCGATTCACTACTGCAGCTTTACTCTATCCCTTGGACCTTCACATTGACGATGAAACACAGAAATTGTGCCGTTACTTAATACAAAAGGCACAATGCCGACTTAAGTATAAGAAGAGTAAGTCTTCTCATTGTTAGTGGATTGCTTTGAGCGTTCCCTGGGAGATCATTATTTGTTTCCGATGCACAACTGCAGCTTTACTCTATCCCTTGGACCTTCACATTGACGACGAAACACAGAAAATTTGTCGGGATTTAAGACGAAAGGCACGATGCCGACCTAAGTACAAGAAGAGCAAATTTTCTCATTGTTAGTGGTTTGCTTTGAGCGTTTCCTTGGAGATCAGAACTAGATTTGGATGCACTACTGCATTTTTTGTCTATTCCTTGGACCTTCTCATTGACGATGAAACACATAATTTGCGTCGGGATATAATACAATCGGCACAATGCCGACTTAGGTACAAGCAGGATTAATCTTCTCATTGTTTGCGGTTTGTATGAGCGTTACCTGGGAGCTCTGTATTACATTCCGATGCACAACTGCAGCTTTACTCTATCCCTTGGACCTTCACATTGCCGAAGAAACACAGAAATTGCGTCGGGATTAAATACAAAAGCACAATGACGACTTCAGTTCAAGAAGAGTAAATCTTCTCATTGTTTGTGGTTTGCTTTGAGCGTTTCCTGGGAGATCAGTATTAGTTTTCGATGCACTACTGCAGCTTCACTCTATTCCTTGGACCATCACATTGACGTTCGAACACAGAAATAGCTTCGGGATTTAATACAAAAGGCACAATGCCGACTTAAGCACATGAAGAATAAATCTTCTCATTGTTTGTGTTTTGCTTTGAGAGTCTCCTGGGAGATCAGTATTAGATTCCGATGCACTGCTGCTGCTTTACTCTATCACTTGGTCTTCCACATTCACGATGAATCACAGAAATTGTGTCGGGATCTAGTATGAAAGGGAAAATGCCGGCTTATGTACAAGAAGGTAAAAACATATCATTTTTTGCGGTATGCTTTGAGCGTCTCCTGGGATATCAGGTTTAGATTCCGATGCACCACTGCAGCTTTACTCTATCCCTTGGACCTTCACATTGACGATGAAACACATAAATTGCGTCGGAATTAGATACAAAAGGCACAATGCCGACTTAAGTACAAGAAGACGACATTTTCTCATTGTTTGTGGTTTGCTCTGAGCGATTCCAGGGTAATCAGTATTAGATTCCGATGCACTACTCTAGCTTAACCCTATCCCTTGTACCTTCACATTAACTATGAAACACAGAATTTGCGGCTTGATTTAATACAAAAGGCACAATGCCGACTTAAGTACAAGAATAGTTAATCTACTCATTGTTTGTGGTTCGTATTGCACGTTACCTGGGAGATCACTAATATATTACGATGCACTACTGCAGCTTTACTCCATCACTTGGACCTTCACATTGACGATGAATCACAGAAATTGCTTCGGGATTTAATGGAAAAGACACAATGCCGACTTAAGCACAAGAAGAGTAAGTCTTCCCATTGTTTGTGGTTTGCTTTGAGCGTTCCTGGGGAATCAGTACCAGACTCCGATACACTATTGCAGATTTACTCTATCCCTAGGACCTTCACTTTGTCGATGAAACTCAGATATTGCGTCGGGATTTAATGCAAAACGCACAATGCAGACTTAAGTACAAGAGGAGTAAATTTTCTCATTGTTTGTGGTTGGCTTTGCGGTTTTCCTGGGAGAACAGAATTAGATTCCAATGCACTAGTGCAGCTTTACTCTATCCCTTGGACCTTGACATTGACGATGAAACACAGAATTTGCGTCGGGATGTAATACAAAAGGCACAATGCCGACTTAAGGACATGAAGAGTAAATCTTCTCATTGTTTGAGGTTTGATTTGAGCTTTTCCTGGGAGATCAGTATTAGATTCCGATGCACTGCTGCACCTTTACTCTATCCCTTGGACCTTCAAATTAACGATGAAACACAGAAATTGCGTCGGGATTTAGTACGAAATGGAAAATGCCGTCTTAAGTACATGAAGGTTAAATCTTTTCATTTTTTCTGGTATGCTTTGAGCGGCTCCTGGGAGATCAGTATTAGATTCCGATCACTACTGCAGCTTTACTGTATCCCTAGGACCTTCACATTGACGATGAAACACAGATATTGCGTCGGGATAAAGTACAAAAAGCACAATGCCGACTTAAGTGCAAGAAGAGTAAATCTTCTCATTGTTTGTGGTTTGCTCTGAGCGTTTCCTGGGAAATCAGTATTAGATTCCGATGCACTACTCTAGCATAACCCCAACCCTTGTACATTCACATTGGCGATGAAAGACAGAAATTGCGTCGGGATTTAACACAAAAGCACAATGAAGGCGCAAGTATATGCAGGTTAAATCGTCTCATTGTTTGTGGATTGTTTGAGCGTTTCCTGGGAGATCACTAATATATTCCGATCACTACTGCAGCTTTACTCTATCCCTTGGACCTTCACATTGACGATGAAACACAGAAATTGATTCGGTATTAAATGAAAATAACACAATGCCGACTTAAGTACAAAAAGAGTAAATCTTCTCATTGTTTGTGGTTTGCTTTGAGCGTTCCTGGGGAATCAGTATTAGATGCCAATGCACTACTGC
This sequence comes from Schistocerca piceifrons, assembly GCF_021461385.2. Classification (NCBI taxonomy): domain Eukaryota; kingdom Metazoa; phylum Arthropoda; class Insecta; order Orthoptera; family Acrididae; genus Schistocerca; species Schistocerca piceifrons. The sequence continues at coordinate 954,247,863 of NC_060149.1, read as the reverse complement.
AGCTTTACTCTATCCCTAGGACCTTTACATTGACGATGAAACACAGATATTGCGTCGGGATTTAATGCAAAACGCACAATGCAGACTTAAGTACAAGAAGAGTAAATCTTCCCATAGTTTGTTGTTTGCTTTGAGCGTTTCTTGGGAGATCAGTATAAGATTCCGAAGCACTATTGCAGCTTTACTCTATCCCTTGGACCTTCAGATTGACGATGAAATACGTAAATTGCGTCGGGATTTAAAACAAAAGGCACAATGCCAACTTATGTACAAATATAGTAAATCTTCTCATTGTTTGAGGTTTGCATTGAGCGTTTCCTTTGAGATCAGTATTAGATTCCGATTCACTACTGCAGCTTTACTCTATTCCTTGGACCTTCACATTGACGATGAAACACAGTAATTGCGCTGGGATTTAACACAAAAGGCACAATGCCGACCTAAGTACAAGAGGACTAATCTTCTCATTGTTTGTGGTTTGCTTTGAGCGTTCCCGGGCAATCAGTACTAGATTCCGATGCACTAGTGCAGCTTCACTCTATGCCTTGGAACTTTACATTGACGATGAAACACTGAGAATGTGTCGGGTTTTAATACAAAAGGCATAATGCCGACTTAAGTACTAGAGGAGAAAATATTCTCTTTGTTTGTGGTTTGCTTTGAGCGTTCCCTGGGAAATGAGAATTAGATTCCGATGCACTACTGCAGACTTACTCTATCCCTTCGACCTTCACATTGACCATGAAACACAGAAATTGCGTCGGGATGTGACGCAAAAGGCACAATGTCAACTTAAGTACAAGAATAGCTAATCTTCTCATTGTTTGAGGTTTGCTTTGGGCGTTTCCTGGGAGATCAGTATTAGATTCCGATTCACTACTGCAGCTTTACTCTATCCCTTTGACATTCACATTGATGATCAAACACAGATATTGCGCCGGGATTTAACACAAAAGGCACAATGCCGACTTAAGTACAAGAGGAGTAGATCTCCTCATTGTTTGTGTTTTCCTTTGAGCGTTCCTGGGGAATCAGTACCACATTCAGATGCACTACTGCAGATTTACTCTATCTCTTGGACCTTTGCATTGACGATGAAACACAGAAATTGCGTCGGGATTAAATACAAAAGCACAATGCCGACATCAGTACAAAAAGAGTAAATCTTCTCATCGTTGCCGTTTGCTTTGGGCGTTACCTGGGAGATCAGTATTAGTTTCCGATTCACTACTGCAGCTTTACTCTATCCCTCTGACATTTACATTGACGATGAAACACAGCTATTGCGTCGGGAAGTAATGCAAAACGGATAATGCTGACTTAAGTACAGTAAGAGTATATCTTCTCATTGTTTGTGGTTTGCTTTGAGCGTTTCCAGGGAGAAACTTATTAGATTCCGATGCACTAGTGCAGCATTTTTCTATCCCTTGGACCTTCGCATTGACGATGAAACAAAGATATTTCGTTGGAATTTAATTCAAAGAGTACAATGCCGACTTAAGTACAAGAAGAGAAAATCCTCTCATAGTTTGTGGTTTGCTTTGAGCGGTCCTGGGGAATTAGTACTAGATTCCGATGCACTAGTGCAGCTTTACTCTATACCTTGAAAATTTACATTGACGATGAAACACAGAAAATGGGTCGGGATTTAATACAAAATGCACAATGCCGACTTGAGTACAAGAGGAGAAAATATACTGTTTGCTTGTGGTTTGCTTTGAGCGTTTCCTGGGATATGAGTATTAGATTCCGATGCACTATTGCAGCCTTACTCTATCCCTTCGACTTTCACATTGACGATGAAATACAGAAATTGCGTCGGGATTTAATACAAAAGGCGCAATGCCGACTTAAGTACAAGAAGAGTAAATCTTCTCATTGTTTGTGGCTTCTTTTGAGCGTTCCCTGGGAGATCAGTATTAGTTTCCGATGCACTACTGCAGCTTTAGTCTATCCCTTGGACCTTCACATTGACGATGAAACACAGAAAAATAGTCGGGATTTAATACGAAAGGCACAATGCCGACTTAAAAACAAGAAGAGTAAATCTTCTCAATGTTTGTGGTTTGCTTTGATCGTTTCCAGGGATATCAGTATTACATTGCGATGCACAACTGCAGCTTTATTCTATCCCTTGGACCTTCATATTGACGATGAAACACAGAAATGGCGTCGGGATTTAATACGAAAGGCAGAATGCCTACTTAGGTACATGAAGTTTAAAACTTCTCATTGTTTGTGGTTTGCTTTGAGCGTTACCTGGGAGATCAGTATTAGATTCCGATGCACTTCTGCAGCTATACTCTATCCCTTGGACTTTCACATTGACGATGAAACACAGAGATTGCGTCGGCATTTAATACAAAAAGCACAATGCAGACTTAAGTACATGAAGAGTAAATCTCCTCATTGTTTTTGGTTGGGCGTTTCCTGGGAGATCAGTATTAGATTCCGATGCACTACTAGAGCTTTACTCTATCCCTTGGACATTCACATTGACGACGAAACACAGACATAGGGTCGGGATCTAAAACAAAAGGCACCATGCCAACTTAAATACAAGAAGAGTAAACCTTCTCATTGTGGTTTGATTTCGGCGTTTCCTGGGAGATCAGTATTAGATTCCGATGCGCTACTGCAGCTTTACTCTGTCCCTTGGACCCTCACATTTGCGACGAAACACAGAAATGGCGTCGGGATTTAATACAAAAGGCACAATGCCGAAATAAGGACAAGAAAAGTAAATCTTCTCATTGTTTGTACTTTGCTTTGTACGTTTCGTGGGAGATCACTATTAGATTTCGCTGCACTACTGCAGCTTTACCCTATCCCTTGGACTTTCCCATTGACGATGAAACGCAGAAATTGCCTAGGGATTTAATACAAACGGCACAATGCCTACTTAAGTACAAGAAGAGTAGTTCCTCTCATTGTTTGTGGTTTGTTTTGAGGATTTCCTGGAAGATGGGTATTAGATTCCGAAGCACTACTGCAGCTTTACTCTATCCCTTGGACCTTCACTTTGTCAATGAAACACCGAAATTGCGGCGGAATTTAATCCAAAGGCTCAATGCCGACTTAAGTACAGGAAGAGTATATCTTCTCATAGTTGTGGTTTGCTTTGAGCGTTTCCTGGGAGATCAGTAGTAGATTCGGATGCACTACTGCAGCTTTAATATATTACTTGGTCCTTCTCATTGACAATGAAACACACAAATTGCGTCGGAAATTTAATACAAAAGGCACAATGCCGACTTAAGTACATGAAGAGTAAATCTTCTCATTGTTTGTGGTTTGCTTGGAGCGTTTCCTGGGAGATCAGTATTAGTCACCGATGCACTACTGCAGCTTTACTCTATCCCTTGGACTTCACATTGACGTTGGAACAAGGAAATAGCGTCGGGATTTAATACAAAGGGCACAATACCGACTTAAGCACATGAAAAGAATATCTTCTCATTGTTTGTGGTTTGCTTTGAGCGTTTCCTGGGAGATCAGTATTAGATTCCGATGCACTGCTGCACCTTCACTCTTTCCCTTGGACATTCCCATTAACTATAAAACACAGAAATTGCGTCGGGATTTAGTACGAAAAGGGAAATGCTGACTTAAGTACATTTTTTGTGGTATGCTTTGAGCGTCTCCTTGGAGATCAGGAATAGATTCCGATGCACTACTGCAGCTTTACTCTATCCCTTGGACCTTCACATTGACGATGAAACACAGAAATTGCGTCGGGATTAAATATAAAAGGCACAATGCCGACTTAAGTACAAGAAGAGTAAATTTTCTCATTGTTTGTGGTTTGCTCTGAGCGTTTCCTGGGAGATCAGTATTAGATTCCGATGCACTACTCTAGCTTAACCCTATCCCTTGTACCTTCACATTGACGATGAAACACGGAAATTGCTTCGGGATTTGAGCGTTTCCTCGGAGATCACTATTATATTCCGATACACTACTGCAGCTTTACTCTATCCCTTGGAACTTCACATTGGCGATGAAACACAGAAATTGCTTCGGGATTTAATGCAAAAGACACTATGCCGAATTAAATACAAGAAGAGTAAGTCTACTCATTGTTTGTGGTTTGCTTTGAGCGTTCGTGGGGAATCAGTACTAGATTCCGATGCACTACTGCAGCTTTACTCTAACCCTAGGACCTTCACATTGACGACGAAACACAGATAATGCGTCGGGATTTATTGCAAAACGCACAATGCTGACTTAAGTACAAGAAGAGTAAATCTTCTCATTGTTTGTGGTTTGCTTTGAGCGTTTCCAGCGAGAACCGTATTAGATTCCGATGCACTAGGGCAGCTTTACTCTATCCCTTGGATCTTCGCATTGACGATGAAACACAGATATTTCGTCGGGATTTAATACGAAAGGCACAGTGCCGACTTAAGTACAAGAAGAGTAAATCTTCTCATTGTTTGTGGCTTCTATTGAGCGTTCCCTGGGAGATCAGTATTAGTTTCCGATGCACTACTGCAGCTTTAGTCTATCCCTTGGACCTTCACATTGACGATGAAACACAGAAAATTAGTCGGGATTTAATACGAAAGTCACAATGCCGACTTAAAAACAAGAAGAGTAAATCTTCTCAATGTTTGTGTTTTGCTTTGATCGTTTCCAGGGATATCAGTATTACATTCCGATGCACAACTGCAGCTTTATTCTATCCCTTGGACCTTCATATTGACGATGAAACACAGAAATGGCGTCGGGATTTAATACGAAAGGCACAATTCCTACTTAGGTACATGAAGTTTAAAACATCTCATTGTTTGTGGTTTGCTTTGAGTGTTACCTGGGAGATCAGTATTAGATTCCGATGCACTTCTGCCACTTTACTCTATCCCTTGGACTTTCACATTGACGATGAAACACAGAGATTGCGTCGGCATTTAATACAAAAGGCACAATGCCGACTTAAGTACATGAAGAGTAAATCTCCTCATTGTTTTTGGTTGGTCGTTTCCTGGGAGATCAGTATTAGATTCCGATGCACTACTAGAGCTTTACTCTATCCCTTGGATTTTCACATTGACGACGAAACACAGACATAGGGTCGGGATCTAAAACAAAAGGCACCATGCCAACTTAAATACAAGAAGAGTAAACCTTCTCATTGTGGTTTGATTTCGGCGTTTCCTGGGAGATCAGTATTAGATTCCGATGCGCTACTGCAGCTTTACTCTGTCCCTTGGACCCTCACATTTGCGACGAAACACAGAAATGGCATCGGGATTTAATACAAAAGGCACAATGCCGACATAAGGACAAGAAAAGTAAATCTTCTCATTGTTTGTAGTTTGCTTTGTACGTTTCGTGGGAGGTCACTATTAGGTTCCGCTGCACTACTGCAGCTTTACCCTATCCCTTGGACGTTCCCATTGACAATGAAACACCGAAATTGCGCCGGAATTTAATCCAAAGGCTCAATGCCGACTTAAGTACAGGAAGAGTATATCTTCTCATAGTTGTGGTTTGCTTTGAGCGTTTCCTGGGATTCCAGTAGTAGATTCGGATGCACTACTGCAGCTTTAATATATTACTTGGTCCTTCTCATTGACAATGAAACACACAAATTGCGTCGGAAATTTAATACAAAAGGCACAATGCCGACTTAAGTACAAGAAGGTTAAATCTTCTCATTGTTTGTGGTTTGCTTTGAGCATTTCCTTGGAGGTCAGTGTTAGATTCCGATGCACTACTGCAGCTTTACTCTAACCCCTGGCCTTGCACATTGTCGATGAAACACAGAAATTGAGTCGGGATTTAATGCAATAGGAACAACGCCAACTTTAGTACACGAAGACTAAATCTTCTCATTGTGTGTGGTTTGATTTGAGTGTTCAGGGATGTCAGTATAACATTCCGATGCACTACTACAGCTTTACTCTATCCCTTGGACCTTCAAACTGATGATAAACACAGAAATGGCGTCGGGATATAATACGAAAGACACAATGCCGACTTCAGTACTAGAAGGTTAAAACTTCTCATTGTTTGTGGTTTGATTTGAGCGTTTCCTGGGAGTTCACTATTAGATTCCGATGCACTACTGCAGCTTTACTCTATCCCTAGGACCTTCACATTGACGATGAAACACAGAAATTGCATCGGGATTTAATACAAAAGGCACAATGCCGACTTAAGTAAAAGACGGTTAAATCTTCTCATTGTTTGTGGTATGTTTGAGCGTTTCCTGGTAGATTGGTATTAGATTCCGATGCACTGCTGCAGCTTTTCTCTATCCCTAGGACCTTCACATTCACGATGAAACTCAGAAATTATGTTGGGATATAATACAAATGGTACAATGCCGACTTAAGTACAAGAAGATTAAATCTTCTAGTTGTTTGTGGTTTGCTTTGAGCGTTCCTGGGGAATCAGTATTAGAATCCGATGCACTAGTGTAGCTTTACTCTATCCTTGGACCTTTACATTGACGAAGAAACACAGAAAATGCGTGGGGATTTAATACAAAAGGCACAATGCCGACTTAAATACAAGAGGAGAAAATATTCTCTTTGTTTGTGGTTTGCTTTCAGCGTTTCCTTTGAGATGAGTATTAGATTCCGATGCACTACTGCAGCCTCACTCTATCCCTTGCCCCTTCCCATAGACGATTTAACACAGAAATTGCGTCGGGATGTAATGCAAAAGGCACAATGCCGACTTAAGTACAAGAAGAGTAAATCCTCTCATTGTTTGTGGTTTGCTTTAAGCGTTTCCTGGGATATCTGTATTAGATTCCGATGCACTAGTTCAGCTTTACTATATGCCTTGGTCCTTCACAATGATGATGAAACACAGAATTTGCGTCGGGATTTATTACAAAAGGCACAATGCCGACTTAAGTACAAGAAGAGTAAATCTTCTCATTGTTTTTGGTTTGCTTTGAGCGTTTCCTGGGAGATCAGTATTAGATTCCGAAGCACTACTACTGCTTTACTCTATCCCTTGGACACTTCAGATTGACGATGAATCACAGAAATTCAGTCGGGATTTAAAACAAAAGGCACAATGCCAACTTAAGTACAAGAATAGTAAATCATCTCATTGTTTGTGGTTCTCTTTTAGCGTTTCCTGGGAGATCAGCATTACATTCCGATTCACTACTGCAGCTTTACTCTATCCCTTGGACCTTCACATTGACAATGAAACACAGATGTTGCGCCGGGATTTAGTACAAAAGGCACAATGCCAACTTAAATACAAGAAGAGAAAATCTTCTCATTGTTTGCGGATTGATTTGAGCGTTTCCTGGGAGTTCAGTATTAGTTTCCGATGCACTAATGCAGCTTTACTCTATCCTTTGGACATTCACACTGACGATGAAACATAGAAATTGCGTCGGGATTTAATACAAAGGGCACAATGCCGACTTAAGTACAAGAAGAGTAAAACTTCCCATTGTTTGTCGTTTGCTTTGGGCGTTTCCCGGGAGTTCAGTATAAGTTTCTGAAGCGCTATTGCAGCTTTACTCTATCCCTTGGACCTTCAGATTCACGATGAAACACAGAAATTGCATCGGGATTTAATACGAAAAGGAAACTGCCGGCTTAAGTACAAGAAGGTTAAATCTTCTCATTTTTTGTGGTATGCTTTGAGCGACTCCTGGGAGATCAGTATTAGATTCCGATGCACTACAGCAGCTTTACTCTATGCCTTGGACCTTCACATTGACGATGAAACACAGAAATTGCGTCGGGATTAAATACAAAAGGCCCAGTGCCGACTTAAGAACAAGAAGAGTAAATCTTCTGATTGTTTGTGCTTTGCTCTGAGCGTTTCCTGGGAGATCACTATTAGATTCCGATGCACTACTCTAGCATAACCCTAACCCTCGTACATTCACATTGACGATGAAACACAGGATTTATTACAAAAGGCACAATGCCGACTTAAGTACTAGAATAGTAAATCTTCTCATTGTTTTTGGTTTGCTTTGAGCGTTCCCTGCGAGATCAGTATTAGATTCCGAAGCACTACTACTGCTTTACTCTATCCCTTGGACCTTCACATTGACGATGAAACTTAAAATTTGCATTGGGATTTAATACAAAAGGCACAATGCCTACTTAAGTACAAGAATAGTAAATCATCTCATTGTTTGTGGTTCGATTTAGCGTTTCCTGGGAGATCAGTATTACATTCCGATTCACTACTGCAGCTTTTCTCTATCCCTTGGACTTTCACATTGACAATGAAACACAGATATTGCGCCGTCATTTAATACAAATGGCACAATGCCGACTTAAATACAAGAGGAGAAAATCTTCTCATTGTTTGTGGTTTGTTTTGAGCGTTTCCTGTGAGATCAGTATTAGATTCCGATGCACTACTGCAGCTTTACTCTAACACTTGGACCTTCACATTCACGATAGAACACTGAAATTGCGTCGGGATTTAATACAAACAGCACAATGCCGACCTAAATACAAAAAGGTTAAATCTTCTCATTGCATTTGGACTGTTTGAGCGTTTCCTGGGAGATCAGTATTAGATTCCGATGCACTACTGCAGCTTCACTCCATCCCTTGGTCCTTCACCCAGACGATGAAACACAGAAATTGCGTCGGGATTTAATACAAAAGGTACAATGGCGACTTAAGTACAAGAAGAGTAAATCATCCCACTGTTAGTGGTTTGCTTTAAGCGTTTCCTGGGAGATCAGTATTAGATTCCGATGCACTACTGCAGCTTTACTCAATCCCTTGGAACTTCACATTGACGATGAAACTTAAAATTTGCATTGGGATTTAATACAAAAGGCACAATGCCTACTTAAGTACAGGCAGGTTAAATCGTCTCATTGTTGGTGGTTTGTTTGAGCGTTTCCTGGGAGATCACTATTATATTCCGATGCACTACTGCAGCTTTACTCTATCCCCTGGTCCTGCACATTGACGATGAAACACAGATATTGCGTCGGGAATTAATATAAAACGCACACCGCCGACTAAGTACAAGAAGAGTAAATTTCCTTATTGTTTATGGTTTGCTTTAAGCGTTTCCAGAGAGATCAGTATTCGATTCCGTTGCACTACTGCAGCTTTACTCTATCCTTTGGACGTTCACATTGATGATGAGACACAGAAATTGCGTCGGGATTTAATACAAAAGGCACAATGCCGACTTAAGTACAAGAAGAGTAAACCTTCTCATTGTTTGTGGTTTGCTTTGAGCGTTTCCTGGAAGATCAGTATTAGATTCCAATGCACTACTGCAGCTTTACTCTACCCCTTGGACCTTCAGATAGACGATGAAACACAGAAATTGTGTCTGGATTTAATACCAAAGGCACAATGCCGACTTAAGTACAAAAAGAGTAAACCTTCTCATTGTTTGTGGTCTGTTATGAGCGCTTCCTGGGAGATCAGAACTAGATTCGGATGCACTACTGCAGCTTTACTCTATCCCTTGGCCCTTCACATTCACGATGAATCACAGAAATTGCGTCGGGATTTAATACAAAATTGATATTGCCGACTGAAGTACAAGAAGAGTAAATCTTTTCATTGTTTGTGGTTTGCTTTGAGCGTTGCCTGGGAGATCAGTGTAAGATTCCGATGAACTACTGCAGCTTTACTCTATCCCTTGGACCTTCAAATTGACTATGGAACACAGAAATAGCGTCGGGATTTAATACAAAAGGCAAAATGCCGACTTAGGTACATGAAGAGTATACCTTCTCACTGTTTGTGGTTTGCTTTGAGCGTTTCGTGGGACTTCAGTATTAGATTCCGATGCACTACTGCAGCTTTACTGTATCCCTTGGACCTTCACATTGACGATGAAACACAGAAATTGCGTCGGTATTAAATACAAAAGGCACAATGCCGGCCTAAGTACAAGGAGAGTAAATCTTCTCATTGTTTGTGGTTTGCTCTGAGCGTTACAAGGGAGATCAGTATTAGATTCCGATGCACTACTGCAACTTTACTCTATCCCTTGGACCTTCACATTGACGATGAACCACAGAAATTGCGTTGGGATTTAATACAAAAGGCACAATGCCGACTGAAGTACAAGTAGGTTAAATCTTCTCATTGTGGTTTGTTTGAGCGTTTCCTGGGAGATTACTATTATATTCCGATGCACTACTGCAGCTTTACTCTATCCATTGGACCTTCACACTGACGATGAAACACAGAAATTGAATCGGGATTTAATACAAAGGGCACAATGCCGACTTAAGTACAAGAAGAGACAATCTTCCCATTGTTTGTGGTTTGCTTTGAGCGTTTCCTGGGAGTTCAGTATAAGTTACCGAAGCACTATTGCAGCTTTACTCTATCCCTCGGACCTTCACATTGACGATGAACCACAGAAATTGCGTTGGGATTTAATACAAAAGGCACAATGCCGACTGAAGTACAAGTAGGTTAAATCTTCTCATTGTGGTTTGTTTGAGCGTTTCCTGGGAGATCACTATTATATTCCGATGCACTACTGCAGCTTTACTCTATCCATTGGACCTTCACACTGACGATGAAACACAGAAATTGCGTCGGGATTTAATACAAAGGCCACAATGCCGACTTAAGTACCAGAAGAGTAAACCTTCTCATTGTTTGTGGTTTGTTTTGAGCGTTTCCAGGGAGATCAGTACTAGATTCGGATGCACTACTGCAGCTTTACTCTATCCCTTGGCCCGTCACATTAACGATGAAACACAGAAATTGCATCGGTATTAAATACAAAAGGCACAATGCCGGCCTAAGTACAAGACGAGTAAATCTTCTCATTGTTTGTGGTTTGCATTGAGCGTTCCTGGGGAATCAGTACTAAATTCCGATGCACTACTGCAGCTATACTCTATCACTTGGACCTTCTCATTGACTTTGAAACACAAAATTGCGTCGGGATTTAATGCATAACCCACAATGCCGACTTAAGTACAAGAAGAGTAAATCTTCTCATTGTTTGTGGTTTGCTTTGCGCGTTTTTGGGAGATCCGAATTAGATTCCGATGCACTAGTGCAGCTTTACCCTATCCCTTGGACCGTCGCATTGACGATGAAACACTGAAATTGCGTCGGGATTTAATACAAAAGGCACAATGCCGACTTAAGTACAAGAAGAGTAAATCCTCTCATTGTTTGCGGTTTGCTTTGAGCGTTTCCTGGGAGATCACAATTAGATTCCGATGCACTACTGCAGCTTTACTCTATCCATTGGACGTTCACATTGACGATGAAACACAGAAATTGTGTCGGGATTTAATACAAAAGGCACAATGCCGACTTAAGTACAAGAAGAGTAAATCGTCTCATTGTTTGCCGTTTGCTTTGAGCGATTCCTGGGAGATCACAATTAGATTCCGATGCACTACTGCAGCTTTACTCTATCCCTTTAACCTTCCCATTGACGATGAAACGAAGAAATTGCCTAGGGATATAATACAAAAGGCACAATGCCTACTTAAGTACAAGAAGAGTAGATCTTCTCATTGTTTGTGGTTTGCTTTGAGCATTTCCTGCGAGATCAGTATTAGATTCCGATGCACTACTGCGGCTTTACTCTTTCTCTTGGACCTTCACATTGACGACGAAACACAGATATAGCGTCGGGATCTAAAACAAAAGGCAGCATGCCAACTTAAATACAAAAAGAGTAAACCATCACATTGTTTGTGGTTTGATTTCAGCGTTTCCTGGAAGATGAGAATTAGTTTCCGATGCACTACTTGAGCTTTACTCTATCCCTTGGACCCCCCTTAGGCGATGAAACAAAGAAATGGCGTCCGGATATAAACACAAGGCACATTGCTGACTTAAGTACAAGAAGAGTAAATCTTCACATTGTTTGTCGTTTGCTTTGAGCGTTTCCTGGGAGATCAGTATTAGATTCCCGTTCACAACTGCAGCTTTACACTATCCCTTGGACCTTCAGATTGACGATGAAACACAGAAATTGCGCCGGGATTTGATCCAAAAGGCACAACGCCAACTTCAGTACAAGAAGAGTAAATCTTCTCATTGTTTACGGTTTGCTTCGGCATTTCCAGAGATATCAGTATTACATTCCGATGCACTACTACAGCTTCACTCAATCCCTTGGACCTTCACATTGACGATGAAACACAGAAATTGAGCCAAGATTTAATCGAAAGGCACAATCCTGACTTAAGTACAAGAAGAGTATATCTTCTCATTGTTTGTGGTTTGCTTTGAGCGTTTCCTGGGAGATCACTATTAGATTCCGATGCACTACTGCAGATTTAAGCTGTTCCTTGGATCTTCTCATTGACGATGAAACACAGAAATTGCGTCGAGATTTAATACAAAAAGGCAAAATGCCGACTTAAGTACAAGAAGGTTAAATCTTCGAATAGTCTGTCACTTGCTTTGAGCAGTTCCTTGGAGATCAGTGTTAGATCCGTTGCACTACTGCAGCTTTACTCTAACCCTCGGAATTTCACATTGTCGATGAAACACAGAAATTGCGGCGGGATTTAGTACAAAAATCACAACGCCAACTTCAGTACAAGAAGAGTAAATCCTCTTATTGTTTGTGGTTTGATTTGAGTGTTCCACGGATATCAGTACGGTATACCATTCCGATGCACTACTGCAGCTTTACTCTATCAGTTGGACCTTCATATTGACGATGAAACACAGAAATGTCGTAGGGATTTAATACGAAAGGCACAATGCCGACTTCAGTACAAGAAGGTTAAAACTTCTCATTGTTTGTGGTTTGCTTTGAGCGTTTGCTGGGAGATCAGTATTAGATTCCGATACACTTCTGCCGATTTACTCTATTACTTGGACCTCCACATTGACAATGAAACACCAAAATTGCGTCGGGATTTAACACAAAAGGCACAATGCCGGCCTAAGTACAAGAAGAGTAAATCTCCTCATTGTTTGTGGTTTGCTCTGAGCGTTACAAGGGAGATCAGTATTAGATTCCGATGCACTACTGCAACTTTACTCTATCCCTTGGACCTTCACATTGACGATGAACCACAGAAATTGCGTCGGGATTTAATACGAAAAAGAAAATGCCAACTTAAGTACAAGAAGGTTAAATCCTCTCATTTTTAGTGGTATGCATTGAGCGACTCCAGGGAGATCAGTATTAGATCCCGATGCACTACTGCAGCTTTACTCTATCCCTTGGACCTTCACATTGACGATGAAACTTAGAATTTGCATCGGGATTTAATACAAAAAGCTCAATGCCGACTTAAGTACAAGCAGGTTAAATCGTCTCATTGTTTGTGGTTTGTTTGAGCGTTTCCTGGGGGATCACTATTATATTCCGCTGCACTACTGCAGCATTACTCTATCCTTTGGTACTTCACATTGACGATGAAACACAGAAATTGCGTCGGGATTTAATGCAAGAGACACATGGCCGACTTATGTACAAGAAAAGTAAATCTTCTCATTGTTTGTGGTTTGCTTTGAGCGTTCCTGGGGAATCAGTACTAGATTCCGATGCACTACTGCAAGTATACTCTTCACTTGGACCTTCCCATTGACTTTGAAACACAGATATTGCGTCGGGATTTAATGCAAAACCCACAATGCCGACTTAAGTACAAGAAGAGTAAATTTTCTCATTGTTTGTGGTTTGCTTTGCGTGTTTTTCGGAGATCCGTATTAGATTCCGATGCACTAGTGCAGCTTTACCCTATCCCTTGGACCGTCGCATTGACGATGAAACACAGAAATTGCGTCGCGATATAATACAAATGGCACAATGCCGACTTAAGTACAAGAAGGGTAAATCATGTCATTGTTTGTGGTTTGCATTGAGCGTTTCCTGGGAGATCAGTATTAGATTCCGATTCACTACTGCTGCTTTAATCTATCCCTTGGACCTTCACATTGACGATGAAACACAGAAAAAGGCCCGGGATTTAATACAAAAGGCACAATGCCGACTTAAGTACAAGAAGAGTAAATCCTCTCATTGTTTATGGTTTGCTTTGAGCGTTTGCTGGGAGATCAGTATTCGATTCCGATACACTACTGCAGCTTTACTCTATCCATTGGACGTTCACATTGACGATGAAACACAGAAATTGCGTCGGGATTTAATACAAAAGGCACAATGCCGACTTAAGTACAAGAAGAGGAAATCTTCTCATTGCTTGTGGTTTGCTTTGAGCGTTTCCTGGGAGATCACAATTAGATTCCGATGCACTACTGCAGCTTTACTCCATCCCTTTGACCTTCCCATTGACGATGAAATGCAGAAATTGCCTAGGGATTTAGTACAAAAGGCACAATGCCTACTTTAGTACAAGAAGAGTAGATCTTCTCATTGTTTGTGGTTTGCTTTGAGCATATCCTGGGAGATCAGTTTTAAATTCCGATGCACTACTGCGGCTTTACTCTTTCCCTTGGACCTTCACATTGACGACGAAACACAGAAATAGCGTCGGGATCTAAAACAAAAGGCACCATGCCAACTTAAATACAAAAAGAGTAAACCTTCTCATTGTTTTTGGTTTGATATCAGCGTCTCCTGGGAGATCAGTATTAGAATCCGATGCACTACTGCAGCTTTACTCTATCCCTTAGACCCCCACATAGGCGATGAAACAAAGAAATGGCGTCCGGATTTAAAATAAAAGGCACATTGCTGACTTAAGTACAAGAATAGTAAATCCTCACATTGTTTGTCGTTTGCTTTGAGCGTTTCCTGGGAGATCAGTATTAGATTCCCGTTCACTACTGCAGCGTTACCCTATCCCTTGGACCTTGACATTGACGAAGAAACACAGAAATTGCGCCGGGATTTAATACAAAAGGCACAACGCCAACTTCAGTACAAGAAGAGTAAATCTTCTCATTGTTTACGGTTTGCTTCGGCATTTCCAGGGATATCAGTATTACATTCCGATGCACTATTGCAGCTTTACTCTATCAGTTGGACCTTGATATTGACGATGAAACACAGAAATGGCGACGGGATATAATACGAAAGGCACAATGCCGACTTCAGTACATGAAGGTTAAAACTTCTCATTGTTTTTGGTTTGTTTGAGCGTTTCCTGGGAGATCAGTATTAGATTCCGATGCACTACGGCAGCGTTACTCTATCCCTTGGACTTTCACAATGACGACTAAGCACAGAAATAGCGTCGGGATTTAATACAAAAGGCATAATGCTGATGTAAGTACAAGAAGAGTAAATCTTCTCATTGTTTGTGGGTTGTTTGAGCGTTTCCTGGGAGATCAGTATTAGATTCCGATTCACTACTGCTGCTTTAAACTATCCCTTGGACCTTCACATTGACGATGAAACACAGGAAAAGGCCCGGGATTTAATACAAAAGGCACAATGCCGACTTAAGTACAAGAAGAGTAAATCCTCTCATTGTTTATGGTTTGCTTTGAGCGTTTGCTGGGAGATCAGTATTCGATTCCGATGCACTACTGCAGCTTTACTCTATCCATTGGACGTTCACATTGACGATGAAACACAGAAATTGCGTCGGGATTTAATACAAAAGGCACAATGCCGACTTAAGTACAAGAAGAGGAAATCTTCTCATTGCTTGTGGTTTGCTTTGAGCGCTTCCTGGGAGATCACAATTAGATTCCGATGCACTACTGCAGCTTTACTCCATCCCTTTGACCTTCCCATTGACGATGAAATGCAGAAATTGCCTAGGGATTTAATACAAAAGGCACAAAGCCTACTTTAGTACAAGAAGAGTAGATCTTCTCATTGTTTGTGGTTTGCTTTGAGCATATCCTGGGAGATCAGTTTTAAATTCCGATGCACTACTGCGGCTTTACTCTTTCCCTTGGACCTTCACATTGACGACGAAACACAGAAATAGCGTCGGGATCTAAAACAAAAGGCACCATGCCAACTTAAATAAAAAAGAGTAAACCTTCTCATTGTTTTTGGTTTGATATCAGCGTCTCCTGGGAGATCAGTATTAGAATCCGATGCACTACTGCAGCTTTACTCTATCCCTTGGACCCCCACATAGGCGATGAAACAAAGAAATGGCGTCCGGATTTAAAATAAAAAGCACATTGCTGACTTAAGTACAAGAATAGTAAATCTTCACATTGTTTGTCGTTTGCTTTGAGCGTTTCCTGGGAGATAAGTATTAGATTCCCGTTCACTACTGCAGCGTTACCCTATCCCTTGGACCTTGACATTGACGATGAAACACAGAAATTGCGCCGGGATTTAATACAAAAGGCACAACGCCAACTTCAGTACAAGAAGAGTAAATTTTCTCATTGTTTACGGTTTGCTTCGGCATTTCCAGGGATATCAGTATTACATTCCGATGCACTATTGCAGCTTTACTCTATCAGTTGGACCTTCATATTGACGATGAAACACAGAAATGGCGTCGGGATATAATACGAAAGGCACAATGCCGACTTCAGTACAAGAAGGTTAAAACTTCTCATTGTTTTTGGTTTGTTTGAGCGTTTCCTGGGAGATCAGTATTAGATTCCGATGCACTACGGCAGCGTTACTCTATCCCTTGGACTTTCACAATGACGACTAAACACAGAAATAGCGTCGGGATTTAATACAAAAGGCATAATGCTGACGTAAGTACAAGAAGATTAAATGTTCTCATTGTTTGTGGGTTGCTTTGAGCGTTTCCTGGGAGATCAGTATTTGTTTCCGATGCACCTGAGCAGCTTTACTCTATCCCTTGGACCCTCACATTGACGATGAAACACAGAAATTGCGTCGGGATTTAATACCAAAGGCACGATGCCGACTTAAGTACAAGAAGAGTAAATCTCCTCATTGTTGGTGGTTTGCTTTGAGCGTTTCCTGGGAGATCACTATTACATTCCGATTCACTACTGCAGCTTTATTCTATCCCCTGGACCTTCACATTCATGATGAAACGCAGAAATTGCTCGGGATTTAATACAAAAGGCACAATGCCGACTTAAGTACAAGAAGAGTAGAACTTTTCATTGTTTGTGGTTTGCTTTGAGCATTTCCTTGGAGATCTGTACTAGATTTCTATGCACTACTGCACCTTTACTCTATCCATTGGACCTTCACATTGACGATGAAACACAGAAATGGCGTCGGGATATAATACAAAATGCGTAAAGCCACCTTAAGTACAAGAAGAGTAAATCGTCTCACTGATTGTGGTTTGCTTTGAGCGTTTCCTGGGAGATCACTATTGCATTCCGATGCACTACTGGACCTTTTATCTATCCCCTGGACATTTACATTGACGATGAAACACAGAAATTGCGTCGGGATTTAATACAAAAGGCACAATGCCGACTTAAGTACAAGAGGAGTAAATGTTCTCATTGTTTGTGGTATGTTTTGAGCGTTTCTCGGAGGATCAGTACTAGATTCCGATGCTCTACCGCAGCTTTTCTCTATCCTTTGGAAGTTCACATGGACGATGAAACACACAAAATGCGTCAGGATTTAATACATAAGGCGCAATGCCGACTTAGGTACAAGAAGAGTAAATATATAACTTTGTTTGTGGTTGGTTTTGAGCGTTTCCTGGGAGTTCAGTATTAGATTCGTTGCACTACTGCAGCTTTACCCTATCCCTTGGACCTCCACAGTGACGATGGAACACAGAAATTGCGACGCGATTGAATACAAAAGGCACAATGCCGAATTAAGTACAAGAAGAGTAAATCTTCGCATAGTTTGTGGTTTGCTTTGAGCGTTTCCCGGCAGATCTGTATTATATTCCCTTGCACTACTGCAGCTTTACTCTATAACTTCGACCTTCGGAATGACGAAGAAACACAGAAATTGCGTCGCCATTTTATACAAAAGGCACAATGCCGACTTAAGTACAAGAAGGTTAAGTCTTCTCATTGTTTGTTGTTTGCTTTGATCGTTGCCTGGGACATCAGTAGTAGATTCCGATGCACTACTGTAGACTTACTCCATCACTTGGACCTTCGCATTGACGGAAAATGCGTCGGGGTTTAATACAAAAGGCACAATGCCGACTTAAGTACAAGAGGAGTAAATCTTCTCATTGTTTGTGGTTGCTTTGAGCGTTTCTTGGGGGATCAGAAGTAGATTCCGGTGCACTACTGCAGCTTTACTCTATCCCTTGGATCTTCTCATTGATGATGAAACACAGAAAATGCGTCGGGGTTTAATACAAAAGGCACAATGCCGACTTAAGTACAAGAGGAGTAAATCTTCTCATGGTTTGTGGTTGCTTTGAGCGTTTCTTGGGGGATCAGAAGTAGATTCCGGTGCACTACTGCAGCTTTACTCTATCCCTTGGATCTTCTCATTGATGATGAAACACAGATATTGCTTCGGGATTTAATACAGAAGGAACAATGTCGACTTAAGTACAAGAGGGATCAATCTTCTCATTGTTTGTGGTTTACTTTAAGCGTTTCCTTGGAGATCAGTGTTAGATTCCGATGCACTACTGCAGCTTTACTCTATCCCTTGGACTTTCACATTGACGATGAAACAGAGAAATTGCCTCGGCATTTAATACAAAAGGCACAATGTCAACTTGAGTTCAAGAAGAGTAAATCTTCTCATTGCTTGTGGTTTGCTTTGAGCGTTTCCTGGGAGATCAGTATTAGATTCCGATGCACTACTGCAGCTTTACTCTATCCCTTGGACCGTCACATTGACGATGGACCACAGAAATAGCGACGGGATTTAATACAAAAGGCACAATGCCGAATTAAGTACAAGAAGAGTAAATTTTCGCATTGTTTGTGGTTTGCTTTGAGCGTTTTCCAGAAGATCTGTATTAGATTCCCATGCACTACTGCAGCATTACTCTATCCCTGGGACCTTCCGATTGACGATGAAACACAGAAATTGCGTCGGGAAGTAAAACAAAAAGCACAATGTGATTTAAGTACAGGAAGAGTAAATCTTCTCATTGTTTGCGGTTTGCTTTGAGCTTTTCCTTCGAGATCAGTATTAGATTCCGATGCACAATTGCAGCTTTACTCTATCCCTTGGACCTTCACATTGACGATGAAACACAGAAATTGCGTCCGGATATAATGCAAATGGCACATTGCCGACTTAAGTACAAGAAGAGTAAATCTTGTCATTGTTTATCGTTTGCTTTGAGCGTATCCTGGGAGATCTGTATCAGATTCCGATGCACTACTGCAGCTTTACTCTATCGCTTGGACCATCACATTGACGATGAAACACAGAAATTGCGTCGGGATTTAATACAAAAGGCACAATGCCGACATAAGTACAAGAAGAGTAAATCTTTTATCTGTTTGTGGTTTGCTTTGAGCGTTTCCTGGGAGATCAGTATTGGATTCCGATGCACTACTGCAGCTTGCCTCTATCCCCTGGACCTGCACATTGACGATGAAACACAGAAATTGCGTCGGGATTTAATACAAAAGGCACAATGCCGACTTAAGTACAAGAAGAGTAAATCATCTCATTGATTGGTGTTTGCTTTGAGCGTTTCCTGGGAGATCAGTATTAGATTCCGATGCACTACTGCAGCTTTACTGTATCCCTTGGACCGTCACATTGACGATGGACCACAGAAATAGCGACGGGATTTAATACAAAAGGCACAATGCCGAATTAAGTACAAGAAGAGTAAATCTTCGCATTGTTTGTGGTTTGCTTTGAGCGTTTTCCGGAAGATCTGTATTAGATTCCTATGCACTACTGCAGCATTACTCTATCCCTGGGACCTTCCGATTGACGATGAAACACAGAAATTGCGTCGGGAAGTACAACAAAAAGCACAATGTGATTTAAGTACAGGAAGAGTAAATCTTCTCATTGTTTGCGGTTTGCTTTGAGCTTTTCCTTCGAGATCAGAATTAGATTCCGATGCACAATTGCAGCTTTACTCTGTCCCTTGGACCTTCACATTGACGATGAAACACAGAAATTGCGTCGGGATTTAATACAAAAGGCACAATGCCGACTTAAGTACAAGAGGAGTAAATCTTCTCATTGTTTGTGGTTGCTTTGAGCGTTTCTTGGGGGATCAGAAGTAGATTCCGGTGCACTACTGGAGCTTTACTCTATGCCTTGGATCTTCTCATTGATGATGAAACACAGATATTGCTTCGGGATTTAATACAGAAGGAACAATGTCGACTTAAGTACAAGAGGGATCAATCTTCTCATTGTTTGTGGTTTACTTTAAGCGTTTCCTTGGAGATCAGTGTTAGATTGCGATGCACTACTACAGCTTTACTCTATCGCTTGGACCATCACATTGACGATGAAACACAGAAATTGCGTCGGGATTTAATACAAAAGGCACAATGCCGACATAAGTACAAGAAGAGTAAATCTTTTCTCTGTTTGTGGTTTGCTTTGAGCGTTTCCTGAGAGATCAGTATTGGATTCCGATGCACTACTGCAGCTTGCCTCTATCCCCTGGACCTGCACATTGACGATGAAACACAGAAATTGCGCTGGGATTTAATACAAAAGGCACAATGCCGACTTAAGTACAAGAAGAGTAAATCATCTCATTGATTGGTGTTTGCTTTGAGCGTTTCCTGGGAGATCAGTATTAGATTCCGATGCACTACTGCAGCTTTACTCTATCCCTTGGACCGTCACATTGACGATGGACCACAGAAATAGCGACGGGATTTAATACAAAAGGCACAATGCCGAATTAAGTACAAGAAGAGTAAATCTTCGCATTGTTTGTGGTTTGTTTTGAGCGTTTTCCGGAAGATCTGTATTAGATTCCCATGCACTACTGCAGCATTACTCTATCCCTGGAACCTTCCGATTGACGATGAAACACAGAAATTGCGTCGGGAAGTAAAACAAAAAGCACAATGTGATTTAAGTACAGGAAGAGTAAATCTTCTCATTGTTTGCGGTTTGCTTTGAGCTTTTCCTTCGAGATCAGTATTAGATTCCGATGCACAATTGCCGCTTTACTCTATCCCTTGGACCTTCACATTGACGATGAAACACGGAAAATGCGTCGGGATTTAATACAAAAGGCACAATGAAGACATAAGTACAAGAAGAGTAAATCTTTTCTCTGTTTGTGGTTTGCTTTGAGCGTTTCCTGGGAGATCAGTATTGGATTCCGATGCACTACTGCAGCTTGCCTCTATCCCCTGGACCTTCACATTGGCGATGAAACACAGAAATTGCGTCGGGATTTAATACAAAAGGCACAATTCCGACTTAAGTACAAGACGAGTAAATGTTCTCATTGTTTGCGGTTTGTTTTGAGCGTTTCTTGGAGGATCAGTACTAGACTCCGATGCGCAACCGCAGCTTTTCTCTATCCCTTGGAACTTCTTCACATGGACGATGAAACACACAAATTGCGTCGGGATTTAATACATAAGGCGCAATGCCGACTTAGGTACAAGAAGAGTAAATATATAACTTTGTTTGTGGTTGGTTTTGAGCGTTTCCTGGGAGTTCAGTATTAGATTCGTTGAACTACTGCAGCTTTACTCTATCCCTTGGACCTCCACAGTTACGATGGAACACAGAAATTGCGACGCGATTGAATACAAAAGTCACAATGCCGAATTAAGTACAAGAAGAGTAAATCTTCGCATAGTTTGTGGTTTGCTTTGAGCGTTTCCCGGCAGATCTGTATTAGATTCCCTTGCACTACTGCAGCATTACTCTATAACTTGGACCTTCCGAAAAACGATGAAACGCAGAAATTGCGTCGGGATTTTATACAAAAGGAACAATGCCGATTTAAGTGCAAGAAGAGTAAATCATCTCATTGATTGTGGTTTGCTTTGAGCATTTCCTGGTATATCAGTATTAGATTCCGATGCACTACTGCAGCTTTACTCTATTCCTTGGACCTTCACATTGACGATGGACCACAGAAATAGCGACGGGATTTAATACAAAAGGCACAATGCCATTTTATGTACAAGAAGAGAAAATCTTCGCATTGTTTGTGGTTTGCTTTGAGCGTTTCCCGGAAGATCTGTATTAGATTCCGTTGCACTACTGCAGCATTACTCTATCCCTGGGACTTTCCGATTGACGATGAAACACAGAAATTGCGCCGGGAAGTAAAACAAAAAGCACAATGTGATTTAAGTACAGGAAGAGTAAATCTTCTCATTGTTTGCGGTTTGCTTTGAGCTTTTCCTTCGAGATCAGTATTAGATTCCGATGCACAATTGCAGCTTTACTCTATTCCTTGGACCTTCACATTGACGATGAAACACAGAATTAGCGCCGGGATTTAATACAAAAGGCACAATGTCGACTTAAGTACAAGAGGAGTAAAACTTCTCATTGTTTGTGGTTTGCTTTGAGCGTTTCCTGGGAGATCAGTATTAGATTCCGATGAACTACAGCAGCTTTACTTTATCCCTTGGACCTACTCATTGACGATAAAACACAGATATTGCGTCGGGATTTAATACAGAAGGCTCATTGCTGACTTAAGTACAAGAGGGTTAAATCTTCTCATTGTTTGTGGTTTACTTTGAGCTTTTCGTTGGAGATCAGTGTTATATTCCGATGCACTACTGCAGCTTTACTCTATCCCTTGGACCTTCACATTGAGGATGGACCACAGAAATAGAGACGGGATTTAATACAAAAGGCACAATGCCGAATTAAGTACAAGAAGAGAAAATCTTCGCATTGTTTGTGGTTTGCTTTGAGCGTTTCCCGGAAGATCTGTATTAGATTCCCATGCACTACTGCAGCATTACTCTATCCCTGGGACCTTCCGATTGACGATGAAACACAGAAATTGCGTCGGGAAGTAAAACAAAAAGCACAATGTGATTTAAGTACAGGAAGAGTAAAACTTCTCATTGTTTGCGGTTTGCTTTGAGCTTTTCCTTCGAGATCAGTATTAGATTCCGATGCACGATTGCAGCTTTACTCTATCCCTTGGACCTTCACATTGACGATGAAACACAGAATTAGCGCCGGGATTTAATACAAAAGGCACAATGCCGACTTAAGTACAAGATGAGTAAATCTTTTCATTGTTTGTGGTTTGCATTGAGCGTTTCCTGGGATATCAGTGTTTGATTCCGATGCACTACTGCAGATTCACTCTATTCTTTGGCCCTTCACATTGACAAAGAAACACAGAAATTGCGTCGGGATTTAATACAAAAGGCACAATGCCGACTTAAGTACAAGATGAGTAAATCTTTTCATTGTTTGTGGTTTGCTTTGAGCGTTTCCTGGGAGATCTGTATTAGTTTCCGATGCACTACTGTAGCTTTAGTCTATCCCTTGGACCATCACATTGACGATGAAACACAGAAATTGCGTTGGGAATAATACAAAAGGTACAATGCCCACTTAAGTGCAAGAAGAGTAAATCTTCCCTCTGTCTGTGGTTTGTTATGAGCGTTTCCTAAGAGATCAGTGTTAGATTCCGATGCACTACTGCAGGTTTAGTCTATCCCTTGGTCTTTCACATTGTCGATGAAACATAGATATTGCGTCGGGATTTAATACAAAATGCACAATGCTGACTTAAGTACAAGAAGCGTAAATTTTCTCGATGTTTGTGGTTTTCTTTGAACGTTTCCAGGGTCATCAGTACTAGAATCGAAGTCACTACTGCACCTTTACTCTATCCCTCTGTTCTGCACATACACGATGGAACACAGAAATTGCGTCGCGATTTAATACAAAAGGCACAATCCCGTCTTAAGTACAAGAAGATTGAATCTTCTCATTGTTTGTGGTTTGCTTTGAGCGTCTCCTGGGAGATCAGTATTAGATTCCGATTCACTACTTCAGCTTTACTCTATCCCTTTGACCTTGACATTCACGATGGAACACAGAAATTGCGTCGGGATTTAATACAAATGGCACAATGCCGACTTAAGTACAAGAAAAGTAAATCTTCTTATAGTTTGAGGTTTGCTTTGAGCGTTTCCTGGGAGATAAGTATTGAACTCCGATGCACCACTTCAGCTTTACTCTATCCCTTGGACCTTCACATTGACGTAGAAACACTGATATTGAACGGGATTTAAGACGAAATGCACAATGCCGACTTATGTACAAGAAGATTAAATCTTCTCATTGTTTGTGGTTTGTTTGAGCGTTTCCTGGGAGATCAGTAATAGATTCCGATGCACTGCAGCAGCTTTACTCCATCCCTTGGTCTTTCACATAGACGATGAAACACAGTAATTGCGTCAGGATTTAATACACAAGGCACAATGCCGACTTATGTACAAGAAGAGTAAATCTTCTCATTGTTTGCGGATTGCTTTGAGCGCTTCCTGGGAGATGAGTATTAGATTCCGATGCACTACTGCAGCTTTACTCAATCCCTTTGACCTTCACATTGTCGATGAAACACAGAAATTGCGTCGGGATTTAATACAAAAGGCACAATGCCGACTTAAGTACAAGAAAAGTAAATCTTCTCATTGCTTGTGGTTTGTTTAGACTCTTTCCTAGGAGATCAGTGTTAGATTCCGATGCACTACTTCAACTTTACTCTATCCCTTGGACTTTCGCATTGTAAATAAAACATAGAAATTGCGTCGGAATTTAATACAAGAGGCACAATGCCAACTTGAGTACAAGAAGAGTAAGTCTTCTCATTGTTGGTGGTTTGCTTTGAACGTTTCCTGGGATATCACTATTACATTCCGATGCACTACTGCAGCCTTACTCTATCCCTTGGACCTTCACGTTGACGATGAAACTCAGAAATTGCGTCGGGATTTAAAGCAAAAGGCACAATGTCAACTTAAGTACAAAAATAGTAAATTTCTTCATTGTCAGTGGTTTGCTTCGGTCGTTTCCTGGGAGATCAGTATTAGATTCCGATACACTACTGCAGCTTACCTCTATACCTCGGTCCTTCACATTGACGATGAAACACAGAAATTGCGTAGGGATTTAATACAAAAGGCACAATGCCGACTTAAGTACAAGAAGGTATAGTCTTCTCATTGTTTGTGGTTTGCTTTGAGCGTTTCCTGGGAGATCAGTATTAGATTCCGATGCACTACTGCAGCTATACTCTATCACTTGGACCTTCGCATTGACGATGAAACAAAGTAAATGCGTCGGGGTTTAATACAAAAGGCACAATGCCGACTTAAGTACAAGAGGAGTAAAACGTCTCATTCTTTGTGGTTTGCTTTGAGCGTTTCTTGGGGGATCAGTATTAGATTCCGATGCACTACTGCAGCTTTACTCTATCCCTTGGACCTTCACATTGACGATGGACCACAGAAATAGCGACGGGTTGTAATACAAAAGGCACAATGCCGAATTAAGTACTAGAAGAGTAAATCATCGCATTGTTTGTGGTTTGCTTTGAGCATTTCTCGCAAGATCTGTATTAGATTCCCACGCACTACTGCAGCTTTACTCTACCCCAGGGACTTTCCGATTTACGATGAAACACAGATATTTCGTCGGAAACTAAAACAAAAGGCACAATGTGAACTTAAGTACAAGAAGAGTAAGTCTTCTCATTGTTTGCATTTTGCTTTGAGCTTTTCCTGGGAGATCAGTATTAGATTCCGATGCACAACTGCAGCTTTACTCTAACCCTTGGACCTTCACATTACGATGAAACACAGAAATTGCGTCGGGATTTAATACAGAAGGCTTAATGCATAAAATGTACAAGAGGTATAAATCTTCTCATTGTTTGTGGGTTACTTAGAGAGTTTCGTTGGAGATCAGTGTTATATTCCGATGCACTACTGCAGCTTTACTCTATTACTTGGAACTTCACATTGACGATGAAATACAGAAATAGCGTCGGGTTTAAAACAAAATTTACAATGTCAATTTAAGTACATGAAGAGTAAATCTTCACATTGTTTGCGGTTTGCCTTGAGCGTTTATTGGGAGATCAGTATTAGATTCCGATGCACTACTGCAGCTTTACTCTATCCCTTAGACATTCACATTGACGATGAAACATAGAAATTGCGTCGGGATTTAATACAACATGCACAATGCCGACATAAGTACAGGAAGAGTAAATCTTCACATTGTTTGTGGTTTGCTTTGAGCGAGTCCTGGGAGATCAGTATTAGATTCCGATGCACTACCACAGCTTTACTCTATCCCTTGGACCTTCACATTGACGATCAAACACAGAAATGGCGTCGGGATTTAATACGAAAAGCACAATGCCAACTTAAGTAAAAGAAAAGTTAATTTTCTCGATGTTTGTGGTTTGCTTTGAACGTTTCCTGGGAGATCAGTACTAGATTCGT
This sequence comes from Schistocerca piceifrons, assembly GCF_021461385.2. Lineage (NCBI taxonomy): Eukaryota > Metazoa > Arthropoda > Insecta > Orthoptera > Acrididae > Schistocerca > Schistocerca piceifrons. Next base: position 954,221,686 of record NC_060149.1, on the reverse strand, counting down.
TTGCACTACTGCACCTTAACTCTATCCCTTGGACCTTCAAATTCAAGATGGAACACAGAAATTGCGTCGCGATTTAATACAAAACGCACAATGCCGACTTAAGTACAAGAAGAGTGAATCTTCTCACTGTTTGTGGTTTGCTTTGAGCGTCTCCTGGGAGATCAGTATTAGATTCCGATTCACTACTTCAGCTTTACTCTATCCCTTTGACCTTCACATTCACGATGGAATACATAAATTGCGTCGGGATTTAATACAAATGGCACAATGCCGACTTAAGTACAAGAAGAGTAAATCTTCTTATTGTTTGTGGTTTGCTTTGAGCGTTTCCAGGGGGATCAGTGTTAGACTCCGATGCACCACTTCGGCTTTACTCTATCCCTTGGACATTCACATTGACGATGAAACACAGAAATTGAACGGGATTTAAGACGAAAGGTACAATGCTGACTTATGTACAAGAAGGTTAAATCTTCTCAATGATTGAGGTTTGCTTTTAGCGTTTCCTGGGAGATAAGTATTAGATTTAGATGCACTACTGCAGCTTTACTCAATCCCTTTGACCTTCACACTGTCGATGAAACACAGAAATAGCGCCGGGATTTAATGCAAAAGCCACAATGCCGACTTAAGTACACGAAGGTTAAATCTTCTCATTGTTTGTGTTTTGCTTTGAGTGTATCCTGGGAGATCAGAAATAGATACCGATGCCCAACTGCAGCCTTACTCTATTTCTTGGACTTTCACATTGACGATGAAACACAGATATTGCGTCGGGATTTAATACAAAAGGCACAATGCCAACTTCAGTTCAATAAGAGTAAATCTTCTCATTGCTTGTGGTTTACTTTGTGCGTTCCTTGGGATATCAGTATTAGATACCGATGCACAAATGCAGCTTTACTGTATCACTTGGACCGTCACATTGACGATGAAACACAGAAATTGCGCTGGGATTTAATACGAAAGGCACAATGACGACCTAACTACAAGAAGAGTAAATCTTCTCATTGTTTGTGGTTTGTTTTTAACGTTTCCTGGGAGATCAGTATTAGATTCCGATGCACTACTGCAGCTTTAATCTATCCGTTGTACCTTCAGATTGACGATGAAACACAGATATTGCGCCGGGATATAATGCAATAGGCACAATGCCGACTTAAGTAAAAGATGAGTAAGTCTTCTCACTGTTGGCAGTTTGCTTTGAGCGTTTTCTGGGAGATCAGTATTAGATTGCGATGCACTACTGCTGTTTAACTCTATTCCTTTGACCTTCACATAGACGATGAAACACCGATGTTGCGTCGGGATTTAATACAAAATTGACAATGCCGACATAAGTGGAAGAAGAGTAAATCATCTCATTGTTTGTGGTTTGATTTGAGCGTTTCCAGGGAGATCAGTATTAGATTCCGATGCACTACTGCAGCTTTACTGTATCCCTTGGATCTTCACATTGACGAGGAAACACAGAAATTGCGTCGGGATTTATTACAAAAGGCATAATGACGACTTAAGTACAAGAAGAGTAAATCTTCTTACTGTTTCTGATTTGCTTTGAGCGTTTCCTGGAAGACCAGTATTAGGATCCGATGCACTACTTCAGCTCTACTCTATTCCGTGGACCTTCTGATTGACGATGAGACACAGAAATTGCGTTGGGGGTTAAAACAAAGTTTACAATGTCAACACAAGTACAAGAAGAGTAAATCTCCTCACTTTTTGCGGTTTGCTTTGAGAGATTCCTGGGAGATCAGTATTAGACTGCGATGCACTACTGCAGCTTTACTCTTTCTCTTAGACCTTCACATTGACGATGAAATACAGAAATTGCGTCGGGATTTATTACAAAAGGCACAATGCCGACTTAAGTACAAGAAGGTAAAGTCTTCTCATTGTTTGTGGTTTGCTTTGAGCGTTTCCTGGGAGATCAGTATTAGATTCCGATGCACTACTGCAGCTATACTCTATCACTTGGACCTTCGCATTGACGATGAAACAAAGTAAATGCGTCGGGGTTTAATACAAAAGGCACAATGCCGACTTAAGTACAAGAGGAGTAAAACGTCTCATTCTTTGTGGTTTGCTTTGAGCGTTTCTTGGGGGATCAGTATTAGATTCCGATGCACTACTGCAGCTTTACTCTATCCCTTGGACCTTCACATTGACGATGGACCACAGAAATAGCGACGGGTTGTAATACAAAAGGCACAATGCCGAATTAAGTACTAGAAGAGTAAATCATCGCATTGTTTGTGGTTTGCTTTGAGCATTTCTCGCAAGATCTGTATTAGATTCCCACGCACTACTGCAGCTTTACTCTACCCCAGGGACTTTCCGATTTACGATGAAACACAGATATTTCGTCGGAAACTAAAACAAAAGGCACAATGTGAACTTAAGTACAAGAAGAGTAAGTCTTCTCATTGTTTGCATTTTGCTTTGAGCTTTTCCTGGGAGATCAGTATTAGATTCCGATGCACAACTGCAGCTTTACTCTAACCCTTGGACCTTCACATTACGATGAAACACAGAAATTGCGTCGGGATTTAATACAGAAGGCTCAATGCATAAAATGTACAAGAGGTATAAATCTTCTCATTGTTTGTGGGTTACTTAGAGAGTTCCGTTGGAGATCAGTGTTATATTCCGATGCACTACTGCAGCTTTACTCTATTACTTGGAACTTCACATTGACGATGAAATACAGAAATAGCGTCGGGTTTAAAACAAAATTTACAATGTCAATTTAAGTACATGAAGAGTAAATCTTCACATTGTTTGCGGTTTGCCTTGAGCGTTTATTGGGAGATCAGTATTAGATTCCGATGCACTACTGCAGTTTTACTCTATCCCTTAGACATTCACATTGACGATGAAACATAGAAATTGCGTCGGGATTTAATACAACATGCACAATGCCGACATAAGTACAGGAAGAGTAAATCTTCACATTGTTTGTGGTTTGCTTTGAGCGAGTCCTGGGAGATCAGTATTAGATTCCGATGCACTACCACAGCTTTACTCTATCCCTTGGACCTTCACATTGACGATCAAACACAGAAATGGCGTCGGGATTTAATACGAAAAGCACAATGCCAACTTAAGTAAAAGAAAAGTTAATTTTCTCGATGTTTGTGGTTTGCTTTGAACGTTTCCTGGGTGATCAGTACTAGATTCGTTTGCACTACTGCACCTTAACTCTATCCCTTGGACCTTCAAATTCAAGATGGAACACAGAAATTGCGTCGCGATTTAATACAAAACGCACAATGCCGACTTAAGTACAAGAAGAGTGAATCTTCTCACTGTTTGTGGTTTGCTTTGAGCGTCTCCTGGGAGATCAGTATTAGATTCCGATTCACTACTTCAGCTTTACTCTATCCCTTTGACCTTCACATTCACGATGGAATACATAAATTGCGTCGGGATTTAATACAAATGGCACAATGCCGACTTAAGTACAAGAAGAGTAAATCTTCTTATTGTTTGTGGTTTGCTTTGAGCGTTTCCAGGGGGATCAGTGTTAGACTCCGATGCACCACTTCGGCTTTACTCTATCCCTTGGACATTCACATTGACGATGAAACACAGAAATTGAACGGGATTTAAGACGAAAGGTACAATGCCGACTTATGTACAAGAAGGTTAAATCTTCTCAATGATTGAGGTTTGCTTTTAGCGTTTCCTGGGAGATAAGTATTAGATTTAGATGCACTACTGCAGCTTTACTCAATCCCTTTGACCTTCACACTGTCGATGAAACACAGAAATAGCGCCGGGATTTAATGCAAAAGCCACAATGCCGACTTAAGTACACGAAGGTTAAATCTTCTCATTGTTTGTGTTTTGCTTTGAGTGTATCCTGGGAGATCAGAAATAGATACCGATGCCCAACTGCAGCCTTACTCTATTTCTTGGACTTTCACATTGACGATGAAACACAGATATTGCGTCGGGATTTAATACAAAAGGCACAATGCCAACTTCAGTTCAATAAGAGTAAATCTTCTCATTGCTTGTGGTTTACTTTGTGCGTTCCTTGGGATATCAGTATTAGATACCGATGCACAAATGCAGCTTTACTGTATCACTTGGACCGTCACATTGACGATGAAACACAGAAATTGCGCTGGGATTTAATACGAAAGGCACAATGACGACCTAACTACAAGAAGAGTAAATCTTCTCATTGTTTGTGGTTTGTTTTTAACGTTTCCTGGGAGATCAGTATTAGATTCCGATGCACTACTGCAGCTTTAATCTATCCGTTGTACCTTCAGATTGACGATGAAACACAGATATTGCGCCGGGATATAATGCAATAGGCACAATGCCGACTTAAGTAAAAGATGAGTAAGTCTTCTCACTGTTGGCAGTTTGCTTTGAGCGTTTTCTGGGAGATCAGTATTAGATTGCGATGCACTACTGCTGTTTAACTCTATTCCTTTGACCTTCACATAGACGATGAAACACCGATATTGCGTCGGGATTTAATACAAAATTGACAATGCCGACATAAGTGGAAGAAGAGTAAATCATCTCATTGTTTGTGGTTTGATTTGAGCGTTTCCAGGGAGATCAGTATTAGATTCCGATGCACTACTGCAGCTTTACTGTATCCCTTGGATCTTCACATTGACGAGGAAACACAGAAATTGCGTCGGGATTTATTACAAAAGGCATAATGACGACTTAAGTACAAGAAGAGTAAATCTTCTTACTGTTTCTGATTTGCTTTGAGCGTTTCCTGGAAGACCAGTATTAGGATCGGATGCACTACTTCAGCTCTACTCTATTCCGTGGACCTTCTGATTGACGATGAGACACAGAAATTGCGTTGGGGGTTAAAACAAAGTTTACAATGTCAACACAAGTACAAGAAGAGTAAATCTCCTCACTTTTTGCGGTTTGCTTTGAGAGATTCCTGGGAGATCAGTATTAGACTGCGATGCACTACTGCAGCTTTACTCTTTCTCTTAGACCTTCACATTGACGATGAAATACAGAAATTGCGTCGGGATTTATTACAAAAGGCACAATGCCGACTTAAGTACAAGAAGGTAAAGTCTTCTCATTGTTTGTGGTTTGCTTTGAGCGTTTCCTGGGAGATCAGTATTAGATTCCGATGCACTACTGCAGCTATACTCTATCACTTGGACCTTCGCATTGACGATGAAACAAAGTAAATGCGTCGGGGTTTAATACAAAAGGCACAATGCCGACTTAAGTACAAGAGGAGTAAAACGTCTCATTCTTTGTGGTTTGCTTTGAGCGTTTCTTGGGGGATCAGTATTAGATTCCGATGCACTACTGCAGCTTTACTCTATCCCTTGGACCTTCACATTGACGATGGACCACAGAAATAGCGACGGGTTGTAATACAAAAGGCACAATGCCGAATTAAGTACTAGAAGAGTAAATCATCGCATTGTTTGTGGTTTGCTTTGAGCATTTCTCGCAAGATCTGTATTAGATTCCCACGCACTACTGCAGCTTTACTCTACCCCAGGGACTTTCCGATTTACGATGAAACACAGATATTTCGTCGGAAACTAAAACAAAAGGCACAATGTGAACTTAAGTACAAGAAGAGTAAGTCTTCTCATTGTTTGCATTTTGCTTTGAGCTTTTCCTGGGAGATCAGTATTAGATTCCGATGCACAACTGCAGCTTTACTCTAACCCTTGGACCTTCACATTACGATGAAACACAGAAATTGCGTCGGGATTTAATACAGAAGGCTCAATGCATAAAATGTACAAGAGGTATAAATCTTCTCATTGTTTGTGGGTTACTTAGAGAGTTCCGTTGGAGATCAGTGTTATATTCCGATGCACTACTGCAGCTTTACTCTATTACTTGGAACTTCACATTGACGATGAAATACAGAAATAGCGTCGGGTTTAAAACAAAATTTACAATGTCAATTTAAGTACATGAAGAGTAAATCTTCACATTGTTTGCGGTTTGCCTTGAGCGTTTATTGGGAGATCAGTATTAGATTCCGATGCACTACTGCAGTTTTACTCTATCCCTTAGACATTCACATTGACGATGAAACATAGAAATTGCGTCGGGATTTAATACAACATGCACAATGCCGACATAAGTACAGGAAGAGTAAATCTTCACATTGTTTGTGGTTTGCTTTGAGCGAGTCCTGGGAGATCAGTATTAGATTCCGATGCACTACCACAGCTTTACTCTATCCCTTGGACCTTCACATTGACGATCAAACACAGAAATGGCGTCGGGATTTAATACGAAAAGCACAATGCCAACTTAAGTAAAAGAAAAGTTAATTTTCTCGATGTTTGTGGTTTGCTTTGAACGTTTCCTGGGTGATCAGTACTAGATTCGTTTGCACTACTGCACCTTAACTCTATCCCTTGGACCTTCAAATTCAAGATGGAACACAGAAATTGCGTCGCGATTTAATACAAAACGCACAATGCCGACTTAAGTACAAGAAGAGTGAATCTTCTCACTGTTTGTGGTTTGCTTTGAGCGTCTCCTGGGAGATCAGTATTAGATTCCGATTCACTACTTCAGCTTTACTCTATCCCTTTGACCTTCACATTCACGATGGAATACATAAATTGCGTCGGGATTTAATACAAATGGCACAATGCCGACTTAAGTACAAGAAGAGTAAATCTTCTTATTGTTTGTGGTTTGCTTTGAGCGTTTCCAGGGGGATCAGTGTTAGACTCCGATGCACCACTTCGGCTTTACTCTATCCCTTGGACATTCACATTGACGATGAAACACAGAAATTGAACGGGATTTAAGACGAAAGGTACAATGCCGACTTATGTACAAGAAGGTTAAATCTTCTCAATGATTGAGGTTTGCTTTTAGCGTTTCCTGGGAGATAAGTATTAGATTTAGATGCACTACTGCAGCTTTACTCAATCCCTTTGACCTTCACACTGTCGATGAAACACAGAAATAGCGCCGGGATTTAATGCAAAAGCCACAATGCCGACTTAAGTACACGAAGGTTAAATCTTCTCATTGTTTGTGTTTTGCTTTGAGTGTATCCTGGGAGATCAGAAATAGATACCGATGCCCAACTGCAGCCTTACTCTATTTCTTGGACTTTCACATTGACGATGAAACACAGATATTGCGTCGGGATTTAATACAAAAGGCACAATGCCAACTTCAGTTCAATAAGAGTAAATCTTCTCATTGCTTGTGGTTTACTTTGTGCGTTCCTTGGGATATCAGTATTAGATACCGATGCACAAATGCAGCTTTACTGTATCACTTGGACCGTCACATTGACGATGAAACACAGAAATTGCGCTGGGATTTAATACGAAAGGCACAATGACGACCTAACTACAAGAAGAGTAAATCTTCTCATTGTTTGTGGTTTGTTTTTAACGTTTCCTGGGAGATCAGTATTAGATTCCGATGCACTACTGCAGCTTTAATCTATCCGTTGTACCTTCAGATTGACGATGAAACACAGATATTGCGCCGGGATATAATGCAATAGGCACAATGCCGACTTAAGTAAAAGATGAGTAAGTCTTCTCACTGTTGGCAGTTTGCTTTGAGCGTTTTCTGGGAGATCAGTATTAGATTGCGATGCACTACTGCTGTTTAACTCTATTCCTTTGACCTTCACATAGACGATGAAACACCGATATTGCGTCGGGATTTAATACAAAATTGACAATGCCGACATAAGTGGAAGAAGAGTAAATCATCTCATTGTTTGTGGTTTGATTTGAGCGTTTCCAGGGAGATCAGTATTAGATTCCGATGCACTACTGCAGCTTTACTGTATCCCTTGGATCTTCACATTGACGAGGAAACACAGAAATTGCGTCGGGATTTATTACAAAAGGCATAATGACGACTTAAGTACAAGAAGAGTAAATCTTCTTACTGTTTCTGATTTGCTTTGAGCGTTTCCTGGAAGACCAGTATTAGGATCGGATGCACTACTTCAGCTCTACTCTATTCCGTGGACCTTCTGATTGACGATGAGACACAGAAATTGCGTTGGGGGTTAAAACAAAGTTTACAATGTCAACACAAGTACAAGAAGAGTAAATCTCCTCACTTTTTGCGGTTTGCTTTGAGAGATTCCTGGGAGATCAGTATTAGACTGCGATGCACTACTGCAGCTTTACTCTTTCTCTTAGACCTTCACATTGACGATGAAATACAGAAATTGCGTCGGGATTTAATACAAAAGGCACAATACCAACTTCAGAACAAGAAGAGTAAATCTTCTCAATGTTTGTGGTTTGCTTTGAGCGTTTCCTGTGAGATCAGTATTTGTTTCCGATGCACTACCGCAGCTTCACTCTATCCCTTGGACCTTCACATTGACGATGAAACACAGAAATTGCATCGGGATTTTATACGAAATGCACAATGCCAACTTAAGAACAAGAAAAGTAAATTTTCTCGATGTTTGTGGTTTGCTTTGAAAGTTTCCTGGGAGATCAGTACTAGATTCGTTTGCACTTCTGCACCTTAACTCTATCCCTTGGACCTTCACATTCACGATGGAACACAGAAATTGCGTCGCGATTTAATATGAAAAGCACAATGCCGACTTAAGTACAAGAGGAACAAATCTTCTCATCGTTTGTGGTACGCTTTGAACGTTTCTTAGGGGATCAGTACTAGATTCCGAAGTTCTACTGCAGCTTTACTCTATCCCTTGGACCTTCTCAATGACGAAGAAACACTGAAATTGCGTCGGGATTTAATACAGAAGGCACAATGCCGACTTAAGTACAGAATGGTTAAATCCTCTCATTGTTTGTGGTTTACTTTGTGCGTTTCCTTGGAGATCAGTGTTTGATTCCGAAACACTACTGCAGCCTTACTCCATCCCTAGGAACTACACATTGACGATGAAACACAGAAATTGCGTCGGGATTTAATACGAAATTCACAATTCCGACTTAAGTACAAGAAGAGTAAATCTTCACATTGCTTATGGTTTACTTTGTGCGTTCCCCGGGATATCGCTATTAGATACCGATGCACAACTGCAGCTTTACTGTATCCCTTGGACTTTCACATTGACGATGAAACTCAGAAATTGCGTCGGGATTTAATACAGAAGGCACAATGCCGACTTAAGTACATTAAGGTTAAACCTTCTCATTGTTTGTGGTTTACTTTGAGCGTTTCCTTGGATATCAGTGGTAGATTCCGATGCACTACTGCAGCTTTACTCTATCCTTTGGACTTTCACATTGACGATGAAACACTTAATTGCGTCGTGATCTAATACAAAAGGCACAATGCCACCTTCAGTACAAGAACAGTAAATCCTCTCATTGCTTGTGGTTTATTTTGTGCGTTTCCTGGGATATCAGTATTAGAATGCGATGCACTACTGCAGCTTTACTGTATCACTTGGACCTTCACATTGACGATGAAACACAGAAATTGCGCCAGGATTTAATACGAAAGGCACAATGCCCACTTATGTACGAGAAGAGTATATCATCTCATTATTTGTGGTTTGCTTTGAGCGTTTCGTGGGAGATCAGTATTAGATTCCGATGCACTACTGCAGCTTTACTCTATTCCTTGGACCTTCACATTGCGATGAAACACAGAAATTGCGTCGGGATTTAATACAAAAGGCACGATGCCGACTTAAGTACAAGAAGGGTAAAGCTTCTCAATGTTTGAGGTATGCTTTGAGCGTTTCCTGGGAGATCTGTATTAGATTCCGATGCACTACTGCAGCCTTACTCCATCCCTTGGAACTACACGTTGACGATGAAACACAGAAATAGCGTCGGGTTTTAATACGAAAGGCACAATGCCAACTTAGGTACAGGAAGAGTAAATTTTCTCGATGTTTGTGGTTTGCTTTGAGCGTTTCCTGGGAGATCAGTACTAGATTCGTTTGCGCTACTGCAGCTTTTCTCTATCCCTAGGACCTTAACATTCACGATGGAAAACAGAATTTGTGTCGGTATTTAATACAAAGGGCACAATGCAGACTTAAGTACAAGATGAGTAAATCTTCTCATTGTTTGTGGTTTCCTTTGAGCGTTTTTTGGGATATTCAGAACTAGATTCGTTTGCACTACTGCTGCTTTACTCTATCCCTAGGACCTTCACATTCACGATGAAACACAGAAATTGCGTCGGGATTTAATACAAAAGGCACAATGCCGACTTAAGTACAAGAAGGTTAAATCTTCTCAATGCTTGTGGTTTGCTTTGAAAGTTTCCTTGGAGATCAATGTTAGATTTCGATGCTCTACTGCAGCTTTACTCTATCCCTTGGACTTTCACATTCAAGGTGAAACACAGAAATTGCGTCGGAATATAATACAAAATTCACAATGCCAACTTGAGTACAAGTAGAGTAAATCTTCTCATTGGTTGTGATTTCCTTTGAGCGTTTCCTGGGAGATCAGTATTACATTCCGAGGCACTACTGCAGCTGTATTCTATCCCATGGACCTTCACATTGACGATGAAACGCAGAAATTGCCTCGGGTTTTAATACAAAAGGCACAATGCCGACTGAAGTACAAGAATATTAAATTTTCTCATTATTTGTGGTTCGATTGAGGGTTTCCTTGGAGATCAGTATTAGATTCCGATCGACTACTGCAGCTTTACTCCATCCCTTGGACCTTCACATTGACGATGTAACACAAAAATTGCGTCGGAAATTAATAAGAAAAGCACAATGTCAACTTAAGTACAAGAAGAGAAAATTTTCTTGATAATTGTGGTTTACTTTGAGTTTTTCCTGGGAGATCAGAACTAGTTTCGTTTGCTCTACTGCAGCTTCACTCTATCCCCTGGACGTTCACATTGACGATGAAACACAGAAATTGCCCCGGAATTTAATACAAAAGGCACAATGCCGACTTAAGTACAAGAAGAGCAAATCCCCTCTTTGTTTGTGGTTTGCTTTGAGCGTTTCCTGGGAGGTCAGTATTAGATTCCTATGCACTACTCCAGCTTTACTCTATCCGTTGGACCTTCACATGACGATGAAACACAAAAATAGCGTCGGGATTTAATACAAAAGGCACGGTGCCGACTCAAGTACAAGAAGAGTAAACCTTCTCAATGTTTGAGGTTTGCTTTGAGCGATTTCTGGGAGATCAGTACTAGATTGCGATGCACTACTGCAGCTTAACTGTATCCCTTGGACCTTCACATTGACGACGATACACAAAAATTGCGTCGGGATTTAATACAAGAGGCACAATCCCGACTTACATACGAAAAGAGTAAACCTTCTCAATGTTTGTGGTTTGCTTTCTGCGTTTCCTGGGAGATCAGAAATAAATTCCGATGCACTACTGCAACTTTATCCATTGCACCTTCACATTGACGTTGTAACACAGAAATTGCGTTAGGATTTAATAATGAAAGCACAATGCCGACATAATTACTAGATGAGTAAAACTACTCATTGTTTGCGGTTTGCTTTGACCGTTTCCTGGGAGATCAGTATTAGATTCCGATGCACTACTGCAGCTTAATTCTATATCATGTACCTTCACATCGACGATGAAACGCAGAAATCGCCTCGGGTTTTAATACAAAAGGCATAATGCCGACTGAAGTACAAGAATATTAAAATTTCTCATAATTTGTGGTTTGATTGAGGGTTTCCTTGGAGATCAGTGTTGGATTCCGATCTACTACTGCAGCTTTACTCTATCCCTTGGACCTTGACATTGGCGATGTAACACAGAAATTGCGTCGGAAATTATTACGAAAGGCACAATGCCTACTTAAGTACAAGAAGAGTAAATTTTCTTGATAATTGTGGTTTACTTTGAGCGTTTCCTGGGAGATCAGTACTAGATTCGTTTGCACTACTGCAGCTTTACTCTATCCCGTCGACCTTCACATTGACGATGAAACACAAAAATTGCGTCGGGATTTAATACAAGAGGCACAATCCCGACTTACATACGAAAAGAGTAAATCTTCTCATCGTTTGTGGTTTGCTTTGTGCGTTTCCTTGGAGATCTGTATTAAATTCCGATGCACTACTGCAGCCTTACTCCATCCCTTGGAACTACACGTTGACGATGAAACACAGAAATTGCGTAGGGTTTTAATACGAAAGGCACAATGCCAACTTAGGTACAGGAAGAGTAATTTTTCTCGATGTTTGTGGTTATCTTTGAGTGTTTCCTGGGAGATCAGTACTAAATTCGTTTGCACTACTGCAGCTTTACTCTACCCCTAGGACCTTAAAATTCACGATGGAAAACAGAATGTGCGTCGGGATTTAATAGAAAGGGCACAATGCAGACTTAAGTACAAGAAGAGTAAATCTTCTCATTCTTTGTGGTTTGCTTTGAGCGTTTCCTGGGATATTCAGTACTAGATTCGTTTGCACTACTGCTGCTTTACTCTATCCCTAGGACCTTCACATTCACGATGGAACACAGAAATTGCGTCGGGATTTAATACAAAAGGCACAATGGCGACTTAAGTACAAGAAGAGTAAATCTTCTCATTGTTTGTGGTTTGTTTCAGCGTTTCCTGGGTGATCAGTAAGAGATTCCGACGCACTACTGCAGCTTTTCTCTTTTCCTCGGACCTTCACATTGACGATGAAACAAAGGAATTGCGTCGGGATTGAATACAAAAGGCACAATGCCGACTTAAATACAAGAAGTGTAAATCTTCTCATTGTTTGTGGTTTTTTCTGAGCGTTTCCTGGGGGATCAGTACTAGATTCCGATGCACTACTGCAGCTTTACTCTATCCCTTGGATCTTCACATTGAAGATGAAACACAGAAAATTAGTAGGGATTTAATACAAAACGCACAATGCCGACTTCAGTACAAGAAAATTAATCTTCTCATTGTTTGTGGTTTGCTTGGTGCGTTTCCTGGGAGATCAGAATTAAATTCCGATGCACTAGTGCAACTTTATCCATTGCACCTTCACATTGACGTGGTAGCACAGAAATTGAGTCGGGATTTAATATTGAAAGCACAATGCCGACATAAGTACTAGAAGAGTAAAACTACTCATTGTTTGCGGTTTGCTTTGAGCGTTTCCTGGGAGATCAGTATTAGATTCCGATGCACAACTGCAGTATTACTCACTCCCTTGGACCTTCACATTGCGATGAAACACAGAAATTGCGGCGGGATTTAATACAAAAGGCACAATGCCGACTTAAGTACAAGAAGATTAAATCTTCTCAATGCTTGTGGTTTGCTTTGAAAATTTCCTTGGAGATCAATGTTTGATTTCGATGCACTACTGCAGCTTTACTCTATCCCTTCGACTTTCAAATTGTTGTTGAAACACAGAAATTGCGTCGGAATATAATACAAAATTCACAATGCCAACCTGAGTACAAGTAGAGTAAATCTTCTCATTGGTTGTGGTTTGCTTAGATCGTTTCCTGATATATCGGTATTACATTCCGATTCACCACTGCAGCTTTACTCTTTCCCCTGGACCTTCACATTGACGATGAAACACAGAAATCGCCTCGGGATTTAATACAAAAAGCACAATACCGCCTGAAGTAAAAGAAGATTAAATATTCTCATTATTTGTGGTTTGATTGAGGGTTTCATTGGGGATCAGTATTAGATTCCGATGCACTACTGCAGCTTTACTCTATCCCTTGGACCTTCACATTGACGATGTAACACAGAAATAGCGTCGGAAATTAATACGAACGGCACAATGCCAACTTAAATACAAGAAGAGTAAATTTTCTTGATGTTTGTGGTTTCCTTTGAGCGTTTCCTGGGAGATCAGTAATAGATTCGTTTGTACTACTGCAGCTTTACTCTATCCCCTGGACCTTCACATTGACGATGAAACACCGAAATTGCCCCGGAATTTAATACAAAAGGCACAATGCCGACTTAAAGACAAGAAGACTAAATCCCCTCAATGTTTGTGGTTTGCTTTGAACGTTTCCTGGGAGATCAGTATTATATTCCGATGCACAACTGCAGCTTTACTCTATCCGTTGGACCTTCACATTCACGATGGAACACAGAATTTGCGTCGGGATTTAATACAAAAGGCACAATGCCAACTTTATTACAAGAGGAGTAAATCTTCCCATTGTTTGTGGTTTGCTTTGAGCGTTTCCTGGGAGATCAGTATTAGATTCCGAAGCACTACTTCAGCTTTACGCTATCCCCTGGACCTTCACATTGACGATGAAACACAGAAATTGAACGGGATTTAAGACCAAAGGCACAAAGCTGACTTATGGACAAGAAGGTTAAATATTCTCATTGTTTGTGGTTCGTATGAGCGTTTCCTGGGAGATCAGTATTAGATTCCGATGCACTACTGCAGCTTTACTCTACACATTGGACCTTCACATTGACGTTGAAACACAGAAATTGCGTCGGGATTTAACACAAAAGGCACAATGCCGACTTGAGAACAAGTAGAGTAAATCTTCTCATTACTTGTGGTTTGCTTTGAGCGTTTCCAGGGATATCAGTATTTGATTCCGATGCACCACTGCAGCTTTACTCTATCCCTTGGAACTTCACATTGACATTGAAACACAGACATGGCGTCGGGATTAAATCGAAGTGCACAATGCCGACTTAAGTACAAGAAGGTTAAATCTTCTCATTGTTTGTGGTTTGCTTTTAGTGTACCCTAGCAGATCAGTATTAGATACCGTTGGCCTACTGCTGCTTTACTCTATTTCTTGGACCTTCACAGTGACGATGAAACACAGATTATGCGTCGGGATTTAATATAAAAGGCACAATGCGGACTTAAGTACAAGAAGAGTAAAACTTCTCATTGTTTGAGGTTTGCTTTGAGCGATTCCTGGGAGATCAGTATTAGTTTCCGATGCGGTACTGCAGCTTTACTCTATCCCTAGGACCTTCACATTGACTATGAAACACAGAAATTGCTTCGGGATTTAATACGAAAGGCACAATGCCAACTTAAGTACAAGAAGAGCAAATTTTCTTGATGTTTATGGTTTGCTTCGAGCGTTTCCTGGTAGATCACTATTGGATTCCGATGCATTACTGCAGCTTTACTCTTTCACTTGGACCTTCACATTGACGATGAAACACAGAAGTTGAACGGGATTGAATACGAAAGGCGCAATGACGACTAATGTACAAGAAGGTTAATACTTCACATTGTTTGTGGTTTGTTTGAGCGTTTCCTGGGAGATCAGTATTAGATTCCGACGCACTACTGTAGCTTTACTCTATTCCTTCGCTCTTCACATTCACAATGACACGCAGAAATTGCCCCGGGATATAATACAAAAAGCACAATGCTGACTTAAGTACAAGAAGAGTAAATCTTCTCATTTTTTGTGGTTTGTTGTGAGAGTTTCCTGGGAGATCAGTATTAGATTCCGAAGCACTACTGCAGCTTTATTCTATCTCTTGGACTTTCTCATTGACGATGGAACACAGAAATTCCGTCGGGATTTAATACAAAAGGCACAATGCCGACTTAAGTATAAGAAGAGTAAATCTTCTCATTGTTTGTGTTTTGCTTTGAGCGTTTCCTGGGAAATCTGTATTACATTCCGATGCACTACTGCAGTAATACTCTATCCCTAGGACCTTCACATTGACGATGAAACACAGAAATGGCGTCGGGATTTAATACAAGGGTCACAATGCCGACTTAAGTACAAGAAGAGTAAATCTTCTCATTGTTTGTGGTTTGTTGGAGCGTTTCCTGGGAGATCAGTATTAGATTCCGATGCACTACTGCAGCTTCACTCTATCCCTTTTACCTTCACATTGACGATGAAACACAGAAATTGCGTCGAGATTTAATAAGAAAGTCACAATGCCGACTAACGTACAGAACGGTTAAATCTTATAATTGTTTGTGGTTTGCTTTGAGCGTTTCCTGGGATATCAGTATTTCATTCCGCTGCACTACTGCAGCTTTACTCTATCCCATAGGCCTTCACATTGACGATGAAAGACAGACATTGCGTCGGGATGCCGACTTAAGTACAAGAAGAGTGAATCTTCTCAATGTATGTGGTTTGCATTGAGCGTTTCCTGGGATATCAGTATTAGATTCCGATGCACTACTGCAGCTTTACTCCATCCCATGGACCTAAAAATTCACGATGGAGCACAGAAATTGCTCCGGGATTTAATACAAAAGGCAACATGCCATCTTAAGTACAAGAGGAGTAAATCTCCTCATTGTTTGAGGTTTGCTTTGAGCGTTTCCTGGTAGATCAGTATTAAATTCCGATGCACTACTTCAGCTTTACTCTATCCATTGGAACTTCACATTCACGATGGAACACAGAAATTGCGTCAGGATTTAATAAAAAACGCACAATGCCGACTTAAGTACAAGAAGAGTAAATCTTCTCATTGTTTGTGGTTTGGTTTGAGCTTATCCTGAGAGATAAGTATTAGATTCCGATGCACTACTTTAGCTTTACTCTATCCCCTGGACCTTCACATTGACGATGATACACAGAAATTTAACGGGATTTAAGACAAAGAGCACAATGCCGTCTTATGTACAAGATGGTTAAATCTTCTCATTGTTTGTGGTTCGTATGAGCCTTTCTGGGAGATCGGTAATAGATTCCGATGCACTACTGCAGCTTTACACTATCCGTTGTACCTTCACATTGGCGAAGTAACAAAGAAATTGCGTCGGGGTTGAATACAAAAGGCGCAATGCCGAGTTAAATACAAGAAGTGTAAATCTTATCATTGTTTGCGGTTTGCTTTGAGCGTTTCCTGGGAGTTCAGTACTAGATTCGTTTGCACTACTGCAGATTTACTCTATTCCTTGGACTTTCACATTGTCGATGAAAGACAGTAATTGCGTCGGGATATAATACAAAAGGCAGTATGCCAACTTGAGTACAAGTAGAGTAAATCTTCACATCGCTTGCGGTTTGCTTTGAGCGTTTCCTGGGATATCAGTATTACATTCCGATGCACCACTGCAACTTTACTCTATCCCTAGGACCTTCACATTGACGATGTAACACAGAAATTGCGTCGGGATGTAATACATGAGTCACAATGCAGACTTAAGTACAAGAAGAGTAAATCTTTTCAATGCATGTGGTTTGCTTTGAGCGTTCCTGGGAGATCAGTATTAGATTCCGATACACTACTGCAGCTTTAGTCTATCCCTTGGACCCTCACATTCACGATGGAACACAGATATTGCGTCGGTATTTAATACAAAAGACACAATACCGACTTAAGTACAAGAAGAGTAAATCTTCTCATTGTTTGTGGTTTGCTCTGGGCCTTTCCTGGGAGATCAGTGTTAGATTCCGATGCACTACTGCAGCTTTACTCTATCCCTTTAACCTTCACATTGACGATGAAACACAGAAATAACGTCGAGTTTTAAAACGAAAAGCATAATGCCGACTTACGTACGAGAAGGTTAAATCTTATCATTGTTTGTGGTTTGCTTTGAACGTTTCCTGGGATATCAGTATTTCATTCCGCTGCACTACTGCAGCTTCACTGAATCCCATAGACCTACACAGTGACGATGAAACATAGACATTGCGTCGGGAATTATTACAATTGGCACAATGCTGAGTTACGTACAAGAAGCGTAAATCTTCTCCTTGTTTGTGGTTTGCTTTGAGCGTTTTCTTTAAAATCAGTATTAGATTCCGATGCACTACTGCAGCTTTACTCCATCCGGTGGACCTTCACATTTACGCTGGAACACAGATAATGCGTCGCGATTCAATACATAAGGCACAATGCCGACTTAAGTACAAGAAAAATAAATCTTCTCATTGTTTGTGGTTTGCTTTGAGCATTTGCTGGGAGATCAGTATAAGATTCCGATGCATTACTGCAGCTTTACTCTTTCACTTGGTCCTTCACATTGACGATGAAACACAGATAATGCGTCGGGATTTAATAGAAATGGCACAATACCGACTTAAGTACAGGAAGAGTAAATATTCTCTTTGTTTGTGGTTTGCTTTGAGCGTTTCCTCGGAGATTAGTATTAGATTCAGATGCACTACAGTAGTTTTACTCTATCTCTTGGGCCTTCACATTGGCGATGAATCACAGAAATTGCTTCGGGATTTAATACAAAAGGCACAATGCCGACCTAAGTACAAGATGAGTAAATCATCATGTTGTTTGTGGTTTGCTTTGAGCGTTTCCTGGGAGATTAGTATCAGATTCCGATGCACTACTGTAGCTTTACTCTCTCCCTTGGACCTTCACATAGACGATGAAACACAGAAATTGCGTCGGGATTTAATAAAAAGGCACAATGCCGACTTAAGTACAAGTAGAGTAAATCTTCTCATTGTTTGTGGTTTCTTTGAGCGTTTCCTGTTAGATCAGTATTAGATTCCGATGCACTACTGCAGCTTTACTCTATCTCTTGGACCTTCACATTGACGACAAAACACAGAAATGGCGTCGGGATTTAGTACAAAAGGCCCAACGCCGACTTAAGTACAAGAAGCGTAACTCTTCTCATTGATTATGGTTTCCTTTGAGCGTTTCCTGGGGGATCAGTATTAGATACCGATGCACTACTGCAGCTTTACTCTATACCTTGGAACCTAACATCTACGATTAAACACAGAAATTGCGCCGGGATTTAATACAAAAGGCACAATGCCGACTTAAGCACTAGAAGAGTAAATCTTCATGTTGTTTGTGGTTTGCTTTGAGCGTTTCCTGAAAGATTAGTATTAAATTCCGATGCACTACTGCAGCTTTACTCTATCGCTTTCACCTTCACATTGACGATAAAACTCAAAATTTGCGTCTGGATTTAATACATAAGGCCCAATGCCGACTTAAGTACAAGAAGAGTAAATCTTGTCATTGTTTATGATTTCTTTAAGCGTTTCCTGATAGATCAGTATTTGATTCCGATGCACTAATGCAGCTTTATTCTATACCTTGGACCTTCATATTGACGATGAAACACAGATATTGCGTCGGAATTTAATACAAAATGCACAATGTCTACTTAAGTACAAGATGGTTAAATCTTCTCATTGCTTGTGGTTTGTTTGAGCGTTTCCTGGGAGATCAGCATTAGATTCCGATGCACTACTGCAGCTTTACTCTATCCCTTGGACTTTCACATTGACGATGGAACACAGAAATGGCATCGGGATGTAATTCAAAATGCACAATGCCGACTTAAGTACAAGAAGAGGAGATCTTCTCAATGTTTCTGGTTTGCTTTGGGCGTTTTCTGGGAGATCAGTATTAGATTCCGATGCACTACTGCAGCTTTACTCTATCCCTTGTATCTTCACATTGACGATGAAACACAGAAATTGCGTCGGGATGTAGTACTAAAGGCACAATGACGCTTTAAGTACACGAAGGTAAATCTTCTCATTGTTTGAGGTTTGTTTGAGCGTGTCCTGGGAGATCAGTATTAGATTCAGATGCACTACTGCAAGTTTATCCCTTGGACCTTCACATAGACGATGAAACACAGAAATTGCGCCGGGATTTAATACAAAAGGCATAATGCCGACTTAAGTACAAATAGAGTAAATCTTCTCATTGTTTGTGGTTGGCTTTGAGCGTTCCTGGGGAATCAGTACTAGATTGGGACGCACTACTGCAGCTTCACTCTGTCCCTTGGAACTTCCCATCGACGATGAATCTCAGAAATTGCGCCGGGATTTAATACAAAAGGCACAATGCAGACTTAAGTACAAGAAGAGAAAATCTTCATGTTGTTTGTGGTTCGCGTTGAGCGTTTGCTGGAAGATTAGTATTAGATTGCGATGCACTACTGCAGCTTTACATTACCCCGTTCACCTTCACATTGACGATAAAACACAGAATTTGCGTCGGGTTTCAATACATAAGGCCCAATGCAAACTTAAGTACAAGAAGAGTAAATCTTCTCATTGTTTGTGGTTTGCTTTGAGCGTTTCCTCGGAGATTAGTATTAGATACAGATGCATTACTGCAGCTTTTCTCTATCCCTTGGACCTTCACATTGACGATGAATCAGAGATATTGGGTTGGGATTTAATACAAAATGCAAAATGCCGACTTAAGTACAAGAAGAGTAAATCTTCTCATTGTTTGTGGTTTGCTTTGAGCGTTCTTGGGCAATCAGTACTAGATTCCGATGCACTACTGCAGCTTTACTCTATCGCCTGGACCTTTACATTGACGATGAAACACAGAAATTGCGTCAGGATTTAATAGAAATGGCGCAATACCGACTAATGTACAAGAAGAGTAAATATTCTCTTTGATTGTGGTTTGCTTTGAGCGTTTCCTGGGAGATTAGTATTAGATTCCGATGCACTACTGTAGTTTTACTCTATCTCTTGGGCCTTCACAATGGCGATGAATCACAGAAATTGCGTCGGGATTTAATACAAAAGGCACAATGCCGACCTAAGTACAAGATGAGTAAATCATCATGTAGTTTGTGGTTTGCTTTGAGCATTTCCTGGGAGATTAGTATCAGATTCCGATGCACTACTGCAGTTTTACTCTATCTCTTGGGCCTTCCCATTGGCGATGAATCACAGAAATTGCGTCGGGATTTAACACAAAAGGCACAATGTCGACCTAAGTACAAGATGAGTAAATCATCATGTTGTTTGTGGTTTGCTTTGAGCGTTTCCTGGGAGATTAGTATCAGATTCCGATGCACTACTGCAGCTTTTCATTACCCCTTTCACCTTCACATTGACGATAAAACAAAGAATTTGCGTCGGGATTTAATAGAAAAGGCACAATGCCGACTTAAGTACAAGAAGAGTAAATCTTCTAATTTTTTGTGGTTTGCTTTGAGCGATCCTGGGGAATCAGTACTAGATTCCGATGCACTACTGCAGCTTTACTCTATCCCTTGGACCTTTAAATTGTCGATGAAACACAGATAATGCGTCGGGATTTAATAGAAATGGCACAATACCGACTTAAGTACAGGAAGAGTAAATATTCTCTTTGTTTGTGGTTTGCTTTGTGCGTTTCCTGGGAGATTAGTATTAGATACCGATGCACTACTGTAGTTTTACTCTATCTCTTGGGCCTTCACAATGGCGATGAATTACAGAAATTGCGTCGGGATTTAATACAAAAGGCACAATGCCGAATTAAGTACAAGATGAGTAAATCATCATGTTGTTTGTGGTTGGCTTTGAGCGTTTCCTGGGAGATTAGTATCAGATTCCGATGCACTACTGTAGCTTTACTCTCTCCCTTTCACCATCACATTGACGATGAAACCCAGAAATTGCGTCGGGATTTAATAAAAAGGCACAATGCCGACTTAAGTACAAGTAGAGTAAATCTTCTCATTGTTTATGGTTTCTTTCAGCGTTTCCTGTTAGATCAGTATTAGATTCCGATGCACTACTGCAGCTTTACTCTATCTCTTGGACCTTCACATTGACGACAAAACACAGAAATGGCGTCGGGATTTAGTACAAAAGGCCCAACGGCGACTTAAGTACAAGAAGCGTAACTCTTCTCATCGATTATGGTTTCCTTTGAGCGTTTCCTGGGAGATCAGTATTAGATACCGATGCACTACTGCAGCTTTACTCTATACCTTGGAACCTAACATCTACGATTAAACACAGAAATTGCGCCGGAATTTAATACAAAAGGCACAATGCCGACTTAAGCACTAGAAGATTAAATCTTCATGTTGTTTGTGGTTTGCTTTGAGCGTTTCCTGAAAGATTAGTATTAAATTCCGATGCACTGCTGCAGCTTTACTCTATCCCTTTCACCTTCACATTGACGATAAAACTCAAAATTTGCGTCGGGATTTAATACATAAGGCCCAATGCCGACTTAAGTACAAGAAGAGTAAATCTTCTCATTGTTTATGGTTTCTTTGAGCGTTTCCTGTTAGATCAGTATTAGTTTCCGATGCACTAATGCAGCTTTACTCTATACCTTGGACCTTCATATTGACGATGAAACACAGATATTGCGTCGGAATTTAATACAAAATGCACAATGTCTACTTAAGTACAAGATGGTTAAATCTTCTCATTGCTTGTGGTTTGTTTGAGCGTTTCCTGGGAGATCAGCATTAGATTACGATGCACTATTGCAGCTTTACTCTATCCCCTGGACCTTCACTTTGACGATGAAACACAGATATTGCGTTTTATTTAATACAAAAGGCACAATGCCGACTTAAGTACAAGAAGAGTAAATCTTCTCATTGTGTTTTGCTTTGAGCGTTCCTGGGGAATCAGTACTAGATTCCGATGCACTACTGCAGCTTTACTCTATCCCTTGGACACTTACATTGACGATGAAACACAGAGAATGCGTCGGGACTTAATACAAAACTCACAATGCAGACTTAAATACAAGAAGAGGAAATCTTCTCATTGTTTGAGGTTTGCTTTGAGCGTTTCCTGGGAGATCAGTACTAGATTTCGATGCACTACTGCAGCTTTACTCTATCCCTTGGACCTTCACATTGACTATGGAACTCAGAAATAGCACTGGTATTTAATACAAAGGCACAATGCCGACTTAAGTACAAGAAGAGTAAATCTTCTCACTGTTTGTGGTTTGCTTTAAGCGTTTCCTGGGAGATCAGTATTAGATTCCGATGCACTACTGCAGCTTTACTCTATCCCTTGGACTTTCGCATTGACGATGGAACACAGAAATGGCATCGGGATGTAATTCAAAAGGCACAATGCCGACTTAAGTACAAGAAGAGCAGATCTTCTCAATGTTTCTGGTTTGCTTTGAGCGTTTTCTGGGAGATCAGTATTAGATTCCGATGCACTACTGCAGCTTTACTCTATCCCTTGTATCTTCACATTGACGATGAAACACAGAAATTGCGTCGGGATGTAATACTAAAGGCACAATGACGCTTTAAGTACACGAAGGTAAATCTTCTCATTGTTTGAGGTTTGTTTGAGCGTGTCCTGGGAGATCAGTATTAGATTCAGATGCACTACTGCAGGTTTATCCCTTGGACCTTCACATAGACGATGAAACACAGAAATTGCGCCGGGATTTAATACAAAAGGCACAATGCCGACTTAAGTACAAATAGAGTAAATCTTCTCATTGTTTGTGGTTGGCTTTGAGCGTTCCTGGGGAATCAGTACTAGATTGGGACGCACTACTGCAGCTTCACTCTGTCCCTTGGAACTTCCCATCGACGATGAATCTCAGAAATTGCGCCGGGATTTAATACAAAAGGCACAATGCAGACTTAAGTACAAGAAGAGAAAATCTTCATGTTGTTTGTGGTTCGCGTTGAGCGTTTCCTGGAAGATTAGTATTAGATTGCGATGCACTACTGCAGCTTTACATTACCCCGTTCACCTTCACATTGACGATAAAACACAGAATTTGCGTCGGGTTTCAATACATAAGGCCCAATGCAAACTTAAGTACAAGAAGAGTAAATCTCCTCATTGTTTGTGGTTTGCTTTGAGCGTTTCCTCGGAGATTAGTATTAGATACAGATGCATTACTGCAGCTTTTCTCTATCCCTTGGACCTTTACATTGACGATGAAACAGAGATATTGGGTTGGGATTTAATACAAAATGCAAAATGCCTACTTAAGTACAAGAAGAGTAAATCTTCTCATTGTTTGTGGTTTGCTTTGAGCGTTCTTGGGCAATCAGTACTAGATTCCGATGCACTACTGCAGCTTTACTCTATCCCCTGGACCTTTACATTGACGATGAAACACAGAAATTGCGTCGGGATTTAATAGAAATGGTACAATACCGACTAATGCACAAGAAGAGTAAATATTCTCTTTGATTGTCTTTTGCTTTGAGCGTTTCCTGGGAGATAAGTATTAGATTCCGATGCAGTATTGCAGCTTCACTCTATCCCTTTCACCTTCACATTGACGATAAAACACAGAAATTGCGTCGGGATTTAAAACAAAAGGCACAATGCCGACATAAGTACAAGGAGAGTAAATCATCTCATTGTTTGTGGTTTGCTTTGAGCGTTTCCTGGGATATCAGTATTTGATTCCGATGCACTACTGCAGTTTAACACTATCCCTTTGACATTCACATTGACGATGAATCACAGAACTTGCGTCGGGATTTAATACAAAAGGCACAATGCCGACTTATGTACAAGAAGGTAAATCTTCTCATTGTGTGTGGTGTGTTTGAGCGTTTTCTTGGAGATCCGTACTAGATTCCGATGCAGTACTACAGCTTTACTCTATCCCTTGGACCTTCACATAGACGATGAAATACAGAAATTGCGTCGGTATTTAATACAAAAGGCACAATGCCGACTTAAGTACAAGTAGAGTAAATCTTGTCATTCTTTGTGGTTGGCTTCGAGCGTTCCTGGGTAATCAGTACTAGTTTCCGATGCACTACTGCAGCTTTACTCTATCCCTTGGAACTTCACATCGACGAAGAAACAGAGAAATTGCGCCGGGATTTAATACAAAAGGCACAATGCCGACTTAAGTACAAGTAGAGTAAATCTTCTCATTGTTTGTGGTTGGCTTGGAGCGTTCCTGGAGGATCAGTACTAGATTGCAACGCACTACTGCAGCTTCACTCCATTCCTTGGAACTTCACATCGACGATGAAACTCAGAAATTGCGCTGGGATTTAATACAAAAGGCACA
The DNA here is from genome assembly GCF_021461385.2 of Schistocerca piceifrons. Classification (NCBI taxonomy): domain Eukaryota; kingdom Metazoa; phylum Arthropoda; class Insecta; order Orthoptera; family Acrididae; genus Schistocerca; species Schistocerca piceifrons. The sequence goes on along the minus strand of NC_060149.1, from coordinate 954,197,086 downwards.
ATGCCGACTTAAGTACAAGAAGAGTAAATCTTCTCATTTTTTGTGGTTTGCTTTGAGCGTTCCTGGGCAATCAGTACTAGATTCCGATGCACTACTGCAGCTTTACTCTATCCCTTGGACCTTTAAATTGTCGATGAAACACAGATAATGCGTCGGGATTTAATAGAAATGGCACAATACCGACTTAAGTACAGGAAGAGTAAATATTCTCTTTGTTTGTGGTTTGCTTTGAGCGTTTCCTGGGAGATTAGTATTAGATTCCGATGCACTACTGTAGTTTTACTCTATCTCTTGGGCCTTCACAATGGTTATGAATCATAGAAATTGCGTCGGGATTTAATACAAAAGGCACAATGCCGACCTAAGTACAAGATGAGTAAATCATCATGTAGTTTGTGGTTTGCTTTGAGCGTTTCCTGGGAGATTAGTATCAGATTCCGATGCACTACTGCAGCTTTACTCTATCTCTTGGGCCTTCCCATTGGCGATGAATCACAGAAATTGCATCGGGATTTAATACAAAAGGCACAATGTCGACCTAAGTACAAGATGAGTAAATCATCATGTTGTTTGTGGTTTGCTTTGAGCGTTTCCTGGGAGATTAGTATCAGATTCTGATGCACTACTGCAGCTTTACTCTATCCCTTTCACCGTCACATTGACGATAAAACACAGAATTGGCGTCGGGATTTAGTACAAAAGGCCCAACGCCGACTTAAGTACAAGAAGAGTAAATCTTCTCATTGATTATGGTTTCCTTTGAGCGTTTGCTGGGAGATCAGTATTAGATTCCGAAGCACTACTGCAGCTTTACTCTATCCCTTGGATCATCACATTGACGACGAAACACCGAAATTGCGTCGGGAGTTAATACAGAAGGCACAATGGCGACTTAATTACAAGAAGAGTAAATCTTCTCATTGTTTATGGTATACTTTGAGCGTTTCCTGGGAAATCAGTATTAGATTCTGATGCGCTACTGCAGCTTTAATCTATCCCTTGGACCTTCACATTGATGATGAAACACAGATATTGCGTCGGGACGTAATACAAAAGGCACAATGCAGACTTAAATACATGAAGAGGAATTCTTCTCATCGTTTGTGGTTTGCTTTGAGCGTTTCCTGGGAGATCAGTACTAGATTTCGATGCACTACTGCAGCTTTACTCTATCCCTTGGACCTTCACATTAACGATGGATCTCACAAATAGCGCCGGTATTTAATACAAATGCACAGTGCCGAATTAAGAACAAGACGAGTAAATTCTCTCATTGTTTGTAATTTGCTTTGAGCCTTCCCTGGGAGGTCACTATTATTTTTCCGATGCACTACTGCAGCTTTACTCTATCCCTTGGAGTCTCACATAGTCGATGAAACACAGTAATTGCGTCGGGATTTAATACAAAAGGCACAATGCAGACTTAAGTACAAGAAGAGTAAATCTTCTCATTGTTTATGGTTTCCTTTGAGCGTTTCCTGGGAGATCAGTATTAGATTCCGATACACTACTGCAGATTATCTCTATCCCTTGGACCTTCACATTGACGATGAAACACTGATATTGCGTCGGGTTTTAATACAAAATGCGCAATGCCTACATATGTACAAGATGGTTAAATCTTCTCATTGTTTGAGGTTTCTTGAAGCGTTTCCTTTGAGAGCAGCAGTGGATTCCGATGCACTACAGTAGCTTTACTCTATCCCTAGGACCTTCACATTGACGATGAGCCACAGATATTGCGTTGGGATTTAATACAAAAGGCACAATGCCGACTTAAGTACAAGAAGAGTAAATCTTCTCATTGTTTGTGGTTTGCTTTGTGCGTTTAGTGGAGGGTCAGTACTAGATTCCGATGCACTACTGCAGCTTTACTCTATCCCTTGGCCCTTCACAGTGGTGATGAAACACAGATAATGCGTCGGGATTTAATACAAAATGCACAATGCCGACCTAAGTACAAGAGGAGTAAATATACTCTTTCTTTGTGGTTTGCTTTAAGCATTTCTGGGAGATCAGTATTAGATTCCGATGCACTACTGCAGTTTTAGTCTATCCCTTGGACCTTCACATAGACGATGAAACACAGGAAACCCGTCGGGATGTAATACAAAAGGCACGATGCCAACTTAAGTACAAGGAGAGTAAATCTTCTCGTTGTATGTGGTTTGTTTTGAGCGTTTCTTGGGAGATCAGTATTAGATTCCGATCCACTAATTCAGCTTTACTCTATCCCTTGGACCTTCACATTGACGATGAAACACAGAAATTGCGTCGGGATTTAATACAAAAGGCTCAATGCCAACTTAAATACAAGGAGAGTAAATCATCTCATTGTTTGAGGTTTGTTTTAAGCGTTTCTTGGGAGATCAGTATTAGATTCCGATCCACTAATGCAGCTTCACTCTATCTCTAGGACCTTCACGATGACGAAGAAACACAGAAATTGCGTCGGGATTTAATAAAAAGGCACTATGCCGAGTTAAGTACAAGAAGAGCAAATGTTCTCATGGTTTGTGGTTTCCTTTGACCTTTTCCTGGGGGTTCAGTACTAGATTCCGATGCACAACTGTAGGTTTACTCTATCCCTTGGACATTCACATTGACGATGAAACACAGAAAATGCGTTGGGATTTAATGCAGAAGGCACAATGCCGACTAAAGTACAAGAGGAGAAAATAATCTCTTTTTTTGTGGTTTGCCATGAGCGTTTCCTTTGGGATCAGTAATAGAATCCGAAGCACTACTGCAGCTTTACTCTATCCCTTGGACCTTCACATTGACGATGAATCACAGAAATTGCGTTGGGATTTAATACAAAAGGCACAATGCCAACGTAAGTACAAGAAGAGTAAATCTTCATGTTGTTTGTGGTTTGCTCTGAGCGTTTCCTGGGAGATTTGTATTAGATTCCGATGCACTACTGCAGCATTACTCCATCCCTGGGACCTTTACATCGACGATGAGACACAGAAATTACGTCGGGATATAGTGCTAAATGCACAATGCCGACTTAAGTACAGGATGAGTAAATCTTCTCATTGATGTGGTTTGCTTAGAGCGATTCCTGGGAGGTCAGTATTAGATTCCGATGCACTAGTGCAGCTTTACTCTATGCCTTGGACATTCGCATTGTCTATGAAACACAGAAATTGCGTCCGGATTTAATACAAAAGTCACAATGCTGACATAAATACAAGAAGAGTAAATCTTCTAATTGTTTGTGGTTTGCTTTGAACGTTTCCTGGGAGATCAGTACTAGATTTCGATGCACTACTGCTGCTTTACTCTATCCCTTGAATTTTCACATTGACGATGAAACACAGAAATTCCGTCGGGATTTAATACAAAAGGCACAATGCCGGCTAAAGGACAAGTAGAGTAAATCTTCTCATTGTTTGTGGTTTGCTTTGAGCGTTTCCTTGGAGCTCAGTATTAGGTTACGATGCACTACTGCAGCTCTACTCTATCCCCCGGACCTTCACATTGACGATGAAACAAGGAAATTGCGTCGGGATTTACTGCAGAGGGCGTAATGCCAACTTAAGTACAAGAAGAATATATCTTCTCATTGTTAGAGGTTTGTTTTAAGCGTTTCTTGGGAGATCAGTATTAGATTCCGATGCACTACTCCAGCTTTACTCTATCCCGTGGACCTTCACATTGACGACGAAACACAGAAATTGCGTCGGGAATTAATACAAATAGCACAATGTCGACATTAGTACAAGGAGAGTAAATCTTCATGTTGTTTGTGGTTTGCTTTGAGCGTATCCTGGAAGAATAGTATTCGATTCCGATGCACTACTGCAGCTTTACATTACCCCTTTCACCTTCTAATTTGTGATATAACACAGAATTTGCGTCGGGATTTAAAACAAAAGGCCTAATGCCGACTTATGTACAAGAAGAGTAAATCTTCTCATTGTTTATGGTTTCCTTTGAACGTTTCCTGGGAGATCAGTATTAGATTCCGATACACTACTGCAGATTTTCTCTATCCCTTGGACCTTCACATTGACGATGAAACACTGATATTGCGTCGGGTTTTAATACAAAATGCGCAATGCCTACATATGTACAAGATGCTTAAATCTTCTCATTGTTTGAGGTTTCTTGAAGCGATTCCTGGGAGAGCAGCAGTAGATTCCGATCCACTACAGTAGCTTTACTCTATCCCTAGGACCTTCACATTGACGATGAACCACAGATATTGCGTTGGGATTTAATACAAAAGGCACAATGCCGACTTAAGTACAAGAAGAGTAAATCTTCTAATTTTTGTGGTTTGCTTTGAGCGTTCCTGGGGAATCAGTACTAGATTCCGATGCACTACTGAAGCTTTGCTCTATCCCTTGGACCTTTAAATTGACGATGAAACACAGAAAATGCTTCGAGATTCAATAGAAATGGCACAATACCGACTTAAGTACAAGAAGAGTATATATTCTCTTTGTTTGTGGTTTGCTTTGAGCGTTTCCTTGGAGATTAGTATTAGAATCCGATGCACTACTGCAGTTTTACTCCATCCCTTTCACCTTCACAATGACGACAAAGCACAGAATTTGCGTCGGGATTTAATACAAAAGGCATTGTGCCTTTTGTATTTAATCCCGACGCAATTTCTGTGATTCATCGTCAATGTGAGGGTCCAAGGGATAGAGTAAAGCTGCAGTAGTGCATCGGAATATAATACTGATATCCCAGGAAACGCTCAAAGCAAACCACAAACAATGAGGAGATTTATTCTTCTTGTACTTACAAAAGAAGAGTAAATCTCCTCATTGTTTGTGGTTTGCTTTGAGCGTTTCCTGGGATATCAGTATTATATTCCGATGCACTACTGCAGCTTTACTCTATCCCTTGGACCCTCACATTGACGATGAATCACAGAAATTGCGTCGGGATTTAATACAAAAGGCACAATGCCGACTTAAGTACAAGAAGGTAAATCTTCTCATTGTTTGTGGTTGGCTTTGAGCATTCCTAGGGAAACAGAACTATATTCCGATGCACTACTGCAGATTTACTCTATCCCTAGGACCTTTACATTGACGATGAAACACAGAAAATGCGTCGCGGTTTAATAGAAAAGGCACAATAGCGACTTAAGTACAAGAAGAATAAATATTCTCTTTGTTTGTGGTTTGGATTGAGCGTTTCCTGGGAGATCAGTATTAGATTCCGATGCAGTACTGCAAGTTTACTCTATCCGTTGGACCTTCACATTGACGTTGAAACACAGATATTGCGTCAAAATTTAATACAAAATGCACAATACCGACTTAAGTACAAGTAGAGTAAATTTTCTCATTGTTTGTGGTTTCCTTTGAGCGTTTCCTGGGATATCAGTATTATATTCCGATGCACTACTGCAGCTTTACTCTATCCCTTGGACCTTCACATTGACGATGAATCACAGAAATTGCGTCGGGATTTAATACAAAAGTCACAATGCCAACGTAAGTACAAGAAGAGTAAATCTTCATGTTGTTTGTGGTTTGCTCTGAGCGTTTCCTGGGAGATTTGTATTAGATTCCGATGCACTACTGCAGCTTTACTCCATCCCTGGGACCTTTACATCGACGATGAAGCACAGAAAATGCGTCGGGATTTAATAGGAAAGGCACAATCCCGACTTGAGTACAAGAGGAATAAATATTCTCTTTGTTTTATGGTTTGCATTGAGCGTTTCCTGGGAGATCAGTATTAGATTCCGATGCACTACTGCAGGTTTACTCTATCCCTTGGACCTTCACATTGACGATGAAACACAGTAATTACGTCGGGATATAGTGCTAAATGCACAATGCCGACTTAAGTACAGGATGAGTAAATCTTCTCACTGATGTGGTTTGCTTAGAGCGATTCCTGGGAGGTCAGTATTAGATTCCTATTCACTACTGCTGCTTTACTCTATCCCTTGGACCTTCACATTGACGACGAAACACAGAAATAGCGTCGGGATTTAATACAAAAGGCACAATGCCGACTTAAGTACAAGAAGTTTATATCTTCTCATTGTTTGTGGTTTGCTTTGTGCGTTTAGTGGAGGATCAGTACTAGATTCCGATGCACTACTGCAGCTTTACTCTATCCCTTGGCCCTTCACAGTGATGATGAAACACAGATAATGCGTCGGGATTTAATACTAAAAGCACAATGCCGACCTAAGTACAAGAGGAGTAAATATACTCTTTCTTTGTGGTTTGCTTTAAGCATTTCTGGGAGATTAGTATTAGATTCCCATGCACTACTGCAGCTTTAGTCTATCCCTTGGACCTTCACATAGACGATGAAACACAGGAAACTCCTCGGGATGTAATACAAAAGGCACGATGCCAACTTAAGTACAAGGAGAGTAAACCTTCTCGTTGTTTGTGGTTTGCTTTGAGCGTTTCTTGGGAGATCAGTATTAGATTCCGATCCACTAATTCAGCTTTACTCTATCCCTTGGACCTTCACATTGACGATGAAACACAGAAATTGCGTCGGGATTTAATACAAAAGGCTCAATGCCAACTTAAGAACAAGGAGAGTAATTCTTCTTATTGTTTGAGGTTTGTTTTAAGCGTTTCTTGGGAGATCAGTATTAGATTCCGATCCACTAATGCAGCTTCACTCTATCTCTAGGACCTTCACGATGACGAAGAAACACAGAATTTGCGTCGGGATTTAATACAAAAGGCACAATGCCTAGTTAAGTACAAGAAGAGTAAATGTTCTCATTGTTTGTGGTTTCCTTTGACCTTTTCCTGGGGGTTCAGTACTAGATTCCGATGGGCTACTGTAGGTTTACTCTATCCCTTGGACATTCACATTGACGATGAAACACAGAAAATGCGTTGGGATTTAATGCAGAAGGCACAATGCCGTCTAAAGTACAAGAGGAGAAAATAATCTCTTTTTTTGTGGTTTGCCATGAGCGTTTCCTTTGGGATCAGTAATAGAATCCGAAACACTACTGCAGCTTTACTCTATCCCTTGGACCTTCACATTGACAATGAAACTCAGAAATTGCATCGGGATTTAATACAAAACGCCCAAAGCCGTCTTAAGTACAAGAAGAGTATATCTTCTCAATGTTTGTGGTTTGCTTTGAGCGTTTCGTGGGAGATCAGTACTAGATTCGGATGCACTACTACTGCTTTAATCTATCCCTTGGACCTTCTCATTGACGATGAAACACAGAAATAGCGTGGGGATTTAATACAAAAGGCACAATGCCAACTTGAGTACAACAAGAGTAAATCTTCTCATTATTTGTGGTTTGCTTTGTGCGATTCCTGGGATATCAGTATTACATTCCGATGCACTACTGCAGCTTTACTCTATCCCCTGGACCCTCACATTGGCGATGAAACACAGAAATGACGTCGGGATTTAATACAAAAAGTCACAATGCCGACTGAAGTACAAGAAGGTTAAATCTTCTCATTGTTTGTGGATTGCTTTGAGCGTTTCCTGGGAGATCCATATTAGAATCCGATGCACTACTGCAGCTTTACTCTATCCCTTGGAACTTCACATTGACGATGGAACACAGAAATTGCGTCGGGATATAAAACATAAGGCACAATGCCAACTTAAGTACAAATTTAGTAAATCTTCACATTGTTTGAGGTTTGCATTGAGTGATTCCTGTGGGATCAGTATTAGAGTAAGATTCACAACTGCAGCTTTACTCCATCCTTTGGACCTTTACATTGACGATGAAACCCAGAAATTGCGTCGGGATTTAATACAAAAGGCACAATGCCGACTTAAGTACAAGAAAAGTAAATCTTCTCTTTGTTTGTGGTTTGCTTTGAGCGTTTCCTGGGAGATCACGATTAGATTCCGATGCACTACTGCAGCTTTACTCCATCCCTTGGTCCTTCACATTGACGATGAAACACAGACATTGCGTCGGCACAATGCCAACTGAAGTACAGGCAGGGGAAATCTTTTCATTTTTTGTGGTTTGCTTTTTTTGTGTTTCCAGGGAGATTAGTATTAGATTCTGATGCAGTACTGCAGCATTTCTCTATCCCTTGGAGCTTCACATTAACGATGAACCACAGAAATTGCGTCGGGATTTAATACGGAAGGCACAATGCCAAATTAAGTACAAGAAGGTTAAATCTTCTCATTGTTTGTGGTTTGTTTTAAGCGTTTCTTGGGAGATCAGTATTAGATTCCGATCCGCTAATGCCGCTTTACTCTATCTCTTGGACCTTCACGATGACGAAGAAACACAGAAATTGCGTCGGGATTTAATACAAAAGGCCCAATGCCGAGTTAAGTACAAGAAGAGTAAATGTTTTCATTGTTTGTGGTTTCATTTGACCGTTTCCTGGGGGTTCAGTACTAGATTCCGATGCACAACTGCATTTTTACTCTATCCCTTTCGCCTTCGCACTGACGATAAACCACAGAAATTGCGTCGGGATCTAATACAAAATACACAATGCCGTCTTAAGAACAAGGAGAGTAAATCTTCTCATTGTTTGTGGTTTGCTTTGAGTGTGTCGTTGGAGATCAGTATTAGATTCCGATGCACTACTGCAGCTTTACTCTATCCCTTGGACCTTCACATTGACGATGAAACACTGAAATTGCGTCCCGATTTAATACAAAAGGCATAATGCCGCCTTAAGTACAAGCAGAACAAATCTTGTCATTGCTTGTGGTTTGCTTTGAGCGTTTCCTGGGAGATCAGTATTAGATTCCGATGGACTACTGCAGCCTTACTCTATCCCTTGGACCTTCACATTGACGACAAAAGACATAAATTGCGTCGGGACATAATACAAAAAGCACAATGCCGACTTTAGTACAAGAAGAGTAAATCTTCTCATTGTTTGTGGTTTGCTTTGAGCGTTTCAAGGGAGATCAGTGTTAGATTCCGATGCACTACTGCAGCTTTACTCTATCCCTTGGACCTTCACACTGTCGATGAATCACAGAAATTGCGTCGCGATTTAATACAAAAGGCACAATGCCGACTTGTGTTCAAGAAGAGTAAATCTTCCATTGTTTGTGGTTTGCTTCGAGTGTTTCCTTGGAGTTCAGTATTAGTTTCCTATGCACTACTGCAGCTTTACGCCATCCCTTGGAACTTCACATTGATGATAAAACACAAAAATTGCGTCGGGATTTAATACAAAACGTCCAATGCCGTCATAAGTACAAGAAGAGTATATCTTCTCATTGTTTGTGGTTTGATTTGAGGGTTTCGTGGGAGATCAGTACTAGATTCGGATGCACTACTACTGCTTTAATCTATCCCTTGGAGTTTCTCATTGACGATGAAACACAGAAATTGCGTCGGGATTTAATACAAAAGACACAATGCCAACTTGAGTACAAGAAGAGTATATCTTCTCATTGTTTGTGGTTTGGTTTGTGCGATTCCTGGGATATCAGTATTACATTCCGATGCACTACTGCAGCTTTACCCTATCCCTTGGACCCTCACATTGGCGATGAAACACAGAAATAGCGTCGGGATTTAATACAAAAAGCACAATGCCGATTTAAGTACAAGAAGTTTAAATCTTCTCATTCTTTGTGTTTTGCTTTGAGCGTTTCCTGGGAGATCCGTATTAGATTCCGATGCACTACTGCAGCTTCACTCTATCCCTTGGAACTTCACATTGACGATGGAACACAGAAATTGCGTGGGGATTTAAAGAAAAAGGCACAATGCCAACTTAAGTACAAGAATAGTAAATCTTCTTATAGTTTGTTGTTTGCTTTGGGCATTTCCTGGGAGATCAGTATTAGACTCCGACCCACTACTGCAGCTTTACTCTATCCCTTGGACGTTCACATTGACGATGAAACACAGAAATTGCGTCGCGATTCAATACGAATGGCACAATGCCAAATTAAGTACAAGAAGGTTAAACCATCTCATTGTTTGTGGTTTGCTTTGAGCGTTTCCTGGGAATTCAGTATTAGATTCTGATGCACTACTGCAGCTTTACTCTATCCCTTTCACCTTCACATTGACGATAAAACACAGAAATGATGTCGGGATCTAATACAAAATACACAATGCCGACTTAAGAACAAGGAGAGTTAATCTTCTCATTGTTTGTGGTTTGCTTTGAGCGTGTCGTGGGTGCTCAGTATTAGACTCCGATGCACTACTGCAGCTTTACTCTATCCCTTGGACCTTCACATTGACGATGAAACACAGAAATTGCGTCGGGATTTAATACAAATTGCACAAATCCGACTTAAGTAGAAGAAGGTTAAATCCTCTCATTGTTTGTGGTTTGTCTGAACGTTCCCTGGTAGTTCAGTATTGGACTCTGATGCACTACTGCAGCTCTGCTCTATACCTTGGAGTCTCACATAGTGGACAATACACAGAAATTGCGTCCAGATTTAATACAAAAGACACAATGCTGACATAAGTACAAGCAGAGTAAATCTTCTCACTGTTTGTGGTTTGCTTTGAGCGTTCCCTGTGAGATCAGTACTAGATTCCGATGTACTACTGCAGCTTTATTCTATCCGTTGGACCTTCACATTGACGATGAACCCAGATATTGCGTCGGGATTTAATACGAAAGGCACAATGCCGACTTAGGTACAAGAAGGTTAATTCTTCTCAATGTTTGTGGTTTGCTTTGAGCGTTTCCTGGGAGATCAGTATTAGATTCTGATGCACTACTGCAGCTTTACTCTATCCCTTGGACATTCACATTGTCGATGAAGCACAGTACCAGTGTCGGGATTTAACACAAAAGGCTCAATGCCGAATTAAGTACAAGAAGATTAAATCTTCTCATCGTTTGTGGTTTGCTTTGAGCGTTTCCTGGGTATCAGTGTTAGGTTCCGATGCACCACTGCAGCTTTACTATATCCCTTGGACATTCACATTGACAATGAAACACAGAAATTGCGTCGGGATTTAATACAAAACGCCCAATGCCGTCTTAAGAACCTGAAGAGTATATCTTCTCATTAAATGTGGTTTGCTTTGAGCGTTTCGTGGGAGATCAGTACTAGATTCGGATGCACTACTACTGCTTTAATCTATCCCTTGGACCTTCTCATTGACGATGACACACAGAAATTGCGTCGGGATTTAATACAAAAAGCTCAATGCCGACTTAAGTACAAGAGGGTTAAATCTTTTCATTGTTTGTGGTTTGCTTTGAACGTTTCCAGGGAGATCCGTATTAGATTCTGATGCACTACTGCAGCTTTACTCTATCCCATGGACCTTCACATTGACGATGCAACTCAGAAATAGAGTCGGTATTTAATACAAAAGGCACAATGCCGGCTTAAGTACAAGAAGAGAAAATCTTCTAATTGTTTGTGATTTCCTTTGAGCGTTCCTCGGGAATCAGTACCAGATTCCGATGCACTACTGCAGCTTTACTCTATCCCTTGGACCTTTACATTGACGATGAAACACAGAAATTGCGTCGGGATTAATTACAAAACACAATGCCGACTTCAGTACAAGAAGAGTAAATCTTCTCATTGTTTGTGGTTTGCTTTGAGCGTTTCCTTTGAGATCAGTAATAGATTCCGATTAACTACTGCAGCTTAACTCTATTCCTTGGACCTTCACATTGACGATGAAACACAGAAATTTCGTTGGGATTTAACACAAAAGGCACAATGCCGACTTAAGCACATGAAGAGTAAATCTTCTCATTGTTTGTGGTTCTCTTTGAGAGTTTCCTCTGAGATCAGTATTAGATTCCGATGCACTGCTGTAGCTTTACTCTAATTCTTGGACATCCACATTAACGAAGAAACACAGAAATTGTGTCTGGATTTAGTGCGAAAACGAAAATGACGGCTTAAGTACAAGAAGGTAAAAACTTTTCATTTTTTGTGGATTGCTTTGAGCCTCTCCTGGGAGATCAGGTTTAGATACCGATGCAGTACTGCAGCTTTACTCTATCCCTTGGACCCTCACATTGACGATGAAACACAGAAATTGCGTCGGGATTACATACAAAAGGCACAATGCCGAGTTAAGTAGAAGAAGAGTAATTCTACTCATTGTTTGTGGTTTGTTTGTGCGTTTCCTGGGAGATCACTATTATATTCCGATGACCTACTGCAGCTTTACTCTATCCCTTGGACCTTCACATTGACGATGAAACACAGAAAATTTGTCGGGATTTAATACGAAAGGCTTAATGCCGACTTAAGTACAAGAAGAGTTAATCTTCTCATTGTATGTGGATTGCTTTGGGCGTTCCCTTTGAGATCAGTATTAGTTTCCGATGCACTACTGCAGCTTTACTCTATCCCTTGGACCTTCACATTGACGGTGAAACACAGAAAATTTGTCGGGATTTAATACGAAAGGCTTAATGCCGACTTTAGTACAAGAAGAGTAAATCTTCTCATTGTTTGTGGTTTGCTTTGAGCGTTTCCTGGGAGATCAGAACTAGATTGGAATGCACTGCTGCAGCTTTTATCTGTTTTTGGACCTTCTCATTGACGATGAAACACATAAATTGCGTCGGGACTTAATACAAAAGGCACAATGCCGACTTAAGTACAAGAAGAGTAAATCTTCTCGTTGTTTGTGGATTGCTTTGAGCGTTCCCTGGGAGATCAGTATTAGTTTCCGATGCACTACTGCAGCTTTACTCTATCCCTTGGACCTTAAAATTGACGATGAAACACAGTAATTGTGTCGGGATTTAATACAAAAGGCACAATGCCGACTTGAGTACAATAAGAGTAAATCTACTCATTGTTTGTGGTTTGTTTGGGCGTTTCCTGGGGGATCACTATTATATTCCGATGACCTACTGCAGCTTTACTCTATCCCTTGGACCTTCACAATGACGATGAAACGCAGAAATTGCTTCGGGATTTAATGGAAATGACACAATGCCGACTTAAGTACAAGAAGAGTAAGTCTTCTCACTGTTTGTGGTTTGCTTTGAGCGTTCCTGGGGAATCAATACTAGATTCCGATGCACTAGTGCACCTTTACTCTATCCCTTGGAACTTTACATTGACGATGAAACACAGAAAATGCGTCGGGATTTAATACAAAAGGCATAATGCCAACTTAAGCACAAGAATAGTTAATCTTCTCATTGTTTGTGGTCTGCTTTGAGCGTTTCCTGGGAGATCAGTATTACATTCCGATTCACTACTGCAGCTTTACTCTATCCCTTGGACCTTCACATTGACGATGAAACACAGATATTGCGCCGGGACTTAATACAAAAGGCACAATGCCGACATAAGTACAAGAAGAGTAAATCTTCTCATTGTTTGTGGATTGCTTTGAGCGTTTCCTGGGAGATCAGTATTAGTTTCCCATTCACTACTGCAGCTTTACTCTATCCCTTGGACCTTCACATTGACGATGAAACACAGAAAATTTGTCGGGATTTAATACGAAAGGCTTAATACCGACTTAAGTACAAGAAGAGTAAATCTTCTCATTGTTTGTGGTTTGCTTTGAACGTTTCCTGGGAGATCGGAACTAGATTGGAATGCACTACTGCAGCTTTTATCTGTTTTTGGACCTTGTCATTGACGATGAAAGACATAAATTGCTTCGGGATTTAATGGAAATGACACAATGCCGACTTAAGTACAAGAACAGTAAATCTTCTCATTGTTTGTGGGTTGCTTTGAACGTTCCTGGGGAATCAGTACTAGATGCGATGCACTACTGCAGCTTTACTCTATCGCTAGGAACTTTAAATTGACGATGAAACACAGATATGGCGTCGGGATTTAATGCGAAACGAACAATGCAGACTTAAGTACAAGAATAGTAAATCTTCTCATAGTTTGAGGTTTGCTTTGAGCGTTCCTTGGGAGATCAGTATAAGTTTCCAAAGCGCTATTGCAGCTTTACTCTATCCCTTGGACCTTCAGATTGACGATGAAATACTGAAATTGCGTCGGCATTTAAAACAAAAGGCACAATGCCAACTTAAGTACATATATAGTAAATCTTCTCATTGTTTGTGGTTTGCTTTGAGCGTTTCCTGAGAGATCAGTATTAGATTCCGATTCACTACTGCACCTATACTCTATTCCTTGGACCTTCACTTAGACGATGAAACACAGAAATTGCGCTGGGATTTAACACAAAAGGCACAATGCCGGCTTAAGTACAAGAAGATTAAATATTCTCATTGTTTGTGATTTGCTTTGAGCGTTTCCTGGGAAATCACTATTAGATTCCGATGCACTACTGCAGCTTGACTCTAACTCTTGGAGTCTCACATAGTCGATGAAACACAGAATTTACGTCTGGATTTAATACAAATGACACAATGCCGGCATAATTGCAAGAAGTGTAAATCTTCTCGCTGTTTGTTGTTTGCTTTAAGCGTTTCCTGGGGGATGAGTATTATATTCCGATGCACTACTGCAGCATTACTCTATCCCTTGGACCTTCACATTGACGATGGAACACAGAAATGGCATCGGGATTTAATACAAAAGGCACAAAGCCGAACTAAGTACAAGAAGAGTTGATCTTCTCATTGTTTCTGGTTTGCTTTGAGCGTTTCCTGGGAGATCAGTATTAGATTCCGATGGACTACTGCAGCTTTACTCTATGCCTTGGACCATCACATTGACGATGAAACTCAGAAATTGCGACGCGATTTAATACAAAAGGCATAATGCCGCCTTAAGTACAAGCAGAATAAATCTTATCATTGCTTGTGGTTTGCTTTGAGCGTTTCCTGGGAGATCAGTATTAGATTCCGATGCACTACTGCAGCTTTACTCTATCCCTTGGACCTTCACATTGCCGATGAAACACAGAAATTGCGTCGGGATTAATACAGAATCACAATGCCGACTTAAGTACAAGAAGAGAAAATCTTCTAATTGTTTGTGATTTCCTTTGAGCATTCCTCGGGAATCAGTACCAGATTCCGATGCACTACTGCAGCTTTACTCTATCCCTTGGACCTTTACATTGACGATGAAACACAGAAATTGCGTCGGGATTAATTACAAAACACAATGCCGACTTCAGTACAAGAAGAGTAAATCTTCTCATTGGTTGTGGTTTGCTTTGAGTGTTTCCTTTGAGATCAGTAACAGATTCCGATTCACTACTGCAGCTTTACTCTATTCTTTGGACCTTCACATTGACGATGAAACACAGAAATCGCGTTGGGATTTAACACAAAAGGCACAATGCCGAC
Organism: Schistocerca piceifrons; assembly: GCF_021461385.2. Classification (NCBI taxonomy): domain Eukaryota; kingdom Metazoa; phylum Arthropoda; class Insecta; order Orthoptera; family Acrididae; genus Schistocerca; species Schistocerca piceifrons. The sequence continues at coordinate 954,181,922 of NC_060149.1, read as the reverse complement.
TTAAGCACATGAAGAGTAAATCTTCTCATTGATTGTGGTTCTTTTTGAGAGTTTCCTGGGAGATCAGTATTAGATTCCGATGCACTGCTGTAGCATTACTCTAACCCTTGGACCTCCACATTAACGATGAAACACAGAAATTGTGTCTGGATTTACTACGAAAAGGAAAATGACGGCTTAAGTACAAGAAGGTAAAAACTTTTCATTTTTTGTGGATTGCTTTGAGCCTCTCCTGGGAGATCATGTTTAGATACCGATGCAGTACTGCAGCTTTACTCTATCCCTTGGACCTTCACATTGACGATGAAACACAGAAATTGCGTCGGGATTTAATACAGAAGGCACAATGCCGACTTAAGTGCAAGAAGAGTAAATCTTCTCATTGTTTGTGTTTTCCTTTGAGCGTTCCTCAGGAATCAGTATCAGATTCCAATGCATTACTGCAGCTTTTCTCTATCCCTTGGACCTTTACATTGACGATGAAACACAGAAATTGCGTCGGGATTAATTACAAAACACAATGCCGACTTCAGTACAAGAAGAGTAAATCTTCTCATTGTTTGTGGTTTGCTTTGAGCGTTTGCTGGGAGATCAGTATTAGTTTCCGATGCACTACTGCAGCTTTACTCTATCACTTGGACCTTCACATTGACGTTGGAACACAGATATAGCGTCGGGATTTAATACAAATGGCACAATTCCGACTTAAGTACATGAGGAGTAAATATTCTCATTGTTTGTGGTTTGCTTTGAGCGTTTCCAGGGAGATCAGTATTAGATTCCGATGCACTACTCTAGCATATCCCTAACCCACGTACATTGACATTGACGATGAAACACAGGAATTGCGTCGGGATTTAATACAAAAAGCACAATGACGACATAAGTACAAGCAGGTAAAATCTTCTCATTGTTTGTGGATTGTTTGAGCGTTTCCTGGGAGAATACTATTATATTCCAATGCACGACTGCAGCTTTACTCTATCCGTTGGACCTTCACATTGACGATGAAACACAGAAATCGTTTCGGGATTTAAAGGAAAAGACACAATGCCGACTTAAGTACAAGAGGAGAAAATCTTCTCATTGTTTGTGGTTTGCTTTGACCGTTCCTGGGGAATCAGTACTAGATCCGATGCACTACTGCAGCTTTACTCTATCTATAGGAACTTTACATTGACGATGAAACACAGATATTGCGTCGGGATTTAATGCAAAACGCACAATGCAGACTTAAGTACAAGAAGAGTAAATCCTCTCATAGTTTGTGGTTTGCTTTGAGCGTTTCTTGGGAGATCAGTATAAGTTTCCAAAGCGCTATTGCAGCTTTACTTTATCCCTTGGACCTTCAGATTGACGATGAAATACTGAAATTGCGTCGGGATTTAAAACAAAAGGCACAATGCCAACTTAAGTACATATATAGTAAATCTTCTCATTGTTTGTGGTTTGCTTTGATCGTTTCCTGGGAGATCAGTATTAGAATCCGATTCACTACTGCAGCTTTACTCTATTCCTTGGACCCTCACATTGACGATGAAACACAGAAATTGCGTCTGGATTTAATACGAAAGGCACAATGCCGACTTAAGTACAAGAAGAGTAAATCTTCTCATTGTTTGTGGATTGCTTGAGCGTTCCCTGGGAGATCAGTATTAGTTTCCGATGCACTACTGCAGCTTTACCCTATCCCTTGGACCTTCACATTGGACGGTGAAACACAGACAATTTGTCGGGATTTAATACGAAAGGCTTAATGCCGACTTAAGTACAAGAAGAGTAAATCTTCTCATTGTTTGTGGTTTGCTTTGAGCGTTTCCTGGGAGATCAGAAATAGATTGCAATGCACTACTGCAGCTTTTATCTGTTTTTGGACCTTCTCATTTACGATGAAACACATAAATTGCGTCGGGACTTAATACAAAAGGCACAATGCCGACTTAAGTACAAGAAGAGTAAATCTTCTCATTCTTTGTGGAGTGCTTTGAGCGTTCCCTGGGCGATCAGTATTAGTTTCCGATGCACTACTGCAGCTTTACTCTATCCCTTGGATCTTCACATTGACGATGAAACACAGAAATTGCGTCGGGATTTAATACAAAAGGCACAATGCCGACTTGAGTACAATAAGAGTAAATCTACTCATTCCTTGTGGTTTGTTTGGGCGTTTCCTGGGGGATCACTATTATATTCCGATGACCTACTGCAGCTTTACTCTATCCCTTGGGGCTTCACATTGACGATGAAACACAGAAATTGCTTAGGGATTTAATGGAAATGACACAATGCCGACTTAAGTACAAGAAGAGTAAGTCTTCTCACTGTTTGTGGTTCGCTTTGAGCGTTCCTGGGGAATCAGTACTAGATTCCGATGCACTAGTGCAGCTTTACTCTATGCCTTGGACCTTTACATTGACGATGAAACACAGAAAATGCGTCGGGATTTAATACAAAGGGCATAATGCCGACATAAGTACAAGAGGAGAAAATTTTCTCTATGTTAGTGGTTTGCTTTGAGCGTTCCCTGGGAAATGAGAATTAGATTCCCATGCACTACTGCCGCCTTACTCTATCCCTTCGACCTTCACATTGACGATGAAACACAGAAATTCCGTCGGGATTTAAAACAAAAGGCACAATGCCAACTTAAGCACAAGAATAGTTAATCTTCTCATTGTTTGTGGATTGCTTTGAGCGTTTCCTGGGAGATCAGTATTAGATTCCGATTCACTACTGCAGCTTTACTCTATCCCTTGGACCTTCACATTGTCGATGAAACACAGAATTTGCGTCGGGATTTAATACGAAAGGCACAATGCCGACTTAAGTACAAGAAGAGTAAATCTTCTCATTGTTTGTGGATTGCTTGAGCCTTCCCTGGGAGATCAGTATTAGTTTCCGATGCACTACTGCAGCTTTACTCTATCCCTTGGACCTTCACATTGACGGTGAAACACAGACAATTTGTCGGGATTTGATACGAAAGGCATAATGCCGACTTAAGTACAAGAAGAGTAAAACTTCTCATTGTTTGTGGAGTGCTTTGAGCGTTCCCTGGGAGATCAGTATTAGTTTCCGATGCACTACTGCAGCTTTACTCTATCCCTTGGAGCTTCACATTGACGTTGGAACACAGAAATAGCGTCGGGATTTAATACAAAAGGTACAATTCCGACTTAAGTACATGAAGAGTAAATCTTCTCATTGTTTGTGGTTTGCTTTGAGCGTTTCCTGGGAGATCGGTATTAGATTCCGATGCACTACTCTAGCATAACCCTAACCCTCGTACATTCACATTGACGATGAAACACAGGAATTGCGTTGGGATTTAATACAAAGTGCACAATGACGACATAAGTACACGCAGGTAAAATCTTCTCATTGTTTGTGGATTGTTTGAGCGTTTCCTGGGAGATCACTATTATATTCCGATGCACGACTGCAGCTTTACTCTATCCCTTGGACCTTCACATTGACGATGAAACACAGAAATCGTTTCGGGATATAAAGGAAAAGACACAATGCCGACTTAAGTACAAGAAGAGTAAATCTTCTCATTGCTTGTGGTTTGCTCTGACCGTTCCTGGGGAATCAGTACTAGATCCGATGCACTACTGCAGCTTTACTCTATCCCTAGGAACTTTACATTGACGATGAAACACAGATATTGCGTCGGGATTTAATGCGAAACGCACAATGCTGACTTAAGTACAAGAAAAGTAAATCCTCTCATAGTTTGTGGTTTGCTTTGAGCGTTCCTTGGGAGATCAGTATAAGTTTCCAAAGCGCTATAGCAGCTTTACTCTATCCCTTGGACCTTGAGATTGACGATGAAATACTGAAATTGCGTCGGGATTTAAAACAAAAGGCACAATGCCAACTTAAGTGCATATATAGTAAATCTTCTCATAATTTGTGGTTTGCTTTGAGCGTTTCCTGGGAGATCAGTTTTAGATTCCGATTCACTACTGCAGCTATACTCTATTCCTTCGACCTTCACATTGACGATGAAACAAAGAAATTGCGCTTTGATTTAACACAAAAGGCACCATGCCGACTTAAGCACATGAAGAGTAAATCTTCTCATTGTCTGTGGTTTGCTTTGAGAGTTTCCTGGGAGATCAGTATTAGATTCTGATGCACTGCTGTGGCTTTACTCTATTACTAGGACCTCCACATTAACGATGAAACACAGAAATTTTGTCTGGATTTAGTACGAAAAGGAAAATGCCGGCTTAAGTACAAGAAGGTAAAAACTTTTCATTTTTTGTGGATTGCTTTGAGCCTCTCCTGGGAGATCAGGTTTAAATTCCGATGCACTACTGCAGCTTTACTCTGTCCCTTGGACCTTCACATTGACGATGAAACACAGAATTTGCGTCGGGATTTAATACAAAAGGCACAATGCCGACTTAAGTACAAGAAGAGTAAATCTTCTCATTGTTTGTGGATTGCTTTGAGCGTTCCCTGGGAGATCAGTATTAGTTTCCGATGCTCTACTGCAGCTTTACTCTATCCCTTGGACCTTCAAATTGACGATGAAACACAGAAAATTTGTCGGGATTTAATACGAAAGGCTTAATGCCGACTTAAGTACAAGAAGAGTAAATCTTCTCATTGTTTGTGGTTTGCTTTGAGCGTTTCCTGGGAGATCAGAACTAGATTGCAATGCACTTCTGCAGCTTTTATCTGTTTTTGGACCTTCTCATTGACGATGAAACACATAAATTGCGTCGGGACTTAATAGAAAAGGCACAATGCCGACTTAAGTACAAGCAGGATTAATCTTCTCATTGATTGTGGTTTGTATGAGCGTTTCCTGGGAGATCAGTATTGCATTCCGATGCACAACTGCAGCTTTACTCTATCCCTTGGACCTTCACATTGCCGAAGAAACACAGAAATTGTGTCGGGATTTAATACTAAAGGCACAATGCAGACTTAAGTACAAGATGAGTAAATCTTCTCATTGTCTGTGTTTTTATTTGAGCATGCCTGGGGAATCAGTACCAGATTCCTATGCACTACTGCAGCTTTACTCTATCCCTTGACCTTTACATTGACGATGAAACACAGAAATTTCGTCGGGATTAATTACAAAAGCACAATGCGGACTTCAGTACAAGAAGAGTAAATCTTCTCATAGTTTGTGGTTTGCTTTGAGAGTTTCCTGGGAGATCAGTATTAGATTCCGATGCACTGCTGTAGCTTTACTCTAATCCTTGGACCTCCACATTAACGATGAAACACAGAAATTGTGTCTGGATTTAGTACGAACAGGAAAATGCCGGCTTAAGTACAAGATAGTAAAAACTTTTCATTTTTAGTGGATTGCTTTGAGCGTCTCCTGGAGATCTGGTTTAGATTCCGGAGCGCTACTGCAGCATTACTCTATTCCTTGGACCATCACATTGACGTTCGAACACAGAAATAGCGTCGGGATGAAATACAAAAGGCACAATGCCGACTTAAGTAGAAGAAGAGTAAATTATCTCATAGTTTGACCGGTTCTTGGGAGGTCAGTATAAGTTTCCGAAGCACTCTTGCATCTATACTCTATCCCTTGGACCTTCTGATTGACGATGAAGTACTGAAATTGCGTCGGAATTTAACACAAAAAGCACAATGCCAACTTATGTACTAATATAGTAAATCTTATCGTTGTTTGTTGTTTGCTTTGAGCGTTTGCTGGGAGATCAGTATTGGATTCCAATTCACTACTGCAGCTTTATTCTATTCATTGGACCTTCACATCGACGATGAAACACAGAAATTGCGCCGGGATGTAACACATAAGGCACAATGCCTACTTAAGTACAAGTGGAGTAAATCTTCTCATTGTTTGTGGTTTGCTTTGAGCGTTCCTGGGGAATCAGTACCAGATTCCGATGCACTAGTGCAGCTTCACTCTATCCCTTGGACCTTTACATTGACGATGAAACGCAGAAAATGCGTCGGGATTTAATACAAAAGGCATAATGCCGACGTAGGTACAAGTGGAGAAAATTTTCTCTATAACAGTGGCTTGCTTTGAGCGTTCCCTGGGAAATGAGAATTAGATTCCGATGCACTAGAGCAGCCTTACTCTATCCCTTCGACCTTCAAATTGACGAAGAAACACAGAAATTGCGTCGGGATGTAATGCAAAAGGCACAATGCCGACTTAAGTACAAGATGAGTAAATATTCTCATTGTTTGTGGTTGGGTTTGAGCGTTTCCTGGGAGATCAGTATTTGATTCCGATGCACTAGTGCAGCTTTACTCTATCCCTTGGACCTTCACATTGACGATGAAACACAGAATTTGCGTCGGGATTTAATACAAAAGGCACAATGCCGAGTTATGTACGTGAAGACTAAATCTACTCATTGTTTGTGGTTTGCTTTGAGCGTTTCCTAGGAGATCAGTATTAGATTCCGAAGCACAACTGAAGCTTTTCTCCACCTCTTGGACCTTCAGAAGGAAGATGAAACAGAGAAAATACATCCGGATTTAAAACAAAAAGCACAATGCCAACTTAAGTACAAGAATAGTTAATCTTCTCATTGTTTGTGGCTTGCTTTGAGCGTTTCCTGGGGGATCAGTATTAGATTCCGATTCACTACTGCAGCTTTACTCTATCCCTTGGACCTTCACATTGACGATGAAACACAGATATTGCGCCGTTACTTAATACAAAAGGCACAATGCTGACTTAAGTACAAGAAGAGTAAGTCTTCTCATTGTTTGTGGATTGCTTTGAGCGTTCCCTGGGAGATCATTATCAGTTTCCGATGCACAACTGCAGCTTTACTGTATCCCTTGGACCTTCACATTGACGATGAAACACAGAAAATTTGTCGGGATTTAATACGAAAGGCACAATGCCGACCTAAGTACAAGAAGAGCAAATCTTCTCATTGTTAGTGGTTTGCTTTGAGCGTTTCCTTGGAGATCAGAACTAGATATGGATGCACTACTGCAGCTTTTGTCTATTCCATGGACCTTCTCATTGACGATGAAACACATAAATTGCGTCGGGATATAATACAATCGGCACAATGCCGACTTAGGTACAAGCAGGATTAATCTTCTCATTGTTTGCGGTTTGTATGAGCGTATCCTGGGAGCTCTGTATTACATTCCGATGCACAACTGCAGCTTTACTCTATCCCTTGGACCTTCACATTGCCGAAGAAACACAGAAATTGCGTCGGGATTAAATACAAAAGCACAATGACGTCTTCAGTTCAAGAAGAGTAAATCTTCTCATTGTTTGTGGTTTGCTTTGAGCGTTTCCTGGGAGATCAGTATTAGTTTCCGATGCACTACTGCAGCTTCACTCTATTCCTTGGACCATCACATTGACGTTCGAACACAGAAATAGCGTCGGGATTTAATACAAAAGGCACAATGCCGACTTAAGCACATGAAGAATAAATCTTCTCATTGTTTGTGGTTTGCTTTGAGAGTCTCCTGGGAGATCAGTATTAGATTCTGATGCACTGCTGCTGCTTTACTCTATCACTTGGTCTTCCACATTCACGATGAATCACAGAAATTGTGTCGGGATTTAGTATGAAAGGGAAAATGCCGGCTTATGTACAAGAAGGTAAAAACATATCATTTTTTGCGGTATGCTTTGAGAGTCTCCTGGGAGATCAGGTTTAGATTCCGATCCACTACTGCAGCTTTACTCTATCCCTTGGACCTTCACATTGACGATGAAACACAGAAATGGCGTCGGGATTAGATACAAAAGGCACAATGCCGACTTAAGTAGAAGAAGACGAAATTTTCTCATTGTTTGTGGTTTGCTCTGAGCGATTCCAGGGAAATCAGTATTAGATTACGATGCACTACTCTAGCTTAACCCTATCCCTTGTACCTTCACATTGACTATGAAACACAGAATTTGCGGCAGGATTTAATACAAAAGGCACAATGCCAACTTAAGTACAAGAATAGTTAATCTACTCATTGTTTGAGGTTCGTATTGCACGTTACCTGGGAGATCACTAATATATTACGATGCACTACTGCAGCTTTACTCTATCCCTTGGAGCTTCACATTAACGATGAAACACAGAAATTGCGTCGGGATTTAGTACGAAAAGGAAAATGCCGTCTTAAGTAGAAAAAGGTTAAATCTTTTCATTTTTTGTGGTATGCTTTGAGGGGCTCCTGGGAGATCAGTATTAGATTCAGATCAGTACTGAAGCTTTAATGTATGCCTAGGACCTTCACATTGACGATGAAACACAGATATTGCGTCGGGATAAAGTACAAAAAGCACAATGCCGACTTAAGTGCAAGAAGAGTAAATCTTCTCATTGTTTGTGGTTTGCTCTGAGCGTTTCCTGGGAGATCAGTATTAGATTCCGATGCACTAATCTAGCATAACCCCAACCCTTGTACATTCACATTGGCGATGAAACACAGAAATTACGTCGGGATTTAACACAAAAGCACAATGAAGGCGTAAGTATAAGCAGGTTAAATCGTCTCATTGTTTGTGGATTGTTTGAGCGTTTCCTGGGAGATCACTATTATATTCCGATGCACTACTGCAGCTTTACTCTAACCCTTGCACCTTCACATTGACGATGAAACACAGAAATTGCTTCGGTATTAAATGAAAATGACACAATGCCGACTTAAGTGCAAGAAGAGTAAATCTTCTCATTGTTTGTGGTTTTCTTTGAGCGTTTCCTGGAGGATCAGTATTACATTCCGAAGCACAACTGCAGCTTGACTCTATCCCTTGGACATTAACATTGCCGATGAAACACGGAAATTGCGTCGGGATTTAATACAAAAGGCACAACGTCGACTTAAGTACAAGAAGAGTAAATCTTCTCATTGTTTGTGTTTTCCATTGAGCATTCCTGGGGATCAGTACCAGATTCCGATGCACTACTGCAGGTTTACTCTATCCCTTGGACCTTCACATTGACGTTGGAACACAGAAATAGCGTCGGGATTTAATACAAAAAGCACAATGCCGACTTAAGTACATGAAGAGTAAATCTTCTCATTGTTTGTGGTTTGTTTGGAGCGTTTCCTGGGAGATCAGTATTAGATTCCGATGCACTGCTGCAGCTTTACTCTATCCCTTGGACCTTCACTTTAACGATGAAACACAGAAATTGCGTCGGGATTTAGTACGGAAAGGAAAATGCCGGCTTAATGTACATGAAGAGTAAATCTTCTCATTGTTTGTGGTTTGTTTGGAGCGTTTCCTGGGAGATCAGTATTAGATTCCGATGCACAACTGCAGCTTGACTCTATCCCTTGGCCATTAACATTGCCGATGAAACACGGAAATTGCGTCGGGATTTAATACAAAACGCACAACGTCGACTTAAGTACAAAAAGAGTAAATTTTCTCATTGTTTGTGGATTGCTTTGAGCGTTTCCTGGGAGATCAGTATTAGTCACCGATGCACTACTGCAGCTTTACTCTATCCCTTGGACTTCACATTGACGTTGGAACAAAGAAATAGCGTCGGGACTTAATACAAAGGGCACAATGCCGGCTTAAGCACATGAAAAGAATATCTTCTCATTGTTTGTGGTTTGCTTTGAGCGTTTCCTGGGAGATCAGTATTAGATTCCGATGCACTGCTGCACCTTTACTCTTTCCCTTGGACATTGACATTAACTATAAAACATAGAAATTGCGTCGGGATTTAGTACGAAAAGGGAAATGCTGGCTTAAGTACAAGAAGGTAAAAACTTTTCATTTTTTGTGGTATGCTTTGAGCGTCTCCTTGGAGATCAGGAATAGATTCCAATGCACTACTGCAGCTTTACTCTATCCCTTGGACCTTCACATTGACGATGAAACACAGAAATTGCGTCGGGATTAAATACAAAAGGCACAATGCCGACTTAAGTACAAGAAGAGTAAATCTTCTCATTGTTTGTGGTTTGCTCTGAGCGTTTCCTGGGAGATCAGTATTAGATTCCGATGCACTACTCTAGCTTAACCCTATCCCTTGTACCTTTACATTGACGATGAAACACGGAAATTGCTTCGGGATTTAATACTAAAGGCAAAATGACGACTTAAGTACAAGCAGGTTAAATCTTCTCATTGTTTGTGGTGTGTTTGAGCGTTTCCTCGGAGATCACTATTATATTCCGATGCACTACTGCAGCTTTACTCTATCCCTTGGAACTTCACATTGACGATGAAACACAGAAATTGCTTCGGGATTTAATGCACAAGACACTATGCCGAATTAAATACAAGAAGAGTAAGTCTTCTCATTGTTTGTGGTTTGCTTTGAGCGTTTCCAGGGAGAACCGCATTAGATTCCGATGCACTAGTGCAGCTTTACTCTATCCCTTGGATCTTCGCATTGACGATGAAACGCAGATATTACGTCGGGATCTAATACGAAAGGCACAGTGCCAACTTAAGTACAAGAAGAGTACATCTTCTCATTGTTTGTGGCTTCTTTTGAGCGTTGCCTGGGAGATCAGTATTAGTTTCCGATGCACTACTGCAGCTTTAGTCTATCCCTTGGACCTTCACATTGACGATGAAACACAGAAAATTCGTCGGGATTTAATACGAAAGGCACAATGCCGACTTAAAAACAAGAAGAGTAAATCCTCTCAATGTTTGTGGTTTGCTTTGATCGTTTCCAGGGATATCAGTATTACATTCCGATGCACAACTGCAGCTTTATTCTATCCCTTGGACCTTCACATTGACGACGAAACACAGACATAGAGTTGGGATCTAAAACAAAAGGCACCATGCCAACTTAAATACAAGAAGAGTAAACCTTCTCATTGTGGTTTGATTTCGGCGTTTCCTGGGAGATCAGTATTAGATTCCGATGCGCTACTGCAGCTTTACTCTGTCCCTTGGACCCTCACATTTGCGACGAAACACAGAAATGGCGTCGGGATTTAATACAAAAGGCACAATGCCGACATAAGGACAAGAAAAGTAAATCTTCTCATTGTTTGTACTTTGCTTTGTACGTTTCGTGGGAGATCACTATTAGATTCCGCTGAACTACTGCAGCATTACCCTATCCCTTGGACTTTCCCATTGACGATGAAACGCAGAAATTGCCTAGGGATTTAATACAAACGGCACAATGCCTACTTAAGTACAAGAAGAGTAGTTCCTCTCATTGTTTGTGGTTTGCTTTGAGGATTTCCTGGGAGATGGGTATTAGATTCCGACGCACTACTGCAGCTTTACTCTATCCCTTGGACCTTCACATTGACAATGAAACACAGAAATTTCGCCGGAATTTAATCCAAAGGCTCAATGCCGACTTAAGTACAGGAAGAGTATATCTTCTCATAGTTGTGGTTTGCTTTGAGCGTTTCCTGGGAGATCAGTAGTAGATTCGGATGCACTACTGCAGCATTAATATATTACTTGGTCCTTCTCATTGACAATGTAACACACAAATTGCGTCGGAAATTTAATACAAAAGGCACAATGCCGACTTAAGTACAAGAAGGTTAAATCTTCTCATTGTTTGTGGTTTGCTTTGAGCATTTCCTTGGAGGTCAGTGTTAGATTCCGATGCACTACTGCAGCTTTACTCTAACCCCTGGCCTTGCACATTGTCGATGAAACACAGAAATTGAGTCGGGATTTAATACAATAGGAACAACGCCAACTTTAGTACACGAAGACTAAATCTTCTCATTGTGTGTGGTTTGATTTGAGTGTTTCCAGGGATGTCAGTAAAACATTCCGATGCATTACTACAGCTTTACTCTATCCCTTGGACCTTCAAACTGATGATAAACACAGAAATGGCGTCGGGATATAATACGAAAGACACAATGCCGACTTCAGTACTAGAAGGTTAAAACTTCTCATTGTTTGTGGTTTGATTTGAGCGTTGCCTGGGAGTTCACTATTAGATTCCGATGCACTACTGCAGCTTTACTCTATCCCTAGGACCTTCACATTGACGATGAAACACAGAAATTGCATCGGGATTTAATACAAAAGGCACAATGCCGACTTAAGTAAAAGACGGTTAAATCTTCTCATTGTTTGTGGTATGTTTGAGCGTTTCCTGGTAGATTGGTATTAGATTCCGATGCACTGCTGCAGCTTTTCTCTATCCCTAGGACCTTCACATTCACGATGAAACTCAGAAATTTTGTTGGGATATAATACAGATGCTACAATGCCGACTTAAGTACAAGAAGATTAAATCTTCTAATTGTTTGTGGTTTGCTTTGAGCGTTCCTGGGGAATCAGTATTAGAATCCGATGCACTAGTGTAGCTTTACTCTATCCTTGGACCTTTACATTGACGATGAAACACAGAAAATGCGTGGGGATTTAATACAAAAGGCACAATGCCGACTTAAGTACAAGAGGAGAAAATATTCTCTTTGTTTGTGGTTTGCGTTCAGCGTTTCCTTTGAGATGAGTATTAGATTCCGATGCACTACTGCAGCCTCACTCTATCCCTTGCCCCATCCCATAGACGATTTAACACAGAACTTGCGTCGGGATGTGATGCAAAAGGCACAATGCCGACTTAAATACAAGAAGAGAAAATCTTCTCATTGTTTGTGGTTTGTTTTGAGCGTTTCCTGGGAGATCAGTATTAGATTCCGATGCACTACTGCAGCTTTACTCTAACACTTGGACCTTCACATTCACGATGGAACACTGAAATTGCGTCGGGATTTAATACAAACAGCAAAATGCCGACCTAAATACCATAAGGTTAAATCTTCTCATTGCATATGGATTGTTTGAGCGTTTCGTGGGAGATCAGTATTAGATTCCGATGCACTACTGCAGCTTCACTCCATCCCTTGGTCCTTCACCCAGACGATGAAACACAGAAATTGCGTCGGGATTTAATACAAAAGGTACAATGGCGATTAAAGTACAAGAAGAGTAAATCTTCTCATTGTTAATGGTTTGCTTTAAGCGTTTCCTGAGAGATCAGTATTCGACTCCGTTGCACTACTGCAGCTTTACTCTATCCTTTTTACGTTCACATTGATGATGAAACACAGAAATTGCGTCGGGATTTAATACAAAAGGCACAATGCCGACTTAAGTACAAGAAGAGTAAATCTTCTCAGTGTTTGTGGTTTGCTTTGAGCGTTTCCTGGGAGATCACTATTAGATTTAGATGCACTACTGCAGCTTTACTCTATCCCTTGGACCTTCCCATTGACGATGAAACACAGAAATTGCGCCGGGATTTAATACAAAAGTCACAATGATGACTTCAGTACAGGAAGAGTAAATCTTCTCATCGTTTGTGGTTTGCTTTGAGCGTTTCCTGGGACATAAGGACTACATTCGGATGCACTACTGCAGCTTTAATCAACTCCTTGGACCTTCTCATTGACGATGAAACACAGAAATTTCGTCGAGATTTAATACAAAAGCACAATGCCGACTTACGTACAAAAAGGTAAAATCTTCTCATTGTCTGTGGTTTGGTTTGAGCGTTTACTTGGAGTTCAATGTTAGATTCCGATGCACTACTGCAGCTTTGCCCTATCCCTTGGACTTTTACATTGTTGAAGAAACACCGAAATTGTGTCGGGATTTATTACAAAAGGCACAATGCTGACTTACGTACAAGAAGCGTAAATCTTCTCATTGTTTTTGGGTTAGCGTTTCCTGGGAGATCAGTATTAGATTCCGATGCACTACTGCAGCTTTACTCTATCCCTTGGACCTTCACATTGACGACGAAACACAGAAATAGCGTCGGGATTTAATACAAAATGCACAATGCCGACTTAAGTACAAGAAGAGTAAACGTTCTCATTGTTTGTGGTTTGCTTTGAGCGTTTCCTGGAAGATCAGTATTAGATTCCAGTGCACTACTGCAGCTTTACTCTACCCCTTGGACCTACAGATAGACGATGAAACACAGATATTGTGTCTGGATTTAATACAAAAGGCACAATGCCGACTTAAGTACAAGAAGAGTAAACCTTCTCATTGTTTGTGGTCTGTTTTGAGCGCTTCCTGGGACATCAGTACTAGATTCGGATGCACTACTGCAGCTTTACTCTATCCCTTGGCCCTTCACATTCACGATGAATCACAGAAATTGCGTCGGGATTTAATACTAAATTGACATTGCCGACTGAAGTACAAGAAGAGTAAATCTTCTAATTGTTTGTGGTTTGCTTTGAGCGTTGCCTGGGAGATCAGTATAAGATTCCGATGAACTACTGCAACTTTACTCTATCCCTTGGACCTTCACATTGACGATGAACCACAGAAATTGCGTTGGGATTTAATACAAAAGGCACAATGCCGACTGAGGTACAAGTGGGTTAAATCTTCTCATTGTGGTTTGTTTGAGCGTATCCTGGGAGATCACTATTATATTCTGATGCACTACTGCAGCTTTACTCTATCCATTGGACCTTGACACTGACGATGAAACACAGAAATTGCGTCGCGATTTAATACAAAGGGCACAATGGCGACTTAAGTACAACAAGAGACAATCTTCCCATTGTTTGTGGTTTGCTTTGAGCGATTCCTTGGAGTTCAGTATAAGTTACCGAAGCACTATTGCAGCTTTACTCTATCCCTCGGACCTTCACATTGACGATGAACCACAGAAATTGCGTTGGGATTTAATACAAAAGGCACAATGCCGACTGAAGTACAAGTAGGTTAAATCTTCTCATTGTGGTTTGTTTGAGCGTTTCCTGGGAGATCACTATTATATTCCGATGCACTACTGCAGCTTTACTCTATCCATTGGACCTTCACACTGACGATGAAACACAGAAATTGGGTCGGGATGTAATACAAAGGGCACAATGCCGACTTAAGTACCAGAAGAGTAAACCTTCTCATTGTTTGTGGTTTGTTTTGAGCGTTTCCTGGGAGATCAGTACTAGATTCGGATGCACTACTGCAGCTTTACTCTATCCCTTGGCCCGTCACATTAACGATGAAACACAGAAATTGCATCGGTATTAAATACAAAAGGCACAATGCCGGCCTAAGTACAAGACGAGTAAATCTTCTCATTGTTTGTGGTTTGCATTGAATGTTCCTGGGGAATCAGTACTAAATTCCGATGCACTACTGCAGCTTTACTCTATCCATTGGACGTTCACATTGACGATGAAACACAGAAATTGCGTCGCGATTTAATACAAAAGGCACAGTGCCGACTTAAGTACAAGAAGAGTAAATCCTCTCAATGTTTGTGGTTTGCTTTGAGCGTTTCCAGGGAGATCACAATTGGATTCCGATGCACTACTGCAGCTTTACTCTATCCCTTTAACCTTCCCATTGACGATGAAACGAAGAAATTGCCTAGGGATATAATACATAAGGCACAATGCCTACTTAAGTACAAGAAGAGTAGATCTTCTCATAGTTTGTGGTTTGCTTTGAGCATTTCCTGCGAGATCAGTATTAGATTCCGATGCACTACTGCGGCTTTACTCTTTCTCTTGGACCTTCACATTGACGACGAAACACAGAAATAGCGTCGGGATCTAAAACAAAAGGCAGCATGCCAACTTAAGTACAAAAAGAGTAAACCTTCACATTGTTTGTGGTTTGATTTCAGCGTTTCCTGGGAGATCAGAATTAGTTTCCGATGCACTACTTGAGCTTTACTCTATCCCTTGGACCCCCCCTTAGGCGATGAAACAAAGAAATGGCGTCCGGATTTAAAACACAAGGCACATTGCTGACTTAAGTACAAGAAGAGTAAATCTTCACATTGTTGTCGTTTGCTTTGAGCGTTTCCTGGGAGATCAGTATTAGAATCCCGTTCACTACTGCAGCTCTACACTGTCCCTTGGACCTTCAGATTGACGATGAAACACAGAAATTGCGCCGGGATTTGATCCAAAAGGCACAACGCCAACTTCAGTACAAGAAGAGTAAATCTTCTCATTGTTTACGGTTTGCTTCGGCATTTCCAGAGATATCACTATTACATTCTGATGCACTACTGAAGCTTCACTCAATCCCTTGGACCTTCACATTGACGATGAAACACAGAAATTGAGCCAGGATTTAATCGAAAGGCACAATCCCGACTTAAGTACAAGAAGAGTATATCTTCTCATTGTTTGTGGTTTGCTTTGAGCGTTTCCTGGGAGATCACTGTTAGATTCCAATGCACTACTGCAGCTTTAAGCTGTTCCTTGGATCTTCTCATTGACGATGAAACACAGAAATTGCGTCGAGATTTAATACAAAAGGCAAAATGCCGACTTAAGTACAAGAAGGTTAAATCTTCGAATAGTTTGTCACTTGCTTTGAGCAGTTCCTTGGAGATCAGTGTTAGATCCGTTGCACTACTGCAGCTTTACTCTAACCCTCGGAATTTCACATTGTCGATGAAACACAGAAATTGCGGCGGGATTTAGTACAAAAATCACAACGCCAACTTCAGTGCAAGAAGAGTAAATCCTCTTATTGTTTGTGGTTTGCTCTGAGCGTTACAAGGGAGATCAGTATTAGATTCCGACGCACTACTGCAACTTTACTCTATCCCTTGGACCTTCACATTGACAATGAAACACCAAAATTGCGTCGGGATTTAACACAAAAGGCACAATGCCGGCCTAAGTACAAGAAGAGTAAATCTCCTCATTGTTTGTGGTTTGCTCTGAGCGTTACAAGGGAGATCAGTATTAGATTCCGACGCACTACTGCAACTTTACTCTATCCCTTGGACCTTCACATTGACGATGAACCACAGAAATTTCGTCGGGATTTAATACAAAAGGCGCAATGCCAACTTAAGTACAAGTAGGTTAAATCTTCTCATTGTGGTTTGTTTGAGCGTTTCTTGGGAGATCACTATTAAATTCTGATGCACTACTGCAGCTTTACTCTATCAGTTGGACCTTCATATTGAAGATGAAACACAGAAATTGCGTCTGGTTTTAATACAAAAAAGAAAATGCCAACTTAAGTACAAGAAGGTTAAATCCTCTCATTTTTAATGGTATGCATTGAGCGACTCCAGGGAGATCAGTATTAGATCCCGATGCAGTACTGCAGCTTTACTCTATCCCTTGGACCTTCACATTGACGATAGTATTTGCATCGGGATTTAATACAAAAGGCTCAATGCCGACTTAAGTACAAGCAGGTTAAATCGTCTCATTGTTTGTGGTTTGTTTGAGCGTTTCCTGGGGGATCACTATTATATTCCGCTGCACTACTGCAGCTTTACTCTATCCCTTGGTACTTCACATTGACGATGAAACACAGAAATTGCGTCGGGATTTAATGCAAGAGGCACATGGCCGACTTAAGTACAAGAAAAGTGAATCTTCTCATTGTTTGTGGTTTGCTTTGAGCGTTCCTGGGGAATCAGTACTAGATTCCGATGCACTACTGCAACTATACTCTATCACTTGGACCTTCCCATTGACTTTGAAACACAAATATTGCGTCGGGATTTAATGCATATCCCACAATGCCGACTTAAGTACAAGAAGAGTAAATTTTCTCATTGTTTGTGGTTTGCTTTGCGCGATTTCGGATATCCGTATTAGATTCCGATGCACTAGTGCAGCTTTACCCTATACCTTGGACCGTCGCATTGACGATGAAACACAGAAATTGCGTCGCAATATAATACAAATGGCACAATGCCGACTTAAGTACAAGAAGGGTAAATCATGTCATTGTTTGTGGTTTGCATTGAGCGTTTCCTGGGAGATCAGTATTAGTTTCCGAAGCACTATTGCAGCTTTACTCTATCCCTTGGACCTTCAGATTGACGATGAAACACTGAAATTGCGTCGGGATTTAAAACAAAAGGCACAATTCCAACTTAAGTTCTAGAATAGTAAATCTTCTCATTGTTTGTGGTTTGCTTTGACCGTTTCCTGGGAGATCAGTATTAGATTCCGATACACTACTGCAGCTTTAATCTATCCCTTGGACCTTCACATTGACGATGAAACACAGAAAAAGCCCCGGGATTTAATACAAAAGGCACAATGATGACTTAAGTACAAGAAGAGTAAATTCTCTCATTGTTTATGGTTTGCTTTGAGCGTTTGCTGGGAGATCAGTATTCGATTCCGATGCACTACTGCAGCTTTACTCTATCCCTTGGACCCCCACATAGGCGATGAAACAAAGAAATGGCGTCCGGATTTAAAATAAAAGGCACATTGCTGACTTAAGTACAAGAATAGTAAATCTTCACATTGTTTGTCGTTTGCTTTGAGCGTTTCCTGGGAGATCAGTATTAGATTCCCGTTCACTACTGCAGCGTTACCCTATCCCTTTTCCTTGACATTGACGATGAAACACAGAAATTGCGCCGCGATTTAATACAAAAGGCACAACGCCAACTTCAGTACAAGAAGAGTAAATCTTCTCATTGTTTACGGTTTGCTTCGGCATTTCGAGGGATATCAGTATTACATTCCGATGCACTATTGCAGCTTTACTCTATCAGTTGGACCTTGATGTTGACGATGAAACACAGAAATGGCGTCGGGATATAATACGAAAAGCACAATGCCGACTTCAGTACAAGAAGGTTAAAACTTCTCACTGTTTTTGGTTTGTTTGAGCGTTTCCTGGGAGATCAGTATTAGATTCCGATGCACTACGGCAGCGTTACTCTATCCCTTGGACCTTCACAATGACGACTAAACACAGAAATAGCGTCGGGATTGAATACAAAAGGCATAATGCTGACGTAAGTACAAGAAGAGTAAATCTTCTCATTGTTTGTGGGTTGCTTTGAGCGTTTCCTGGGAGATCAGTATTTGTTTCCGATGCACTTGAGCAGCTTTACTCTATCCCTTGGACCCTCACATTGACGATGAAACACAGATATTGCGTCGGGATTAAATACAAAAGGCACAATGCCGACTTAATACAAGAAGAGTAAATCTTCTCATTGTTTGTGGTGTGATTTGAGCGTTTCCTGGGAGATCAGTATCAGATTCCGATGCACTACTGCAGCTTTACTCTATCCCATGGACCTTCACATTGACAATGAAACACAGAATTTGAGTCGGGATTTAATACAAAAGGCACAATGCCGACTTATGTACAAGAAGAAGAATTCTTCTCATTGTTTGTGGTTTGCTTTGAGCGTTTCCTGGGAGATCAGTATTAGCTTCCGATGCACTACTGCAGCTATACTCTACCCCTTGGAACTTCCCATTGACGATGAAACACAGAAATTGCGTCGGGATTTAATACCAAAGGCACGATGCCGACTTAAGTACAAGAAGAGTAAATCTCCTCATTGTTGGTGGTTTGCCTTGAGCGTTTCCTGGGAGATCACTATTACATTCCGATTCACTACTGCAGCTTTATTCTATCCCCTGGACCTTCACATTGATGATGAAACGCAGAAATTGCTCGGGATTTAATACAAAAGGCACAATGCCGACTTCAGTACAAGAAGAGTAGATCTTTTCATTGTTTGTGGTTTGCTTTGAGCATTTCCTGGGAGATCTGTACTAGATTTCGATGCACTACTGCAGCTTTACTCTATCCATTGGACCTTCACATTGACGATGAAACACAGAAATTGCGTCGGGATTTAATACAAAATGCGCAATGCCACCTTAAGTACAAGAAGAGTAAATCGTCCCACTGATTGTGGTTTGCTTTGAGCGTTTCCTGGGAGATCACTATTGCATTCCGATGCACTACTGGAGCTTTATTCCATCCCCTGGACATTCACATTGACGATGAAACACAGAAATTGCGTCGGGATTTAATACAAAAGGCACAAAGCCGGCTTAAGTACTAGAAAAGTAAATCTTCTCATTGTTTGTGGTTTGCTTTGAACGTTTCCTGGGATATCACTATTACAACCCGATGCACTACGGCAGCCTAAGTCTATCCCTTGGACCTTCACATTGACGTTGAAGCACAGCAATATCGTCGGGTTTTAATAGAAAAGGCACAATGCCGACTTAAGAAGAAGAAGAGTAAATCTTCTAATTGTTTGTGGTTTTCTTTGAGCATTTCCTGGAAGATCAGTATTAGATTCCGATGCACTACTGCAGCCTTACTCTATCCCTAGGACCTTCAGATTGTCGATGATACTCAGAAATTGCGTCGGTATTTAAAACAAAATGCACAATGTCAACTTAAGTCCAAAATAGTAAATTTTTTCATTGTATGTGGCTTGCTTCGATCGTTCCCTGGGAGATCAGTATTAGATTCCGATGCACTACTGCAGCTTTACTTAATACCTTGGTCCTTCACATTGACGATGAAACACAGAAATGGCGCCGGGATTTAATACAAAAGGCACAATGCCGACTTAAGTACAAGAACAGTAAATCTTCCCATTGTTTGTGGTATGCTTCGGCATTTCCAGAGTTATAGGTATTACATTCCGATGCACTACTACAGCTTCACTCAATCCCTTGGACCTTCACATTGACGATGAAACACAGAAATTGAGCCAGGATTTAATCGAAAGGCACAATCCCGACTTAAGTACAAGAAGAGTATATCTTCTCATTGTTTGTGGTTTGCTTTGAGCGTTTCCTGGGAGATCACTATTAGATTCCGATGCACTACTGCAGCTATAAGCTGTTCCTTGGATATTGTCATTGACGATGAAACACAGAAATTGCGTCGAGATTTAATACAAAAGGCAAAATGCCGACTTAAGTACAAGAAGGTTAAATCTTCGAATAGTTTGTCACTTGCTTTGAGCAGTTCCTTGGAGATCAGTGTTAGATCCGTTGCACTACTGCAGCTTTACTCTAACCCTCGGAATTTCACATTGTCGATGAAACACAGAAATTGCGGCGGGATTTAGTACAAAAATCACAACGCCAACTTCAGTGCAAGAAGAGTAAATCCTCTTATTGTTTGTGGTTTGATTTGAGTGTTCCACGGATATCAGTACGGTATACCATTCCGATGCACTACTGCAGCTTTACTCTATCAGTTGGACCTTCATATTGACGATGAAACACAGAAATGTCGTAGGGATTTAATACGAAAGACACAATGCCGACTTCAGTACAAGAAGGTTAAAACTTCTCATTGTTTTTGGTTTGCTTTGAGCATTTGCTGGGAGATCAGTATTAGATTCCGATACACTTCTGCCGATTTACTCTATTACTTGAACCTTCACATTGACAATGAAACACCAAAATTGCGTCGGGATTTAACACAAAAGGCACAATGCCGGCCTAAGTACAAGAAGAGTAAATCTCCTGATTGTTTGTGGTTTGCTCTGAGCGTTACAAGGGAGATCAGTATTAGATTCCGACGCACTACTGCAACTTTACTCTAACCCTTGGACCTTCACATTGACGATGAACCACAGAAATTTCGTCGGGATTTAATACAAATGGCGCAATGCCAACTTAAGTACAAGTAGGTTAAATCTTCTCATTGTGGTTTGTTTGAGCGTTTCTTGGGTGATCACTATTATATTCTGATGCACTACTGCAGCTTTACTCTATCAGTTGGACCTTCATATTGACGATGAAACACAGAAATTGCGTCGGGATTTAATACGAAAAAGAAAATGCCAACTTAAGTACAAGAAGGTTAAATCCTCTCATTTTTAGTGGTATGCATTGAGCGACTCCAGGGAGATCAATATTAGATCCCGATGCACTACTGCAGCTTTACTCTATCCCTTGGACCTTCACATTGACGATAGTATTTGCATCGGGATTTAATACAAAAGGCTCAATGCCGACTTAAGTACAAGCAGGTTAAATCGTCTCATTGTTTGTGGTTTGTTTGAGCGTTTCCTGGGGGATCACTATTATATTCCGCTGCACTACTGCAGCTTTACTCTATCCCTTGGTACTTCACATTGACGATGAAACACAGAAATTGCGTCGGGATTTAATGCAAGAGGCACATGGCCGACTTAAGTACAAGAAAAGTAAATCTTCTCATTGTTTGTGGTTTGCTTTGAGCGTTCCTGGGGAATCAGTACTAGATTCCGATGCACTACTGCAACTATACTCTATCACTTGGACCTTCCCATTGACTTTGAAACACAGATATTGCGTCGGGATTTAATGCATATCCCACAATGCCGACTTAAGTACAAGAAGAGTAAATTTTCTCATTGTTTGTGGTTTGCTTTGCGCGTTTTTCGGATATCCGTATTAGATTCCGATGCACTAGTGCAGCTTTACCCTATACCTTGGACCGTCGCATTGACGATAAAACACAGAAATTGCGACGCAATATAATACAAATGGCACAATGCCGACTTAAGTACAAGAAGGGTAAATCATGTCATTGTTTGTGGTTTGCATTGAGCGTTTCCTGGGAGATCAGTATTAGTTTCCGAAGCACTATTGCAGCTTTACTCTATCCCTTGGACCTTCAGATTGACGATGAAACACTGAAATTGCGTCGGGATTTAAAACAAATGGCACAATGCCAACTTAAGTTCTAGAATAGTAAATCTTCACATTGTTTGTCGTTTGCTTTGAGCGTTTCCTGGGAGATCAGTATCAGATTCCCGTTCACTACTGCAGCGTTACCCTATCCCTTGGCCTTGACATTGACGATGAAACACAGAAATTGCGCCGCGATTTAATACAAAAGGCACAACGCCAACTTCAGTACAAGAAGAGTAAATCTTCTCATTGTTTACGGTTTGCTTCGGCATTTCGAGGGATATCAGTATTACATTCCGATGCACTATTGCAGCTTTACTCTATCAGTTGGACTTTGATATTGACGATGAAACACAGAAATGGCGTCGGGATATAACACGAAAAGCACAATGCCGACTTCAGTACAAGAAGGTTAAAACTTCTCATTGTTTTTGGTTCGTTTGAGCGTTTCCTGGGAGATCAGTATTAGATTCCGATGCACTACGGCAGCGTTACTCTATCCCTTGGACCTTCACAATGACGACTAAACACAGAAATAGCGTCGGGATTTAATACAAAAGGCATAATGCTGACATAAGTACAAGAAGAGTAAATCTTCTCATTGTTTGTGGGTTGCTTTGAGCGTTTCCTGGGAGATCAGTATTTGTTTCCGATGCACTTGAGCAGCTTTACTCTATCCCTTGGACCCTCACATTGACGATGAAACACAGATATTGCGTCGGGATTAAATACAAAAGGCACAATGCCGACTTAATACAAGAAGAGTAAATCTTCTCATTGTTTGTGGTGTGATTTGAGCGTTTCCTGGGAGATCAGTATTAGATTCCGATGCACTACTGCAGCTCTACTCTATCCCATGGACCTTCACATTGACAATGAAACACAGAATTTGAGTCGGGTTTTAATACAAAAGGCACAATGCCGACTTATGTACAAGAAGAAGAATTCTTCTCATTGTTTGTGGTTTGCTTTGAGCGTTTCCTGGGAGATCAGTATTAGCTTCCGATGCACTACTGCAGCTATACTCTATCCCTTGGAACTTCCCATTGACGATGAAACACAGAAATTGCGTCGGGATTTAATACCAAAGGCACGATGCCGACTTAAGTACAAGAAGAGTAAATCTCCTCATTGTTGGTGGTTTGCTTTGAGCGTTTCCTGGGAGATCACTCTTACATTCCGATTCACTACTGCAGCTTTATTCTATCCCCTGGACCTTCACATTGATGATGAAACGCAGAAATTGCTCGGGATTTAATACAAAAGGCACAATGCCGACTTAAGTACAAGAAGAGTAGATCTTTTCATTGTTTGTGGTTTGCTTTGAGCATTTCCTGGGAGATCTGTACTAGATTTCGATGCACTACTGCAGCTTTACTCTATCCATTGGACCTTCACATTGACGACGAAACACAGAAATTGCGTCGGGATTTAGTACAAAATGCGCAGTGCCACCTTAAGTACAAGAAGAGTAAATCGTCCCACTGATTGTGGTTTGCTTTGAGCGTTTCCTGGGAGATCACTATTGCATTCCGATGCACTACTGGAGCTTTATTCCATCCCCTGGACATTCACATTGACGATGAAACACAGAAATTGCGTCGGGATTTAATACAAAAGGCACAAAGCCGGCTTAAGTACTAGAAAAGTAAATCTTCTCATTGTTTGTGGTTTGCTTTGAACGTTTCCTGGGATATCACTATTACAACCCGATGCACTACGGCGGCTTTAGTCTATCCCTTGGACCTTCACATTGACGTTGAAGCACAGCAATATGGTCGGGTTTTAATAGAAAAGGCACAATGCCGACTTAAGAAGAAGAAGAGTAAATCTTCTAATTGTTTGTGGTTTTCTTTGAGCATTTCCTGGAAGATCAGTATTAGATTCCGATGCACTACTGCAGCCTTACTCTATCCCTAGGTCCTTCAGATTGTCGATGAAACTCAGAAATTGCGTCGGTATTTAAAACAAAATGCACAATGTCAACTTAAGTCCAAAAATATTAAATTTATTTCATTGTTTGTGGCTTGCTTCGATCGTTTCCTGGGAGATCAGTATTAGATTCCGATTCACTACTGCAGCTTTAATCTATCCCTTGGACCTTCACATTGACGGTGAAACACAGAAAAAGCCCCGGGATTTAATACAAAAGGCACAATGCCGACTTAAGTACAAGAAGAGTAAATTCTCTCATTGTTAATGGTTTGCTTTGAGCGTTTGCTGGGAGATGAGTATTCGATTCCGATGCACTACTGCAGCTTTACTCTATCCATTGGACGTTCACATTGACGATGAAACACAGAAATTGCGTCGGGATTTAATACAAAAGGCACAATGCCGACTTAAGTACAAGAAGAGGAAATCTTCTCATTGCTTGTGGTTTGCTTTGAGCGTTTCCTGGGAGATCACAATGAGATTCCGATGCACTACTGCAGCTTTACTCTATCCCTTTGACCTTCCCATTGACGATGGAACGCTGAAATCGCCTAGGGATTTAATACAAAAGGCACAATGCCGACTTAAGTACAAGAGGAGTAAATGTTCTCATTGATTGTGGTTTGTTTTGTGCGTTTCTTGGAGAATCAGTACTAGATTCCGATGCTCTACCGCAGCTTTTCTCTATCCCTTGGAACTTCACATGGACGATGAAACACACAAAATGCGTCAGGATGTAATACATCAGGCGCAATGCCGACTTAGGTACAAGAAGAGTAAATATATATTTGTTTGTGGTTGGTTTTGAGCGTTTCCTGGGAGTTCAGTATTAGATTCGTTGCACTACTGCAGCTTTACTCTATCCCTTGGACCTCCACAGTGACGATGGAACACAGAAATTGCGACGCGATTGAATACAAATGGCACAATGCCGAATTAAGTACAAGAAGAGTAAATCGTCGCATAGTTTCTGGTTTGCTTTGAGCGTTTCCCGGCAGATCTGTATTATATTCCCTTGCACAACTGCAGCTTTACTCTATAACGTCGACCTTCCGAATGACGAAGAAACACAGAAATTGCGTCGGGATTTTATACAAAAGGCACAATGCCGACTTAAGTACAAGAAGGTTAAGTCTTCTCATTGTTTGTTGTTTGCTTTGAACGTTGCCTGGGAGATCAGTACTAGATTCCGATGCACTACTGTAGACTTACTCTATCCCTTGGACCTTCACATTGACGATGAAACACAGAAATAGGGCCGGATTTAATACAAAAAGCACAATGCCGGCTTAAGTACAAGAAGAGTAAATCATCTCATTGTTTGTAGTTTGCTTTGAGCGTTTCCTTGGAGATCAGTATTAGATTCCGTCGCACTACTGCAGCTTAACTCCATCACTTGGACCTTCGCATTGACGATGAAACACAGAAATTGCGTCGGGGTTTAATACAAAAGGCACAATGCCGACTTAAGTACAAGAGGAGTAAATCTTCTCATTGTTTGTGGTTGCTTTGAGCGTTTCTTGGGGATCAGAAGTAGATTCCGGTGCACTACTGCAGCTTTACTCTATCCCTTGGATCTTCTCATTGATGATGAAACACAGATATTGCTTCGGGATTTAATACAGAAGGAACAATGTCGACTTAAGTACAAGAGGGATAAACCTTCTCATTGTTTGTGGTTTACTTTAAGCGTTTCCTTGGAGATCAGTGTTAGATTCCGATGCACTACTGCAGCTTTAGTCTATCCCTTGGACTTTCACATTGACGATGAAACAGAGAAATTGCCTCGGCATTGAATACAAAAGGCACAATGCCAACTTGAGTTCAAGGAGAGTAAATCTTCTCATTGCTTGTGGTTTGCTTTGTGCGTTTCCAGGGATATCAGAATTAGATTCCAATGCACTACTACCGCTTTACTCTGTCCCTTGGACCTTCACATTGACGATGAAACACAGAAATTGCGTCTGGATTTAATACAAAAGGCACAATGCCGACTTAAGTACAAGAAGAGTAAATCATCTCATTGATTGGTGTTTGCTTTGAGCATTTCCTGGGAGATCAGTAATAGATTCCGATGCACTACTGCAGCTTTACTCTATCCCTTGGACCGTCACATTGACGATGGACCACAGAAATTGCGTCGGGATATAATGCAAATGGCACATTGCCGACTTAAGTACAAGAAGAGTTAGTCTTCTCATTGTTTATCGTTTGCTTTGAGCGTATCCTGGGAGATCTGTATCAGATTCCGATGCACTACTGCAGCTTTACTCTATCGCTTGGACCATCACATTGACGATGAAACACAGAAATTGCGTCGGGATTTAATACAAAAGGCACAATGCCGACTTAAGTACAAGAGGAGTAAATGTTCCCATTGTTTGTGGTTTGTTTTGAGCGTTTCTTGGAGGATCAGTACTAGATTCCGATGAGCAACCGCAGCTTTTCTCTATCCCTTGGAACTTCACATGGACGATGAAACACACAAAATGCGTCAGGATTTAATACATAAGGCGCAATGCCGACTTAGGTACAAGAAGAGTAAATATATAACTTTGTTTGTGGTTGGTTTTGAGTGTTTCCTGGGAGTTCAGTATTAGATTCGTTGCACTACTGCAGCTTTACTCTATCCCTTGGACATCCACAGTTACGATGGAACACAGAAATTGCGACGCGATTGAATACAAAAGGCACAATGCTGAATTAAGTACAAGAAGAGTAAATTTTCGCATAGTTTGTGGTTTGCTTTGAGCGTTTCCCTGCAGATCTGTATTAGATTCCATTGTACTACTGCAGCATTACTCTATAACTTGGACCTTCCGAAAGACGATGAAACACAGAAATTGCGTCGGGATTTAATACAATAGGCACAAAGCCGGCTTAAGTACTAGAAAAGTAAATCTTCTCATTGTTTGTGGTTTGCTTTGAACGTTTCCTGGGATATCACTATTACAACCCGATGCACTACGGCAGCTTTAGTCTATCCCTTGGATCTTCACATTGACGTTGAAGCACAGCAATATCGTCGGGTTTTAATAGAAAAGGCACAATGCCGACTTAAGAAGAAGAAGAGTAAATCTTCTAATTGTTTGTGGTTTTCTTTGAGCATTTCCTGGAAGATCAGCATTAGATTCCGATGCACTACTGCAGCCTAACTCTATCCCTAGGACCTTCAGATTGTCGATGAAACTCAGAAATTGCGTCGGTATTTAAAACAAAATGCACAATGTCAACTTAAGTCCAAAAATAGGAAATTTCTTCTTTGTTTGTGGCTTGCTTCGATCGTTCACTGGGAGATCAGTATTAGATTCCGATGCACTACTGCAGCTTTACTTAATACCTTGGTCCTTCACATTGACGATGAAACACAGAAATGGCGCCGGGATTTAATACAAAAGGCACTATGCCGAGATAAGTACAAGGAGAGTAAATCTTTTCTCTGTTTGTGGTTTGCTTTGAGCGTTTCCTGGGAGATCAGTATTGGATTCCGATGCACTACTGCAGCTTGTCTCTATCCCCTGGACCTTCACATTGACGATGAAACACAGAAATTGCGTCGGGATTTAATACAAAAGGCGCAATGCCGACTTAAGTACAAGAGGAGTAAATGTTCTCATTGTTTGTGGTTTGTTTTGTGCGTTTCTTGGAGTATCAGTACTAGATTCCGATGCTCTACCGTATGTTTTCTCTATCCCTTGGAACTTCACATGGACGATGAAACACACAAAATGCGTCAGGATTTAATACATAAGGCGCAATGCCGACATACGTACAAGAAGGGTAAATATATAACTTTGTTTGTGGTTGGTTTTGAGCGTTTCCTGGGAGTTTAGTATTAGATTCGTTGCACTACTGCAGCTTTACTCTATCCCTTGGACCTCCACAGTGACGATGGAACACAGAAATTGCGACGCGATTGAATACAAAAGGCTCAATGCCGAATTAAGTACAAGAAGAGTAAATCTTCGCATAGTTTGTGGTTTGCTTTGAGCGTTTCCCGGCAGATCAGTATTATATTCCTTTGCACTACTGCAGCTTTACTCTATAACTTCGACCTTCCGAATGACGAAGAAACACAGAAATTGCGTCGGGATTTTATACAAAAGGCACAATGCCGACTTAAGTACAAGAAGGTTAAGTCTTCTCATTGTTTGTAGTTTGCTTTGATCGTTGCCTGGGAGATCAGTACTAGATTCCGATGCACTACTGTAGACTTACTCTATCCCTTGGACCTTCACATTGACGATGAAACACAGACATAGGGCCGAATTTAATACAAAAAGCACAATGCCGACTTAAGTACAAGAAGAGTAAATCATCTCATTGTTTGTGGTTTGCTTTGAGCGTTTCCTTGGAGATCAGTATTCGATTCCGTTGCACTACTGCAGCCTTACTCCATCACTTGGACCTTCGCATTGACGATGAAACACAGAAATTGCGTCGGGGTTTAATACAAAAGGCACAATGCCGACTTAAGTACAAGAGAAGTAAATCTTCTCATTGTTTGTGGTTGCTTTGAGCGTTTGTTGGGGGATCAGAAGTAGATTCCGGTGCACTACTGCAGCTTTACTCTATCCCTTGGACTTTCACATTGACGATGAAACAGAGAAATTGCCTCGGCATTTAATACAAAAGGCACAATGCCAACTTGAGTTCAAGAAGAGTAAATCTTCTCATTGCTTGTGGTTTGCTTTTTGCGTTTCCAGGGATATCAGAATTAGATTCCAATGCACTACTACCGCTTTACTCTGTCCCTCGGACCTTCACATTGACGATGAAACACAGAAATTGCGTCTGGATTTAATACAAAAGGCACAATGCCGACTTAAGTACAAGAAGAGTAAATCTTCGCATTGTTTGTGGTTTGCTTTGAGCGTTTTCCGGAAGATCTGTATTAGATTCCCATGCACAACTGCAGCATTACTCTATCCCTGGGACCTTCCGATTGACGATGAAACTCAGAAATTGCGTCGGGAAGTAAAACAAAAAACACAATGTGATTTAAGTACAGGGAGAGTAAATCTTCTCATTGTTTGCGGTTTGCTTTGAGCTTTTCCTTCGAGAACAGTATTAGATTCCGATGCACAATTGCAGCTTTACTCTATCTCTTGGACCTTCACATTGACGATGAAACACAGAAATTGCGTCGTCATATAACGCAAATGGCACATTGCCGACTTAAGTACAAGAAGAGTAAATCTTCTCATTGTTTATCGCTTGCTTTGAGCGTATCCTGGGAGATCTGTATCAGATTCCGATGCACTACTGCAGCTTTACTCTATCGCTTGGACCATCAAATTGACGATGAAACACAGAAATTGCGCCGGGATTTAATACAAGAGGCACAATGCCGACATAAGTACAAGAGGAGTAAATCTTTTCTCTGTTTGTGGTTTGCTTTGAACGTTTCCTGGGAGATCAGTATTGGATTCCGATGCACTACTGCAGCTTGCCTCTATCCCCTGGACCTTCACATTGACGATGAAACACAGAAATTGCGTCGGGATTTAATACAAAAGGCACAATGCCGACTTAAGTACAAGAGGAGTAAATGTTCTTATTGTTTGTGGTTTGTTTTGAGCGTTTCTTGGAGGATCAGTACTAGATTCCGATGAGCAACCGCAGCTTTTCTCTATCCCTTGGAATTTCACATGGACGATGAAACACACAAAATGCGTCAGGATTTAATACAAAAGGCGCAATGCCGACTTAGGTACAAGAAGAGTAAATATATAACTTTGTTTGTGGTTGGTTTTGAGCGTTTCCTGGGAGTTCAGTATTAGATTCGTTGCACTACTGCAGCTTTACTCTATCCCTTGGACCTCCACAGTTACGATGGAACACAGAAATTGCGACGCGATTGAATACAAAAGGCACAATGCCGAATTAAGTACAAGAAGAGTAAATCTTCGCATAGTTTGTGGTTTGCTTTGAGCGTTTCCCGGCAGATCTGTATTAGATTCCCTTCCACTAATGCAGCATTACTCTATAACTTGGACCTTCCGAAAGACGATGAAACGCAGAAATTGCGTCGGGATTTTATACAAAAGGCACAATGCCGACTTAAGTACAAGAAGAGTAAATCGTCTCATTGATTGTGGTTTGCTTTGAGCATTTCCTTGGAGGTCAGTGTTAGATTCCTATGCACTACTGCAGCTTTACTCTATCGCTTGGACCTTCACATTGACGATGGACCACAGAAATAGCGACGGGATTTAATACAAAAGGCACAATGCCGGATTAAGTACAAGATGAGAAAATCTTCGCATTGTTTGTGGTTTGCTTTGAGCGTTTCCCGGAAGATCTGTATTAGATGCCGTTGCACTACTGCAGCATTACTCTATCCCTGGGACCTTCCGATTGACGATGAAACACAGAAATTGCGTCAGGAAGTAAAACAAAAAGCACAATGTGATTTAAGTATAGGAAGAGTAAATCTTCTCATTGTTTGCGGTTTGCTTTGAGCTTTTCCTTCGAGATCAGTATTAGATTCCGATGCACAATTGCAGCTTTACTCTATTCCTTGGACCTTCACATTGACGATGAAACACCGAATTAGCGCCGGGATTTAATACAAAAGGCACAATGTCGACTTAAGTACAAGAGGAGTAAAACTTCTCATTGTTTGTGGTTTGCTTTGAGCGTTTCCTGGGAGATCAGTATTAGATTCCGATGAACTACAGCAGCTTTACTTTATCCCTTGGACCTACTCATTGACGATAAAACACAGATATTGCGTCGGGATTTAATACAGAAGGCTCAATGCTGACTTAAGTACAAGAGGGTTAAATCTTCTCATTGTTTGTGGTTTACGTTGAGCTTTTCGTTGGAGATCAGTGTTATATTCCGATGCACTACTGCAGCTTTACTCTATCCCTTGGACCTTCACATTAACTATGAAACATATAAATTGCTTCGGGATTTAATACAAGAGGCACAATGCCAACTTCAGTACAAGAAGAGTAAATCTTTTTATTGTTTGTGGTTTGCTTTGATCGTTTCCTGGGAGTTCAGGATTAGATTCCGATGAACTACTGCAGCATTACTCTATCACTTGGATCTTCACATTGACGATGATACACAGAAATAGCGTTGGGATTTAATACAAAAGGCACAATGCCGACTTAAGTACAAGATGAGTAAATCTTTTCATTGTTTGTGGTTTGCATTGAGCGTTTCCTGGGATATCAGTATTGGATTCCGATGCACTACTGCAGATTCACTCTATCCCTTGGCCCTTCACATTGACAAAGAAACACAGAAATTGCGTCGGGATTTAATACAAAAGGCACAATGCCGACTTAAGTACAAGATGAGTAAATCTTTTCATTGTTTGTGGTTTGCTTTGAGCGTTTCCTGGGAGATCTGCATTAGTTTCCGATGCACTACTGTAGCTTTAGTCTATCCCTTGGACCATCACATTGACGATGAAACACAGAAATTGAGTCGGGAATAATACAAAAGGTACAATGCCCACTTAAGTGCAAGAAGAGTAAATCTTCCCTCTGTCTGTGGTTTGTTATGAGCGTTTCCTAAGAGATCAGTGTTAGATTCCGATGCACTACTGCAGGTTTAGTCTATCCCTTGGTCTTTCACATTGTCATGAAACATAGAAATTGCGTCGGGATTTAATACAAAATGCACAATGCTGACTTAAGTACAAGCAGAGTAAATCTTCTCATCGTTTGTGGTTTGCTTTGAGCGTTTCCTGGGAGATCAGTATTGGATTCCGATGCACTTCTACTGCTTTACTACATCCTTTGGCCATTCACATTGCCGATAAAAAACAGAAATTGCGTCGGGATTTAATGCAAAATTCACAATATGGACTTAAGTTGAAGTACAGTAAACCTTCACATTGTTTGTGGTTTTCTTTTGAGCGTTTCCTGGGAGATCAGTATTAGATTCCGATGCACTACTGCAGATTTACTCCATCCCTTGGACCTTCACATTGACGACGAAACACAGAAATTGCGTCGAGATTTAATACAAAAGGCTCAATGCCGACTTAAGTACAAGAAGAGTAAATCTTCTCACTGTTTGTGGTTTGCTTTGAGCGTTTCCTGGGAGATCAGTATTAGTTTTCGATGCACTACTGCAGCTTTTATCTATCTCTTGGACCCTCTCATTGACGAGGAAATACAGAAATAGCGTCGGAATTTAATACAAAAGGAACACTGCCGACTTAAGTACAAGAAGAGTAAATGTACTCTTTGTTTCTGGTTTGCTTTGAGCATTTCCTGGGAGATCAGTGATAGATTCCGATGCACTACTGCAGCTTCACTCTATCCCCTGGACTTTCGCATTGTCGATGAAACACAGAAACTGCGTCGCGATTTAATACAAAAGTCACAATGCCAACTTCAGTACAAGAAGAGTAACTCTTTTTATTGTTTGTGGTTTGCTTTGATCGTTTCCTGGGAGTTCAGGATTAGATTCCGATGAACTACTGCAGAATTACTCTATCACTTGGATCTTCACATTGACGATGAAACACAGAAATAGCGTTGGGATTTAATACAAAAGGCACAATGCCGACTTAAGTACAAGATGAGTAAATCTTTTCATTGTTTGTGGTTTGCATTGAGCGTTTCCTAAGATATCAGTATTGGATTCCGATGCACTACTGCAGATTCACTCTATCCCTTGGCTCTTCACATTGACAAAGAAACGCAGAAATTGCGTCGGGATTTAATACACAAGGCACAATGCCGACTTATGTACAAGAAGAGTAAATCTTCTCATTGCTTGTGGTTTGCTTAGACTCTTTCCTAGGAGATCAGTGTTAGATTCCGATGCACTACTGCAAATTTACTCTATCCCTTGGACTTTCGCATTATCGATGAAACACAGAAATTGCGTCGGAATTTAATACAAGAGGCACAATGCCAACTTGAGTACAAGAAGAGCAAGTCTTCTCATTGTTTGTGGTTTGCTTTGAACGTTTCCTGGGATATCACTATTACATTCCGATGCACTACTGCAGCCTTACTCTATCCCTTGGACCTTAACGTTGACGATGAAACTCAGAAATAGCGACGGGATTTAATACAAAAGGCATAATGCTGACGTAAGTACAAGAAGAGTAAATCTTCTCAATGTTTGTGGGTTGCTTTGAGCGTTTCCAGGGAGATCAGTATTTGTTTCCGATGCACTTGAGCAGCTTTACTCTATCCCTTGAACCCTCAAATTGACGATGAAACACAGATATTGCGTAGGGATTTAATACAAAAGGCAAAATGCCGACTTAATACAAGAAGAGTAAATCTTCTCATTGTTTGTGGTGTGATTTGAGCGTTTCCTGGGAGATCAGTATTAGATTCCGATGCACTACTGCAGCTTTACTGTATCCCATGGACCTTCACATTGACAATGAAACACAAAATTTGAGTCGGGATTTAATACAAAAGGCATAATGCCGACTTATGTACAAGAAGAATAATTCTTCTCATTGTTTGTGGTTTGCTTTGAGCGTTTCCTGGGAGATCAGTATTAGCTTCCGATGCACTACTGCAGCTATACTCTATCCATTGGACCTTCACATTGACGATGAAACACAGAAATTGCGTCGGGATTTAATACAAAATGCGCAATGCCACCTTAAGTACAAGAAGAGTAAATCGTCCCACTGATTGTGGTTTGCTTTGAGCGTTTCCTGGGAAATCACTATTGCATTCCGAAGCACTACTGGAGCTTTATTCTATCCCCTGGACATTCACATTGACGATGAAACACAGAAATTGCGTCGGGATTTAATACAAAAGGCACAAAGCCGGCTTAAGTACTAGAAAAGTAAATCTTCTTATTGTTTGTGGTTTGATTTGAACGTTTCCTGGGATATCACTATTACAACCCGATGCACTACGGCAGCTTTAGTCTATCCCTTGGACCTTCACATTGACGTTGAAACACAGCAATATCGTCGCGTTTTAATAGAAAAGGCACAATGCCGACTTAAGAAGGAGAAGAGTAAATCTTCTAATTGTTTGTGGTTTCCTTTGAGCATTTCCTGGAAGATCAGTATTAGATTCCGATGCACTACTGCAGCCTTACTCTATCCCTAGGACCTTCAGATTGTCGATGAAACTCAGAAATTGCGTCGGTATTTAAAACAAAAGGCACAATGTCAACTTAAGTACCAAAATAGTTAATTTTTTCATTGTTTGTGGCTTGCTTCGATCGTTCCCTGGGAGATCAGTATTAGATTCCGATGCACTACTGCAGCTTTACTTAATACCTTGGTCCTTCACATTGACGATGAAACACAGAAATGGCGCCGGGATTTAATACAAAAGGCACAATGCCGACTTATGTACAAGAACAGTAAATCTTCCCATTGTTTGTGGTATGCTTTGTGCGTTTCCTGGGAGATCAGTATTAGATTCCGATGCAGTACTGCAGCTTTACTCTATCCCTTGGACCTTCACATTGACGATGAAACACAGAAATTGCGTCGGGATATAATGCAAGAGGCACATTGGCGACTTAAGTACAAGAAGAGTAAATCTTCTCATTGTTTGTCGTTTGCTTTGAGCGTATCCTGGGAGATCAGTATTAGATTCCGATGCACTACTGCAGCTTTACATAATACCTTGGTCCTTCACATTGACGATGAAACACAGAAATGGCGCCGGGATTTAATACAAAAGGCACAATGCCGACATAAGTACAAGAAGAGTAAATGTTTTCTCTGTTTGTGGTTTGCTTTGAGCGTTTCCTGGGAGATCAGTATTGGATTCCGATGCACTACTGCAGCTTGTCTCTATCCCCTGGACCTTCACATTGACGATGAAACACAGAAATTGCGTCGGGATTTAATACAAAAGGCACAATGCCGACTTAAGTACAAGAGGAGTAAATGTTCTCATTGTTTGTGGTTTGTTTTGAGCGTTTCTTGGAGGATCAGTACTAGATTCCGATACTCTACCGCAGCTTTTCTCTATCCCTTGGAACTTCACATGGACGATGAAACACACAAAATGCGTCAGGATTTAATACATAAGGCGCAATGCCGACTTAGGTACAAGAAGAGTAAATATATAACCTTGTTTGTGGTTGGTTTTGAGCGTTTCCTGGGAGTTCAGTATTAGATTCGTTGCACTACTGCAGCTTTACTCTATCCCTTGGACCTCCACAGTGACGATGAAACACAGAAATAGGGGTGGATTTAATACAAAAAGCACAATGCCGACTTAAGTACAAGAACATAAATCTTCTCATTGTTTGTGGTTGCTTTGAGCGTTTCTTGGGGCATCAGAACTAGATTCCGGTGCACTACTGCAGCTTTACTGTATCCCTTGGATTTTCTCATTGATGATGAAACACAGATATTGCTTCGGGATTTAATACAGAAGGAACAATGTCGACTTAAGTACAAGAAAGATAAATCTTATCATTGTTTGTGGTTTACTTTAAGCGTTTCCTTGGAGATCAGTGTTAGATTCCGATGCACTACTGCAGCTTTACTCTATCCCTTGGACTTTCACATTGACGATGAAACAGAGAAATTGCCTCGGCATTTAATACAAAAGGCACAATGCCAACTTGAGTTCAAGAAGAGTAAATCTTCTCATTGCTTGTGGCTTGCTTTGTGCGTTTCCAGGGATATCACAATTAGATACCAATGCACTACAACTGCTTTACTCTGTCCCTTGGACCTTCACATTGACGATGAAACACTGAAATTACGTCGGGATTTAATACAAAAGGCACAATGCCGACTTAAGTACAAGAAGAATAAATCATCTCATTGATTGGTGTTTGCTTTGAGCATTTTCTGGGAGATCTGTTTAGATTCCGATGCACTACTGCAGCTTTACTCTATCCGTTGGACCTTCACATTGACGATGGACCACAGAAATAGCGACGGGATTTAATACAAAAGGCACAATGCCGAATTAAGTACAAGAAGAGTAAATCTTCGCATTGTTTGTGGTTTGCTTTGAGCGTTTT
The DNA here is from genome assembly GCF_021461385.2 of Schistocerca piceifrons. Classification (NCBI taxonomy): domain Eukaryota; kingdom Metazoa; phylum Arthropoda; class Insecta; order Orthoptera; family Acrididae; genus Schistocerca; species Schistocerca piceifrons. The sequence goes on along the minus strand of NC_060149.1, from coordinate 954,145,709 downwards.
CCGGAAGATCTGTATTAGATTCCCATGCACTACTGCAGCATTACTCTATCCCTGGGACCTTCCGATTGACGATGAAACACAGAAATTGCGTCGGGAAGTAAAACAAAAAGCACAATGTGATTTAAGTACAGGAAGAGTAAATCTTCTCATTGTTTGCGGTTTGCTTTGAGCTTTCCCTTCGAGATCAGTATTAGATTCCGATGCACAATTGCAGCTTTACTCTATCCCTTGGACCTTCACATTGACGATGAAACACAGAAATTGCGTCGGGATATAATGGAAAAGGCACATTGCCGACTTAAGTACAAGAAGAGTAAATCTTCTCATTGTTTATCGTTTGCTTTGAGCGTATCCTGGGAGATCTGTATCAGATTCCGATGCACTACTGCAGCTTTACTCTATCCCTTGGACCATCACATAGACGATGAAACACAGAAATTGCGTCGGGATTTAATACAAAAGGCACAATGCCGACATAAGTACAAGAAGAGTAAATCTTTTCTCTGTTTGTGGTTTGCTTTGAGCGTTTCCTGGGAGATCAGTATTGGATTCCGATGCACCACTGCAGCTTGCCTCTATCCCCTGTACCTTCACATTGACGATGAAACACAGAAATTGCGTCGGGATTTAATACAAAAGGCACAATGCCGACTTAAGTACAAGAGGAGTAAATGTTCTCATTGTTTGTGGTTTGTTTTGAGCGTTTTTTGGAGGATCAGTACTAGATTCCGATGCGCAACCGCAGCTTTTCTCTATCCCTTGGAACTTCACATGGACGATGAAACACATAAAATGCGTCAGGATTTAATACATAAGGCGCAATGCCGACTTAGGTACAAGAAGAGTTAATATATAACTTTGTTTGTGGTTGGTTTTGAGCGTTTCCTGGGAGTTCAGTATTAGATTCGTTGCACTACTGCAGCTTTACTCTATAACTTGGACCTTCCGAAAGACGATGAAACACAGAAATTGCGTGCGGATTTTATACAAAATGCACAATGCCGACTTAAGTACAAGAAGAGTAAATCATCTCATTGATTGTGGTTTGCTTTGAGCATTTCCTGGGAGATCAGTATTAGATTCCGATGCACTACTGCAGCTTTACTCTATCCCTTGGACCTTCACATTGACGATGGACCACAGAAATAGCGACGGGATTTAATACAAAAGGCACAATGCCGAATTAAGTACAAGAAGAGAAAATCTTCGCATTGTTTGTGGTTTGCTTTGAGCGTTTCCCGGAAGATCTGCATTAGATTCCCACGCACTACTGCAGCATTACTCTATCCCTGGGACCTTCCGATTGACGATGACACACAGAAATTGCGTCGGGAAGTAAAACAAAAAGCACAATGTGATTTAAGTACAGGAAGAGTAAATCTTCTCATTGTTTGCGGTTTGCTTTGAGCTTTTCCTTCGAGATCAGTATTAGATTCCGATGCACAATTGCAGTTTTACTCTATCCCTTGGACCTTTACATTGACGATGAAACACAGAAT